>NC_065898.1:9679576-9998409 GCF_905147045.1 Nymphalis io | reverse complement strand
TTATTAATAGTTGCGTTTTCGAAGAAGTACTTATGCGTTTGAAATAGAAACACCGATGACCTTTTGAAAATGAAGAATCATAAATGTATTCCGGTATACCAATAAATTAATTACGAAATGATGTCCAAACAAATATGTCATTCGAATATTATCACTGCTGTTTAAATATAATTCTGTGAAATATTATAGTAAACGTTGCTACCAAAGTTTTTTTTTTATATTAGGTTCAAATAAAAAGTTTTATATCAATCTTCAAAATGTACCATTCGATACATCTATTTACTTTCATCTGCAACTGTGGATAGATCTATCTTCAAATTGCGTTGCAAAACCCAGCAACGAAATTCAGCTGTCAGCTTGTCGCACTGTTACTACGGTAAACTACGAACAACTACAGATATCAGTCAATTCTTTTTCACTCAAGCGGCGTTCCTTTGATGTCAAGTGAACGTAGTACTAAATATTAAAAATATTTCATTGGTATATGTTAAAATTGTAATTATATTCTTAAAATTATTGTTTAAATATGTTTTATATAAAATACAGGTAGTCGAATTGGTCACTTGAAAGAAAGTCATCACAGCCGCCATTGGTGCCGGAATTTATTAACCATCTATTACATCGTCATAGCGCCAACAACCTTGAGAACTAAGATGTTATGTTCCTTACGCCTGTAGTTACACTGGCTTACTTACCCTTCAAACTGGAACACAATAATAAATTCTCTACTCTAACTTAACGTGTACACTTTAAAACAATAAAACATTATCTGTTAGTAGCTTTCTCTACAGACTAATGCGAGATTTTTATACATATTTAAAAGTAATTTTAAATATTTATAATAACAATTGTTAATTTTTATTGGATTTGAAGAAAAGAAGCTATTTATTCAAGAAAGGCTTACTGTTAGTACTATTAAATTAATATAAAACAATAATTATGACAGTTATTTCATCTCTTTTGCTTAGAAATTTAATTTTTTATATGTATATTAAATTCTCGTTTTAAACAATATTACTTATCTTTAGGTTAAAACTACGTTGTATATGTACCATAATTACATAATAATGATGATAATAATGACATAATAATGATAATAATATAGTGCATCCTCTTTGATATTATATATTTATAGTTAAGAATGAAACTTGTTATTCACACCAGCTTTTTTTAAAAATCCTCTCATCTAAGGTGTCTGGACTGTGTGGACCTTTGCACACTAGTGGTACCTATTAAACTCTGATTTAAACTTAATTACGTAATTTAACTAAAGATTATTCCGATCGAAGAAAAAATAAAGATAAACAAACCTTAGAGTCCTTAAATTCGAAGTGATTTGCTAATGACTCTGGCTCACTATATTTATTTATAATACGATACTATTCCACTTAAATACTTTAATTTTTTTAACATATAATATTACGAATCTTGAATAGCCAGTATTATTAGTAAATGGTATTCAGTATAGATTCAAGAAAATACTGTGTTTTAAATGTCATTTTTTAACATATAATATTACGAATCTTGAATAGCCAGTATTATTAGTAAATGGTATTCAGTATAGATTCAAGAAAATACTGTGTTTTAAATGTCAGAGACGTTGTTATCGAAACTTAGGAACGAGAAAAATGAGTGCCTTAAATGACATCGAAGATTTTTCAAGCCGTAATTGACTATTTTTTAATTTTACCTTAACTTTTTTGATAATGCTGAAAAAACAGTTCTAAATACTTTATACCAATATATTACTTGAAACCAAATTAATTTAAGGGAATGATGTCTATAAATCCTTTCTACAAAACATTGAACCACCATTGAATTAAGAATAAACGTTCTTTATGTAGGTGACATGAACTAAATCACATTCTATTAATTTTTATGCGTATTTTTCTTTACTTAATATCATTTTACAACCGGAGTTCCATTTTCGCTAGTCATTCATTGATATAAAAAATAACAATTTTCCAATACGAAAGCTTAAATTATCCATAATCTCAAACTAGTTTCAGTATACCCAAATATTACCTTCGCGTCGGGGTTTTTTTTTATGCGGGAGCATTTTTGTTGAATTATCGAATTATTTCTACAAGGTACACACACAAGATGGCTTTCTAATTTCGGCGATCGGTTTTCTATTCTATTCAGCTTCATACTGAGGAAGCGTGATGTTTTGTCTTTCTTTTTGTTTATATTTGTCTAAAATTATAGCTAATTAAAATCATAATTTCTCTTATAGAGCCATGGGTAAAAAGAATAAAAATGATTTGAAAAATGACAATATCGACAAAAATAACTCGGATTCCGGAATTCAGAAAAAGACAAAGAAAAAAAAATTAAATAAGGATAAGTCTGAAAAAGCGGCAATGTCTAAAAAGATCATATTTGACAACGAAGCTCAAACATCAAATGATAAAGATTCGCCACAAATGGAAATTAATACTTCAATAACAACAAAGGAAGTGTCAAAAACGAAACCAAAAAATAATAAAAACAAGAAAATAATATTTGGAGACGATGACGAACCGCGAGATGTATCTCCAAATCGCAATGACAGAAATAGTAACAAAAATATAAACCTCAATTATGAAGAGGAGCCAAAAGATGAAGATATCGATAAGTTTTGTGACGAAATAGACGAAGAGGACAATGAACAGTATGAAAATTGGATTAAATTAGTAGAGGCAAAGTTGAGTTCAAATAAAAGAAAAGTATAAAAGTTGTTTTAATATAAACATGTGTTGCATATACACATGTGTTTCAATATAAACATGTGTTGCATATACACATGTGTTTCAATATAAACATGTGTTGCATATACACATGTATATGTTTATTGCATATATCTATTAAAATAAGCAGTATTCTTCTCCGACTATTACAGTTGGCTGAAAAACTCTTGTTTTTTGCTATTTTAATACTAACGCAAAATGATATATTAAAAAATATAAAATTAAGTAAATAAAATTACAGACACACACACATTTAATTTTTATTGAAACCATGTTGTCAGTCAAATATAATTTATAAACGCGCGCATGTAAGCGAGATAAGTTGTGAGAGCGTGTTGTATATCTCGAACCTAGAAGATTAGAACGTTAAAAAAAGTGTTTGTCTTATACAAAATAGTGCTCAAAGACATTTATACTATATGAATTTGTACATATATTCTCGAGCACAAGTTATGCTTCATTTACTTGAGTTGTTTCGTTCGCACGATTGGTAAAAAATACCTTATTTTGACTGAAAATATTAATATTTCCTATCAAGAAAGCTAATATCCTAAATATTCCATTTCTTAAGTCACCCCGAGACTACAATCAAAGGGCTCTCATCACATGAGTGCCACTTAAACATATACGCATTGTTGTATATTAAATGTAAGTAAAATTGCTTTGTCATGCGAAAGTGTGGTGTATTTAAACTAATACGAAAAGTAGACAAATGCCAGCTGTATTTGTCACTTTTGCTTATTACGTAGATCAACCAAACCAACTAATCAAAACAGACAGAAGGTACAAGGTTATGAGTGGAAGGTTGTGTGCTCTTTTTTTATATTATATAGACATATTACTATATTTGAAGAACATGTAGAAGGTTGTTTTGTTACTGCAAAACTATCTAATTTTTTCTGTAATCTAATATAGTTTAAATTTTAATATAATTGTTAAGCTGTCTTTTTTTTTAAACTAGATTAAATACGCACTAGGTACGTCAATGTACGATATGTAAGTAATATCATCAAAAATATTACACCCCGTCTTATTGCCTCTACTGGTGACAGAAGGGCTAGTTCATTTTTCGCCCAGAGAATCGGAATTGCGATTCAAAGGGGAAATGCTGCTGGCATTCTTACCACCATTGCACGCGGTCACGATGTGTACAGTAATTATTTTTAATTTTTATTTGTATTTATTTAAGGCTTTAATGTAAATAAATGTTTTATTTGTAAAAAAAAGTAATATAAAACAATGTGTATGTATACATTCTCGATTTTTTTTTCATTTGTTTTGTTAGGTTAGGTTATACTATTTAAAGTTCACTGTAGCATGGGCAAGCGATCCCGTATCGTTCCTCGTTAAAACGGCTGGTTTTTTAGTGGGTATTCCGATGTTCGGAGCGCACTCGGCCTTGGACACCGGCGAGCCAAACAAACGAAACGCGTAATGAGTTTTACCAAAGTAAAAAAAAAGTTTAAACCATTTAATACAAATCTTTACTATTTGTTATAATGAGTAGCAACACCTAATTACAGCAGTCATTTAATTGCATTTGACAATAAATTGACGTTCTTGAAGTTTGGACCCACATGTGTCAATTGTGTCATGCGTGATGTCAATTGTAAATTCTGTCGAAAATAGGATACTGCTATGAGAAATTTTATTCAGATAGTGTGAATTGAATTACAAAAAAGAAACTCAAAACAATTTCATCCGTAGGAACATCTATGTTCGTTGTGAAAATAATATCAAATAATCATAATGACTAGATTCGCTAGAGCAAAAGGTTCTAAAGCTTCTAACCTAAAATCTCCTGAAGATGGTACACCATGGGAAGTGATGAAAGAACATATGTTAAAAGCTAAAACTGATAGCGAAGAGAGCAAAAAACGAGAAGAGGTAATTATGATGATAACTTATAGTATACTTATAATTTTTCCATTATAACTAATTGAATTATTTATTATGTATTTTTGTCATTTATGAAACTTTTCCTTTTCAATAATTTAGGCAGAACAACAGAGAATAGAGAATTATAATAACTTTCTAAAGGAACATAAGGTTCAGAAAAGAAAAGCGACATGGTGTGATTTTCCTGAATCTGAAAGTATTTTAAAACCGAAACAAAATAAAAAGAAAAATAAAGAAAAATCGGTTAAATCTATTTCTGATAAAAATTTTAATGACAACAAAGAGTTCACTGAAGTTGAAAAGAAAAAGGAAATTAAAAATAATAAAAATATAACCTCAAAGTTGGAGCATAAAGATGACAATGATGCCAGTTCACCATCTGAACAAAACTTATCAAAGAAAAAGCAAAAAAAGAGCAAAAAAAAGAATGTGTTATCTGAATCTACAGCTGAAATCTCTAATATTAGTACATCTTTAACCTCAGATAAACAAAATGATCAATCAAAAACTGTTAAAAGTGCAAAACATAATCTAAAAAACAACACTAAAGCAATAAATGATAATGCTAAAAATAACAAATTTGGTAATAAAAACACAAATAATCAAAATGGAAATTTATATAATTCTGAAGTCGTACAGAAAGTGAAAAATAAAACAAAGAATGGTAAACCACAGAGGAGAAAGCCTATCAATGACAATAGTTTCCAACTCATTATTAATGGTAAGGAAGTTGAATTAGTGAGATTTGATGGATTTCCTATCATGAAAAAAGATGCAGAAAGACTTGAAGAATTAAAAAAGAGTATGATTAAAAAAGGTATACCAAAAAGTGAAGTACAGAGAACTATGAAACTGGAGAGACGGAGAGCTGAAAAAGCCTTGGCTAGAGTTAAAAGAGAAGTGTGTTACAATTGTAGGAAAGGTGGACATAATCTGTCGGACTGTCCTGACTTAAAGTCAAATATACCGGGTGTTGATTCAGCAGAAGGTGTCTGTTTTAAATGTGGGTCCACTGAGCACAGACAGTTTGAGTGCAAAGTTCAAAGGGACAAAGAGTTCAGATTTGCAACATGCTTCATTTGTAAAGAATCTGTGAGTTCAAACTTCATATTTAATATTATTTGTAGACAAATGTAAATGTATCTTATGGAATATATTTATTATCAACTTAAATATATGCAAGTAAGTGAATCTGATATTAAGATTTGAGTAAAACAATAATATATACTATTATATTGTCCTACATTATTGCACCTGCACAATATGAATAATCTCATTTATAGCCAAGTGGGACAGTCAACACTTACTGCTCTTACTGTTAAGCATGATATCTATCTACAAGCTACTTGTGACTAATTTCAACAGAGATGCACATATTGTACCATTTATTATTCTAATGTATTTTATAATTAACAAAATATTTTGATAAATTAGATTTTGATAAAATTTAGTATGAAGCGAGCAACAACCCCAAGGAAGGACATAGGTTTACATATTTTTTATGTCTGTCACTTAAGCCCCACTGGATGTAGGCTAAACCATTTTTCGTAATAAAGAATAATAAAATTGTGATTCTGATGCTGATTTCAGGGGCACATAGCGAGACAATGTCCTGATAATCCCAAAGGTCTGTACCCGAATGGTGGATGTTGTAAATTATGTGGTGATGTAACACACATGAGGAAGGATTGCCCAACGGTAAGTAAATAAACTTATGCAAAATGATTAAGAAAACATATAAATATGCTTATTTAATTATAATTTTCTATATAAAATTGAACTGTGGAAGTAGTCAATATTTAAAAAAAAAACTAACTATTTTTATGTATTCCCACCAGCCCTATTCTTGATCTTTAGGCCATTATGATGGCTAGTCATCAATTGAATGGATTTTGCTTTTTGTATATATTTGTAATCATATTGTGCAATAAAGCACTAATGAATGTAATGAAATGTATTTTCTTAATACTTTTCCATATTTATATCTCATTCATAAATTCATTTATTCAATTATTATTTTAAAAGCACTTAAACAGATAAGATAAAAGTTTATTTTAATAAAGCATACTTCGTAAATGGCTGCTATAAATATTACATGAGTGTTTATTGATTATTATTGTCTTGATTGCCATTGGTATATCTGCAATTTAAAAAGATAATTTATGAATATGGTCTACTTTTCAAATGTCACTTTTTATAAAAAAAAAAAATTAATATATACTTTGTTTATATAATCCAGAGATAAAGCAACTCTTTTAAGACTTTTTTATAAATATTTAAAATTTTAAATATAATTTAATTCCAGGTAAATGACAAAAAAGAAGAGACTTCCATAAAGCTTCAGACTCTTAATGATGACAATATTGAAGATTTAGGTTATCAAGCAAAATCAGTTGCTCAAGAAACATTCAAAAAACCTAAAAAGATAAAGTTTTAGTTAATGTATATTAAAATAAAAAGTTTATAATGTAATTAAATGTATTCAATGTAATTTTTTTTTAATTATAGCCAAAGCTTGATGCTGTCTCATAAATTTTTATAATTTTGGTATAATGTATGTATACACTTGCAATTTTCAATTAAAACTGTAGACAGAGAAACAAATAGACCAAGGGGCCGTGAAACCGTGATTGAGACAGAGATAGTTTGTCAATGTGTGCCTATAATGTTGTCATAGTAACTGCATTCCCTGTTTTGGGAGATAAATTATTTTCAGGATTTAATTAAAACAAAATAAGATTATTAAATTTTACTTTTTAATATTTATTATACATTTTTAGGCTTAGAATACTACTCCCCCAATCTCATCCCGTGGGTGTCGTAAGAGGCGACTGAGGGACGGGAAAAAGGGGGGATGGGCAGCAGCGTCCCCCCCCCCCCATAAAAATCTTATCCCCCTACTGCGCTCGCCAACACGCCC
This sequence comes from Nymphalis io, assembly GCF_905147045.1. Taxonomy (NCBI): domain Eukaryota; kingdom Metazoa; phylum Arthropoda; class Insecta; order Lepidoptera; family Nymphalidae; genus Nymphalis; species Nymphalis io. The sequence goes on along the minus strand of NC_065898.1, from coordinate 9,990,861 downwards.
AGCGCGGCGAGTATGGGCAAACCCTCCTTAATGGCAGATGTGCCCAAAAAAAGGCCCCCAGTTACCGGCAAGGCCCGACCAAGGTAGCGGTCGCGGTAGCGGCAGGGCAGGAGGTGCTAAGAATCACCGGTTCACGGCAGGCTACCATATAAGACGACTTCACATGGCAACGTACAATGAACGTTCGATGAGGCTGGACCATCACCTCGCCGAATTAGAAGTAGAGTTAAGTCATATAAACTGGCATATACTGGGGTTATCTGAAGTCCGAAGACAGGGGGAGGACACGATAACTCTAGAGTCCGGTTACTTACTCTACTTCCGCGAAGGTGATAACCTCTCCCAGGGTGGTGTCGGTTTTCTAGTCAAAAAGGATCTCATTAGCAGCATTGTGGAAATCAGTAGTGTGTCGAACCGGGTAGCATACCTTGTCCTAAAACTTTCCGACAGGTACTCCCTGAAGGTCGTACAGGTATATGCGCCGACTTCGACATACTCTGATGATGTGGTCGAAGCGATGTACGAGGACATCGCAAAGGCCCTTAACGACACCTCGAGGGCCCACTACAATGTTGTTATGGGAGACCTTAATGTTAAAGTGGGAGTACAAGATAGCGGTGAATCGAAAGTCGGACCTTACGGCTTGGGCTGCAGAAATCACAGGGGGCAAATACTATTGGTTATATACTATGTATATACGTAGGTGTCGTAAGGATTGTTTCTCGGCCTTTTCAATGAATTATAATCGTTTTCCAACATAAAAATAAGCAAAAATTAAACAAAAAACACAATGAACGCACCAACTGTCAACTGTTTGTTTCGCTACTTAAGTAGCGAAACACCAAAACTGGTTACGCGATAAGGGACAAAAGATTTGATAATTCTATCTCTGTCTAAACTATTTGTAACGTAATTTTCGTTCTCCTTCTTGTGTAAGTGAGAAGGAAATCGTCATTTACACTAGACACTAATAGACAATCGTCTATTAGTTTCTCTGTCTACGATTAAAACATATGAATGATACCAGACCAAAAAATTGCTTGATATATAATATATTTATATATTAGATATATAATATATTTATATATTAGATATATAATATATTTTCGACCAGTGCCGTACACATAATTAATCCTTCGAGCTGTTTCTGCAGCACTGGTGCCACAGTAGAACTCGTACTCGTAAATATACCGATATTTCATGTTTTCCATTGTGCGGTAATAAGCGACGCCAAAGAAAAAAATAATGAGGAAAAAACAAATAAATGACTGTTTTCAAAACTCAAATGTACCAGCTAAATTAATTTATCAATTTGAATTTGGAATTCTTGACCAAAGAGGAGATATTTCAGAACAAAGTGGTCAGTACGACAAAACGTACTTAAAATTAATTAATTTAAATAATTTCATACGTAAGGACTTAATATTATATTATATATTACTTTAGTAATGAGTAATAACTGTACAACCATTTCTGTAACGCTGTCGATTATAAGTAATGATTAAATAAATAAATAAAACATATATATGTAAAATATCAAAGTTTATTAACTTAAATAACTATGATATATATTTAGATGAATCAGAACATTATTGGTCTATTGAACCTTGAAATCTTTATCGTCTGCAATCGTTACAACGAATTTAAGCTAGCTTTTAGCTGTTCCATAGATTGCTGTGCTATATTACCAGTAATTCCTTCGGGACTCTGTGGGTCTTCTCTAGTCAGTATCCTAGCAGCATCGGCCAAACACTGCAAGGGTTCTTGCAATCGCTCCTTCAATTTTTCCTGAGTAATTAGACCTGCTCCGAACTCATTCCGAGCCAAATACATTAGTGGCGCATGTAATTCGTATAACATCATACCTAAAGAAAAATATTATTCTTTTAATACAAATATATAAATACAATTATGAAATCCATACTATCGTGGTATGCTCCATTTAATTAGTATTTTTATCATAATAAAGTTGTTCTTTTTTTTAATAATTTTCAATTAAAGAATTGTATAACATGCGATATTAAGTCTCAGACCAATAAAAATATGAGAAAGCAAGCAGCGGTTCATTAGTTATGGACGACAATGGGGTGTAGAGCTAAGGAGAAGTATGTCATAAGGATCTTAAAATGAAAGTGTCTACCGATATTTATGAAATAAGGGTGCATAAATTGCAACGGATGTCTAACTTTCTCTAATTCCGTTTTACTCTACCGAGCATTAGCGCGTCCCTATAAATTTACCTTCGTTTCAGCAGCACCATCTAAATTTAATACATTGTTAGCTTCGATAGCTGCTTTTGTGGTAGTAAAAATAACGAAGACTTTGGAAATTGAATACTTGTATTAATGATAAATAATTATAAGATGAAGAACTGATGTGTGTCGCGCACGCGAGTCGAGACGACAAGTGAAGTTAAGTTGGTAGGCGCGTCCCCGCACCCCGCGATGATAGATAGTGAAGCGCCGCAACATACTTTTTGAGAAACACTTTTTATACATAAACTTATTTTTTACATAGAATTGATGTCGCAAGGCACGAGTATTTATTTTATCCCAAAATTCGGATTCTTTTAAATCAAATATTATACAATATCTATAAATAAGTTATTAAAAATTATTATTGGCTATTTTCGGGGACTCGTGGCACAATGCTGGTAACATAATTATAACACACATACGCAGTCCTTCATCGTTCAACATTGAGTTATGCACATATGGTAAAATTAGAGTGATTTTAATGAATACAATGGTTGTTGTAAACGATCTTTAAATGAATTTTTAAGGACGAAAAATATTGCTATTCTAAGGTGTGTGGTTGAAAAGCATAAAACGAATTAGACATGAATAAAAGGCTTCTTGCTATTTGCTGCTTGCTAAAATTCGTTTAGAAGCAGAGATGGCCCAATGGTAAGAACGCGTGAATCTTAACCGATGATCGTAGGTTTAAACCCACTTTGTGACTGTGAAACAATTTGTGATTATAATTCTTCTCGTTCTTGACGGTAAAGGAAAACATCGCGAGGAAACCTGCATGTGTGTAATTTCACTGAAATTCTGCCACATGTGTATTCCACGAACCCGCATTGGAGTAGTGGAATAAGCTCCAAACCTTCTCCTCAAAAAGGGAGAGGAGGCCTTAGCCCAACAGTGGGACATTCACAGGCTGTTACTGCGGCAAATTCATTTAAAGATTATGTAGTCTAGTGAGAATCGTAATGTAAGGCCACAAGGAATAAGACTATTTAGAATATGTTCACCTCTCATTCTGCTGTCTCCTGGTGATATAACTTCTAATGTTTTTAAAATGAGACGACAGAACTCCACTTTTCGCTCTAACATTACGTCTGGTAGTTCATCAATAGTGTAATTCTCTACGCGACCATAGAGTTGAGCTAGGGCGTGCTTTATAGATAAGAGTATTGAGTGACGTGGATGGAATACTGACTTGTACTGAAATATACATATTTTTCTATTAGGTCGTCAGAAAATTGTGCCGATTTTTGATAAGCTGTATAAGACTATGACTATAGTATTCTCGTTCTTGTATGTTGTCAAACAATCTCCTTTAATCAATAACATATAAAAATAAATTTAGATGCAAAGTTTTTATAGAAAAAAAATTAATTGGCTGTATTAATCTGTAAGAAATATAAAACAGCTAGACTCAGCGCGATGTCAGACTGATAGTTTATATTTTAACATAATATTTTTTGTAACTTTAATATAATAGTAATATTTCAAAAACAACATTATTCCAATTTAAAATCTCTTCAATAAAGTTTTTGCTTTTAAGTTTCTATTAAAGCTAGCAAAAATTATCAAAACGGTTTGTCTTTTTCCTCAGGAATATAATTTTTCCTACCACTAAATCACAAAATTTAATATGTTATCGTTTCAAAATCGCCTGAATTATCTGACCAACCTTATTATTACAATTATGCAACGGATTAAGTAATTTCTTAAATACACCACTTATTTATTACTTAAGTTACTAATTTTCAAGAAATGGCCATGTTTGCTTGCAGCCATTATAAGAATTACTATATTAATTGATTTTAATGTATCGCTTCGTTTCTTCGGAGTACAAAACTTGTTTTATTATAAAAAAAATATTTACTTTAGAAATTAATAACGGCTTTTTACCTTATTAATAGTAGCTTCCCTAAGTTCAACAGCATCAGGTCCGGGATCGAGCGCGTCGAGATGTTCCAACTCGGCGAGAACCACGCCTAACATTTTACGCATCGCAGGACCAGATGTTTTAAATTCACAGCTTTTTTCTGTGCATTTCCATTGTGCTTCATTATCTTAAAATACAAAGATGTTTATAATTAATTATTAGCATATTTAAAACGCTTTCATTTGTAGCAGCTCTACTACAATATGTTTTGTGTATTAATAACAGGGATACTATAGAGTAAACGAAACTATAAAAGATGCAGAGAATTTGCCGTAAGAAACATTAACTCTTTTTATTCTGACAAAAATGTGGCACCATAATTTTTTGATCTTGTGCTAGTTAACCATCTAAGTAATTAAATTGACTCAATATTTATTAATGCTGATCTACAGCATGCAGCAGACATTGGTAAAATTTTATAAAATATATTTTTTTAAATAGTGTTTTGATTTACTAAAACTTATTTTCTAGAAATTAATCGCTGGATTCTTATAACTTACCCAAAGGATTAGTTGAAAGAATTATTCCATTGTCACACTTGTTGCACTTCAGAGTACTCAAATGTGTTCCCAGCTCAGTGGGATCTGCACATCGAGGACATTCACAGTTGAAGAATTTGGATTCTAATAAATGTTCTCGGCGTATTAATGTAGGTGATAAGACGTGGGTGTAACTTAAGTGCAAGATTTCACCGGTTTTTATTGGTACTGCCGCTCGTATTTGCACTCTAACAAAAATCGTTATTAAATTATAACTCAATGACACGACTTGTTACATGATTGCAGAATTTTCGAAAGAACTTACTCGTAATCTTTGTGAAGAATGGTGTGAGTAATGTTAGGTACACAGCTGTGGCCAGCTATTGAAAGGCGAGGATACACAGCGCGTATGCTGAAGCCACCTCGCGAAGGAATTTCTACAGCGTTTACCTTTAAAATATAAACTTACTACGGTTTTAATTTTATTTACTATTTTACTAGTTATATCGTGTGTACATTGTGTGCATTTTTTATGAAAAGTTTGTAACAAAACATTGAAATCGTTGCAGTTTGTTTTTTTTTATATAAATATAAATTGCTCTTGTTTTCTGTTTTCTTTTTACTATTCATTAATATTGCTGCTGTAATATCTATTTTTTACAGAATACAATAATATTATCACAACAAAATATGATTAATGTATGTGCCCTAATAAAAAATACACAATAGTTGCTAGGTATACTAACAAATTTTAAATAAACTCCGACAGATGATTTTAAAAACAAAATGCTGGCGTCATTGACCTTGTAGCTTTGCCAACATTTAACGCCTTCTAGCATAGACTACTAAAATTCATGTTCCATCCATATATTTTATGCGTTTATTATTTCAATCAAATACATAATATTGTAAACAATGATTTAACAAGCTGCCTTATTACTTTGATAATTTTGGTACAAAACCCTTATTATTAGCATTATGTACATACATAGTTACCTCTAAAATTCCGCATACTTGTTCAACTAATTCTTTAGAAAACCTGTTGCTAAGCTTACAATGTTCAATCAAATAATTTACAATGTTCACTTGATCGGCCTCCCATGTCGGCCTATTTTTTCGTTCCTCTGTGTGAGTTTCCATAACTTCAACTTCTCGCTTCCATTTTTCTGGATCTTTTTCTTTCGCTAGTAACAATCTGTAATATGTTTATTGATAGATATTAAATATAGTCTATTTAGTCTAGTGGGTATCAGCCACTTAATAGTTATTCTATACATTATTCTGATTTGTAGGGTAATTGACACAGTAACATGAAACATCAGTCACAAGGGAAATATATTCAAAGTTATAAGGTACCTACCATTGGGTTGCCTATTAGATCGTCTGTCATTATAAATTAAATTTAAAAAAACATATATCATTTATTTTACAAATTGATAATGAGAAAGTACTAAGCTATTACATATTAACAACATTAATGTAAGATAAAACTTACCTCAGAGGAGTTATACAATCAAGTTGGGGAGAGCTTGCTGTCCAATCATCTATTGACTGAAAACGCACTTTTGCTTCTGAAAAAACATCACATTCCGACAGATGTTGCGGCGACTGTTCACATTCAGTGCTGCATATTGGCCAACTACAACGCGAACATACGGAATTTTCAACGGGACAGTAACATCCTAGACATAATGGTGACGCATCTAAAAAAGCAATTCTTTAGTTGTTTAGATGGAAAATGAGTTTCGGTGAGTTTATATACAAATTAGAATCAAATGTGTCTTGTTATAATTAGGTTAGAATTATTATGTGCATAATATTAGTAATACATTTTATGAAATAAGTAAAGCAACTTTTTTTGCATGAACTCAGTGTTGAGTTGGCAGCATTTGCAGGTACCTAAATCACTCGACAAAAACCACTTATTAGATACGTATGTGTAAATAAATATTTAATAAATACGCTCTGTAAAGTATTCATGTTAGGTCGCTGTACATTTTTACTATTATTATTATGCCAATTTAAGAGAAAACATGTTAACTCAAATTATATAAGAGCTATAAGCAGTATAAGCTAATTAGAATCTTTACTCATTTATTCTTACGTGAGGTCAGTTTCACAGAATCAGGGTCTTCAAAAAACTCGGTGTAATTACTCCTTTAAGCACATAGAATTAACAAATATTCGGTTGTTCACATTCATTGTGCTATAAACCGATATAACTTGCACTATAGTAAACTTGCCTGGCTTAGGTCCCACAGCGACAGGTAAATCTGTAAAAATTAATTCGCCACATTCTAGATCCTTGTTCGCGGTCAAATAACGGCCATATATCTCATTTTGTAAAACGTTGTAGTGGCAAATATCGACCATCTCGTATTGTTATAATTAGTTAATCTTAGTAAGCGAAGCATAAAGTATTCTCAAAGGAAGCCGAGCGGAGATTGAAGCATCTATACATTTGGATTGTCTTAAAATAAGCTAACGTCGACCGTTCGAGATACAGACGAATCGAGAAAGTTTCTTGCTATACCTAAGCATGATATATCATATTACTATTTTTGTATCTAATTATTCGTACCCATGTGAATATAGTAATGTTATTGTTTTTATTACATTAAATAAAAAATAAAAAAACTTCAAGAGTTGTTTAGGTCTCTACTAGAGTGTTCATTACCAATATATCTTTTCATGCTCGTAACTTTTTTTTTGGGTATCGACTAGGCAGCTTATTCGATTATGAGTTTAGTTTAGCTTAGCTATTTTCTTCCAATTTTTCTCTTATGAAACTATTTTATAGAGAGAGATTATGCCATACTCTAACTACGAGGTACTTTCTTTGGTTAACCAAACAGTGCGAAGAATTATTTTAATTCCTCAAACTTCTTATCTGTTTATCTAATACTTATATACAATAAACAAATAGTATGATCATTAAATAACAACACGTCAGATAAGATTGATCAGCCAAAACATTATTATCAGTGAGTGCATAATATGGACTGTAAGCGACTCGCTGTTGCATATATAAATGCAACTTCGTCTCTTATACAAGTATAATATCAAAGATCGAGGATTGTGATTATAAAAAATAGGTACCTACTTATTTCTATACTTACTTATTTAAATTAAATGATTTAATTACGTAGATACGACTAAATGGTAAATATTGAATACCAAAAACAGCCTCATAGATTTTGTTATATTCAAATTATCTAGTAATCTAGCCTGATGGCAGTTATGTACATTCAAAATATTATATCACAATTATTTATTTCATAAATATTTTTTACTTAACTATGTCAGTTTTTATTGATTTATTTTTTAATGACTATTTAAAATGTTTTAAATTTCCAATAGTGAGAGCTGAAGTAACGAGGGAAACAGTACCATGTCTCCGCACCGTAAGTAATTTATGATTTTATGTTATTAAAAATATCTCATCGTCAGCTCTAGAATACATTAATAATAATTACGAAGAGTCTTGGAGTGCTACCTACATATTACGTACATCGGTGGCATTTTTTAAGCATTTCAAATTCAATTATAATTACAAAAACTTTTTAAAAATAACAATATTTAATTAGTAAATTATTCAAACATCCAATGTTTATTAAATTATTATTCAAGCACTGGATACCTGTATCCAGTTATGTTATGTACTATAGCTTATACTTACGTATTATTACTATATACTACTATGTATTTAGGATGGTTCAATTGGAAAAATGGTAATTTGTAAAGATGAATCTGGCCATAGAATTGATTGCCCATGTGAAGACGAAGACGGAAATGAAAATGAAGTTTCGAAATCAAAACTATTATGGTGCTCAGTAAGTACCTACCTATAAATTTTTATAAACGTTTTTTTTATTTATAAGTGAAAGGTATAAATAAAATCAATATTTGGTACAAAAAAAATACTAGTAGAAAATTTGCTTTTGTTAAAAATATCTATGTAAATATAAAGCAAAGGTAATGACGTCCTCTCCTTTCGAGAAGAAGCTTTGGCGCATATTTCACCACGCTGCCTGGTCCAGTGCGGGTTGGACCACAAAACTTTGGTTCGACACATGCATGTTGATCACTATGGACCGTTAAGCATGAGATGAATTATAAGCGCACATGAAATTTCAGTGTGCTTGGACACTAGGTTTGAACCCGCAATCATCCGTTAAGATTCATGTGTTTAAACCACTTGGTCATATCTGCTCAGTTAAATGAATTGTGACGACATTATTGTAGGAAACATTTTTATTTATTCTTAATTTATTTTACTACTGTTAAAACCGTAACAAATAAATAAAATGATGCGGACATCATAATCTATCTACTCAAGACTCCTTTCTTAATTTTGCATAAAAATGAAGAATCTTAATTATTGATCAATAATAATGTAAATATATTTTTCATATGTTATAATGAGCTAAAGTCTTTGAATTCACTTTGTTATATTGATTGAACTATCTTAGACTGGTACAACGTAACAAGGCTGCGTCAATAAATAGTCAACTTCAGACTTATTTTTTCATGGTTTTATAATATATCGAATAATAATAAATCAACAGCTTAAAGAATAATAAAATATTTATTAATGTGTAAAATTTATATTATAAATTAGGTTTTATAAGTTTAAAAAATAAAAAGGTTGTTAGACACTTATATCAATAACGTTATGTCCGGTATATAACGCCCTCTTGCCGTTACTAGCGCAAATCAGAACTGTCTTGTGGTGCGGTGCAGGAGGTGAACTTACTGCCAGGAATTCTCTGAATTCTACGTATTTTATTACATTTATTGAATAAATACTATCTACAGTAAGTATAATAAAACCGTTTTTGCTGTAGAGTTACATCTTAGTCTCAAAATATATTTTCTTATTAGGTTACAAAAGTACGCATAAGCCGGGGAAGTATCTACGTCACACGTGATTTATTAATTATTTTAACAATACTATATTAGCGAGAGAATTAAAATCTACTCGGTTCATTATTTTAAAGAATTTTTTTTAGTTTTATATTCATATTCGTTGGAAAAGAAAATTTTGCTGTGATTGTGATCTAGTCATTAGCATGTGAATTTTGGCTAAGAGACCAATTTTAGTATCTCTCGGCAAAGGTCAAGTTTAAGGCCACAATATATTAACAATTCCTGTCCAAATTATCTATACATATTTCAAATATAAAAGAAGGATTTGCATATTGGCAATGTTATAATCCTTGAATGTTATGTAATAACTGCCGCTGTAATGTGTCTTGTAAATAGTATATTGCGAATTCTTTGTTGACCCTGACACATCTGGCAGTATTGGCACTAAGTAGTATTTTTAATAGGTAACCATCAAATACATATTGAAAAAAAAAGGTATTTCAAACATTAAAGTAAATATATTACAAGCTAAAGTTCAATGGCCCACGTCCTTTTGTAAGTGTTAATATTGTAGTGAAAAATTACGAAAAAGCACATGCCACATATAACGTAATATTTACAGTGATCTATCTATTTCTGTATTATAAAGTATGGAATAATTGCAGGAAATGTCTCCCCCATACTATGCTGATCTTGGGAAGAAGGCCAATGATGTCTTTTCCAAGGGCTACCATTTTGGAGTCTTCAAACTTGACTTAAAGACCAAGAGTGAGTCAGGTGTTGAGTTTAGCAGTGGCATCACCTCTAACCAAGAGAGTGGAAAGGTAAGTTATGATTATGTATTCAATAAAGTGTATATTCACATAGATATATTCCAATAAGGTAATATAGCAATTGACTTTGTAGAATTTGTACAGTTTAATATCACTGCTTTGTTTTCTCATGCTCAGACTTGAATTAGTTTTAATTAAAAATTTTTGACATTTCTGATTTTATATCCTTATCATTTATTAACAGGTATTTGGTAGCCTTTCATCCAAATATGCAGTGAAAGACTATGGTCTGACTTTCACAGAAAAATGGAACACTGACAATACATTGGCCACAGATATTACCATTCAGGACAAGATTGCTGCTGGTCTTAAGGTTACACTTGAGGGTACCTTTGCACCCCAAACTGGGTAATATTATAAAACTTTTAACAATTTTTTTTTATTATAATTTTGTAATTATAACTTTAAAATACATGCTTATTTCTTTTTGCAGAAGCAAGACTGGAAAACTGAAGAGTTCCTTTTCCAATGACACAGTAGCTGTCAATACCAACCTAGACCTTGACTTGGCTGGTCCCATAGTTGATGTTGCAGCTGTGCTCAAATACCAGGGCTGGCTTGCTGGTGCACACACACAGTTTGACACACAGAAGGCTAAGTTCTCCAAGAACAACTTTGCCTTTGGCTACCAAACCAATGACTTTGCTCTACACACCAATGTGTAAGTATTTTTACATATATAGAATTTTAATAGAAAACATCCATATTACTAAAAGTTAAAATTTGTGTTTATAATTCATCTCGTGCTTGACGGTGAAGGAAAACATCGAGAGGAAATCTGCATGTGTCTAATTTCATTGAAATTATGCCACATGTGTATTCTACCAACCCGCATTGGAGCAATGTGGTGGAATAAGCTCCAAACCTTCTCATCAAAAGGGAGAAGAGGCCTTAGCCCAGCAGTGGGACATTAACAGGCTGTTACTGTTGTTGTTGTCAAATTTTCATTATATAATTTTGTATTTTACCAATAATATCATTACTGTTGGGCAGGACTTTGATAACTCAATATCAAGGCATGATGAATAAAAATCACTACTTTATTAAAAATAATGTTAGTACTTGATAATATCCTGAGACATTATTCACACACGGCCATCTGATCCCAAACTAAGCATAGCTTGTTCTATGGAAATCAGACAACTGATATACTACATACACTACTTTTCTAAATACATACATATATAGATAATTAGGGCAAACAGACAGACAGACAGATGTTCATGCACACAAATGTCTGTCCTGGGTGGAAATTGAACCCATAACCTTCGGCGTGAAAGGCAAGTCTACCAACCACGCCAACTAGCCTGTGATGATTTTGAACGATTTTGCTTACTGTTTAAAACAAATCTAATTAGATTCAAAGGAAATTTAAAAAAGTCAGTTTTTCATCTCACATAAATAATAATCAACAGATACACTTTAGTTCTATCTATAGTCCTTTCAATTTTAATTGATTGTAAATAAATTTATAAAGAATTACAATGTTATAAGATATCTTGGAAGTTCTACGTTCATAATGTACTTAAGTTTACATATTTAGTCTATATGTTTGTACAAACACTAATGAGTATGAGTTAAGTCTATATATTTTTTTTTTTTGTTCTACCAATACTATACATCAATACATGACTGCAGTTTGATCTACATACATAATATACAATCGTTATATTAAATAAAGCTTTAACCTCCATATTAATTCACTATAAAAATAACGGATACTGGTAACAATGTAATGAAATGTGACTCATGAATATTCATTTATGTTATGAAATGCAGTGCCATTTCAGTAAACATTTTGCTAAGCTAATAATTAAAAGTTAAACCAAACACTATCTATACAAAGTAAAACAACACATGGTTAACAAGTACCTTAAAAAGTCCTTCATTATTTTATTTTTCGCCAATATTCTAACAAGAATTTGACAATTTTGAACAATTGGAACAGGATTGTTTATTAATAAATAATCAGAGTTATATAGAGCCAAATTTATTGAGTTCATTATTTCCTTAACAGAGATAATGGCAAGGAATTTGGTGGTACCATCTACCAAAAGGTATCGGACAAGCTGGACTGTGGTGTCAGCATGAAGTGGACCTCTGGGTCTTCAGACACTCTGTTTGGAGTTGGCGCCAAATTCGCACTGGACCAGGATGCCTCTCTGCACGCCAAGATCAACAACAAGTCTCTCATTGGTCTGGGATATCAACAGAAACTCCGCCCAGGTAAGATTAACTATTGTTGACTTTGTCATATATATGATATGTTGGAATCTTGTTAAATTTAATATTTTTTGTAAATTGTAATGAAATATGTAAAATCAATTGTTTTTAAAAAATCATGATTCGGAAATATAAATTTATTTCATAGTTTACTAACATTTTATCAATCTAACAACATTTCTCTTTGATTCTGATATTTATGGTTATGTAACATTTTGTGTATAAGTTCAGTATTCATTACATATAACAAAGACTTATTTTCTTTATCATATTACTGCATGATTATAACTGTCGTTATATATCACATTTCCTTGTTATCTCAAATCCCGCGTTATCTTAACCTGTCATGATTTGATTTATGGTAAACTCTATGTTACATAATTTCCTTTTACAGGCGTGACTCTGACGCTCTCCGCCGCTATCGACGGACAGAACTTCAACGCTGGAGGCCACAAAGTCGGCGTCGCTCTAGAACTTGAACCCTAGGCATTTAATCAAGCCAGCGGCTTTTAGACTTGTAGATAATACATAACCACTTTAACTGTTACTATTACTGAGAAAGCGTATGTTAATCAAATCATTATATCAAATGCATCTGCTATACAGTATTCCAAGCGTATAACGCAATATTAATTTTACAAGTCTTTGTGGTGCAATTGAATAGTGCCGTTCTTCAGTATATCAAAATATACATCGGCAACGAGCGCTCTATCCTAGTATTTATTAGCGTTCCTTTGTATAATGGATGTTGAAGCATGCTATACTACATATAAACTTTTCATCTATTACAAAATAATTTTATCGAATTAACTTACAATGTCTGCTGTATCATCTTGTAAATAAAACACCTATGGTGTGTATCCTATTGATTGATTGAGAATAAAAATGAATAGTCTATTGGAATTATTTTATTTATTTCTGCCAATATTGTTTTATATTTAACTAGGAAGCCGCTTGCTAAAGTTAATAGCAGCGAATATAGTATGTCATGATTATAGGACTAAATAAATAAATGTCGTATCGTATTCAGTAGGTTGACAAACCCCGAATTTATAGTCGAAACGTATTTCTTCCTTACGACTCGGTTCCGAAATGTAGCTATGCGCTACAGATAACAACGCGGTACCGAGCGCTCGCTCAATTAGCGAGAATTCAATAGGGTTGGTAAACTAGAACCCGGTTCCGGGTGCAGTGGCATCGAGCGTTAACATTACATGATCATTGCGTCTATGAAGTCGAAAATTTATATTTATCAATTAAATTGCGGCAACTGAATTAGTTTTAATAAATGGAGCTTGGCAGTGAAACAATTCAACAATTTTTACGAAAGTATTTGACTAATCTTTGGTAAACTAAGAACGAATGTTCTTACGGAAATGTCCGGCACCATAAGTTTCATTCTCCTTTTGTAATAAACTAGATACTCAACCCCACTTCGACATGCATAACTTTAGGTTTTGCTCCGTGATATACAAGTTATATATGATATACAATTATATGTTGAAATTTGTTTGTTATTGTAGAGTTTTGTTTTTTTATTCACCTGAATTTACGCAAAAGCCAGTTCCGAATGATATCGAACTTCTAAATTTAATTTAGGCCCTAGTATTATGTTAATATGTTTAATACTTCTTTAAGCAGTTTCATAGGCCGAAGTAGTCTGAAAAAATATAGTCTGTTGTTTAGGCGTTTTCCTGCTTCGAAAGCTGTCATAAATAGCGGTAACAAATTCACTTTAACTTTTGCTTGTATGTCTCCAAATTGTACAAAAAAGTCTCAAACAATATATATTCATCTCTTATACCCGACAATATATATTTTTATGTTTCAAAATAATAACGACAACTTTGTAATTTAGATTAAAGGCCAAAAGTTTTGATTAACATTAATATTTTACGTTTTATTTACCTATTATAAGTATTAGCTTTTAGACTGCAATATAAACCGGTAATGAACGCGTGACAAAAGACGCGGAGTGCGTTGTACGATGTAATAATGCATCGTACAGAACAGTACATGTGAAAAGATCGGTATGAGTGTTCTCATTGCTTAAAAGATAGCAATGACTACAAATTTTTATTTTATCTGTACAAAATTGGAACGGGCAGCTCATACTATAAAATAATCACGATAGAATCGAGCTATCCCTATCCGCTTGTAAGAAACTCTCCATTTTACCGTACGCCCTGTCTTATGTAATACCTCTAAAAATTATGTTTCCGGAATATTTGATTGCTCGACAGCTGACATGTAAAAAAAAATCTTAGGCAGGTTTGCGTAAATTATTAAATACTAAATTATAAAGACAAATAAAAATGGATCATTGATGTATTAAAATGTTTCTATCCGATAATGTAACACTAATCAATTAGAACCCGAAGAGTTAATATAAAAACTTATTTCTTACATTTCCGATCTGGATTCGAAGTCTAAAAGATCCAATCTGAATATTTTCTGAAAATTTCTCATCAATTTCATTTCTCGTAAATAAATTTTGTAAATATACTTACCAACCAGAATAAATAAAATATACTTTAATTTTAATGGTGAATAGACATTTCATTGCCACAACAAGGAATCGAGAGTTTATCCAAAGACAAATAAATACCTTTTATAAAAGTGAAATAAATTATTAGTTTTTAATTAAAAAAAGCTAAAGTAATTTATTTAAGATAATATACAGAAATACACAGATTATGTTTTTTACTGAATCATTTCTTCTTCCATGAGCTTTGCCATCCATTCAGGTTCAGCGGCGGCTATCTTTTCAATTAAGCTGTTAACTTGATAGCACAGACTTTGAATTTGCTTGTCCCACTGGGGTAAGATCTCACGTGCTGAAATAATACATAATATAAAAAAATATATTTTATATACTAAACTCTTAGAAAAAAAACATCGTTAGTATAATCCAATGTAGTAACGTCTGTGGTAGAGGGCAGAAGTGATTAAACATTGAAAACAAGGACGGTAAAAAATTTCAGCTGGATTAAATATTCAAAGTTATTCAAGTCTGCATCGCCCTGATAGCGTTGTTACGACAGATTGAAATATAATGTATTGTTTAAGTAGAATAAGTAATAATAATGTCCTCCGGACCGATTTCGGCCACGGCGGCCAATCTCAAGAGAGATTAGCCAACTACGCAGGAGATATTAAAGTGCACAAGTGTGTGCGCAAACACAGGTGCACTCTCTCTTCCCTCACTCTCATAATCCGATGGGACGGCAATCCGACACGACCGGAAAGAGTTCAGCCGCAGGACCAACGGCTTTACGTGCTTTCCGAGGCACGGGAGTGTACACACTTCCAACTTCCAGACTCCGGGCTGCTACTGAGAATTTTCAGACAGAAAAAAACCAAATAACTTTTTATTAGCCCGACCTGGGAATTGAACACAGGACCTCCGTGTCTGCGGCCTTAGTCACTAGATCAACGAGGCAGTTAATAGGCAGTAAACTAAGTAGATAGTTAGGCAATGTTCTCACTCTCGAAGTGCACGACGGCGCTGATCTGGTCGATGTAGCCGTTCATGCGCGCCTCGCTGATCATGTGCGACGCGATGCGCTCGGCGCGCGCGGGCGGCGTCTCCAGCAGCGCGCCGAGCTCCTCGAACGTGATGTTGTTGTACAGCTTGCTGGCCGACAGCAGGTTGTGCTCGAACACCGCGCGGTCGAGGATCGTCGACCCGTCCGACGTCGTCGCCTACCGTCCACCCGTTCGGTTATCATAGCATCACGAAAATATTATTTACATCTGCTGTGTGGAAAACTATGTATATCTAAACGACACTGTTATTGCATTTGTAATAACCACATTATATATTTTTTTATTTTAGTTTATATTATGTTTTTTAATATATAATTATATTTTACTATACGATGGGACTTCCAATCAGTCTTTCATAATACCGCAGGAACCATCCGACTTTTGTCTCTATGATAAGTGAGTTCCGCGTAAACTACATAGTATTGAGTAAAAAGCCGAGATGGCCTAGTGGTAAGAACGCGTGAATCTTAACCGATGATCGTGGGTTCAAACCCGGGCAAGCACCACTGAATTTTCATGTGCTTAATTTGTGATTATAATTCATCTCGTGCTTGACGGTAAAGGAAAACATCGTGAGGAAACCTGCATGTGTCTAATTTCACTGAAATTCTGCCACATGTGTATTCCACCAACCCGCATTGGAGCAGCGTGGTGGAATAAGCTCCAAACCTTTTCCTCAAAAAGAGGTGCGGAGGCCTTTAGCCCAGCAGTGGGACATTCACAGGCTGTTACGGTAGTATTGAGTAAAATGTAATATTCATATTTCTAGTTAAACAAATGGGGAAAGAATTACTAACTTGTATACAAACTTTTAAGCCCCATTTAAATCTTCTAAGAACGGAGTTTTCAAAAATGACTTATATGAAGATATTTTGTGCAAGATTTGCATAGTCTTATACTGTGCGTTGTATGTCCATAGACAGTCAGTTAGTGTCAGAGTTTATTTATAAGATTTTATATATTAAAATTACTTAGATACAACATAAAAGTTCAGAGATTGGTACCTTCTGATGAGTCTGCATTAATGCTTCAAACTCATGTAGTTCAGAACGGCGAATGATGCGATCCAAATACATCTTTTCCAGTATTGAGTAAGCTGGTAGTTGCTGACAGCGCTCATCCTTGAACAGTGTTGCTAACATTCTAGACCTTTGCTGCCCTGGAATTTCCCTTCTATTTACTATTCAAGCAATTCTAACCGTTATAAAATAATGTAGCTTTTTTCATATAAAATCAATAAAACCCTTTTTAATGTAGATAAATTCAATTAATCAGAACTATAATTTTGAAATAGAATTTGATAAAAAATAAAATATTATTAAATTCAAATAAGCATAGAATTAATTAATTTAATAAGTAGAAAGCTCTTGTATTAATTATATGAAAGGTCCCGAAGACGTTTCGTTTTTTGTGCCTGTAGTTACACTGGCTCACTTTTACAATTTAAACCGAAACAACAATTTACTAAGTATAGCTTTTTGGGGGTACAATAATATGGTGATAAGTGGATAAAGAGCCGGCCATATTCAATACAAGTGCCTTAGATTCATAATAAAATATAGATTCACCCGCAGAAGCAAGAACCGTGCAAATAAGTGCATTCCGGAGACATGTCATTCTTTCATCTTCGTGTATGATATTACGGTATGATAACTCATTGTACCTCTGTGCTGCTTCTATGAATTTCCTAGAATGAAAAGAGATCTAAGGTATTAATAGAATTAATGGAAATTATAGTTATTTGGTAGTTGTATAGAAACCAAATATAAAAACTCCTGTGACTAGACATATACTGGAAGAAGACTTGGGCCCAAAGTTGGGCCAAAAATTACCGTTGTAAAATCATCTTCCTGTTACAAAAGACACATTACTTTCTGACTGTCTAATTTTGTTGAATAGTTTCAGCTAGCAATAGCCTCTTGATCAGTGTGGCTCTTCTTTAAGAACAAACTTGAAACTCATTGCAGAAAATGATTGAAGTGTCATGATGAAATGTCAAAACATAATATGCAACATTGACCAGAATAATTATAACATTTCAAAAATATATGCTTCAAAATACTATATAAGCCGGCCATAAGCCGGTTATCAACATTTTATGGGTGAGTAATGAAGTGAGTTCTTACAGAATAGCATTGCAATACCCTCCACTGCATACACCTCTAACCAATATCCAGCACTTGGTAATCCAGATACAGAATGGATTTGATTAGTCACGTCAGTCAGTTAGTAGTAATATTGTAATCAGAGTTATTTACCTCCTATAATCTAACACTCTGGCATAACAGACTTTGTAATATATTTGTAACTGTTCATTTGTTGTCTCTGCTTGTAACAAGGATGCCCTGTTAACGAATGCTTCAGCCTGCACAGGATCATCAACTTCTAAGTAGAGGCGAGCTATCTTTAAATATGTCTCCAGCTTGTAGTCTACAGAATATTGTCTAGAAACAAAAAGGTTATAAATTAATATCAATATCATTTGTTGAAGACATATATCTATCTTCAAACCAAGTAACAAGACAAGCATTATAAAAATATAAATACACATTCATATATATCTCAATATATCAGTAGTACTAGGTAGAATACATATCAGGAATCACCACAAAAAAGGAGGTTTAACTAAACCTTCTTGTAAAAGTAACAAATGTAGTTTACATAAGTAATAACTTCAGATGGATACATACTTTTGTCCAGTCTCCAATGGAATACCAACAAGAACATTTGCCGCTTCTTTCCAATTTTGGTTTCGTTCATAAATATCTGCTAGATGCTGTCTAATACTCGCCACCTGTTGAAGGTTTACTTTGGTTTTTAATTTATCATATTACTTAGAAATATATTTGCAATAGGCAGGAGTGTAAAACAACAAGTTTTTACTATCTTCGTTTTTATGTATTTTTTTACCCACATTTAGAATTTTGTTTTGTAGATGGATATTATTGTATTAGAATATGTAGTATGCAATGTATGCTAAGATTTACCTACTTTATAATATTTCATACCTAATGTCAATGGCACTGGTGAATGGTAAACCTCCAATAAGTTTGTGTTTGCACCAGACTTCTGAATGTGTATATTCATTTAACATTAAATAATATTATAAAACGAATACCACATCATTTATTTTGCACACCTTCATACAATTCCTAAAGTTAGCTGGTACAGAATGCTTTTAGCATTAAGCTCATCTTTTATACAATGTATTTTATTGTGCAATAAAGTGTTTATTAAATACATAAAAGTATACATATGTAAAAATTACCTGTTCTTCAAAAGATATTACTCTTGGCTGAATCACATCCAATGAGAAGTGTGACACCTCTTGTGAGACATTATCGGGCAGCAGTGCTAAATGTGTACTAACATCTGTCAGGAGCTGTCTTGATATCACTAAGCTAACATTTTCATTTACGACTGAAATATGTATATTATTTTATTAATTAAAAAAAAAACATTTATAGTACAAACAATCATAAAATTAATAGAAAGAAAAAGTTATTAAGTATTACTACTATACTATTACTACCATATATAGATACATAGATTGAGAAATATTAATGTATTAAATATCTTAAAGCAATAGATATAATTTAATTATAAATAAACATGTAAAAATATTTTTATGGCTCTGTGAATAAAGTAAAAAACTTTTTGTTTAATTCATATTTTAATTTTTATCAGCTTAGCTTAGATTTTTAGTATTTGTATTTTAATGTTATAAAATATAATGGAAACTTTATTGGATAATGATCCATTTATGTACAGTTAGTTATTAGGGTAAAACATACTGTTTGTTTCCCTTAAAAATTAAATGAATAAACACAGCTCAAGAGTAGTTTTACTAATTACTTTAGTAACACACACTACAGCTACAAATTATCAAAACTCCAAACATAAGCACAGCTTTTAACTAGAAAAAATGTACATTAGAGCTTAACATACTTGCTTCCACAAATACTTTTAAGCATTCAGCCAGTTCTCCTTCCGTGTTTTTAAGAATTTCCATTAATACATTACGATATCTGGAATTAAAATAACAAATACCAATTCAACTCCGATAATTAACATGCATAGGAGGTATACACATTTCATATTGTAAATATATGGGAAGTACTCACTTTTCGGCTTGGTCTTTATGTAATCCTCCTGAATTTCGAAGCTCACTTAAATATTGGCGAACGCTTTGCAAATTAATAAGCATTGTTGTTTTTATATCGCATTAACTTAATAAGGGAATTAGTTAATACTTCTTTCCTCAGAATTTCCTACCGAAAATCGAATTGACATTGACAAGCTGCTCAAAGAGTATATAAACAGTGCTTTATTTTCATAGCCTGACAGCAGATTTATCATTTTGCTGATTTCACATAGATTCAAAAAATTAGTCAATTAATACTTCATCATTTAATCACTAAAATACCATGATAATTTTTGGTATGGGTGGAATTCTAGTGCACAGGTGTCAAGCTCTAAGGTAGCTTTATAACAATATATATATTTTTAATTTTACTAAGGAGTTATAAATTAATTATACCTTAGACTAAGATATTTTGCAGTTTTTTGTAAGTCAACATAAAATATTGATTAATTTCTTTGTTAAGAATGTATATTACAATATAATAATGGTATTAAAAGACTTGAAACATATTATATGAAATTTCAATTAACATGAACGCATGAATTAGACATAGATAATTCAAATCTTCACGTTGGCACCCTCTATTTTGATTTTTGACATCTAAAAATTGAAACAAGCGCCATAATATTTTACACGAATTTTGAGTTGTTCTTCAATAGAAAAACATTCAATCATTATTTTTTACTGTGCTAATGCATAAAATATATTAGAATTATCTTTGGAAAATATACAATTTCTTTATATGTCAGTGTTTTTCTCAATATTAGTGTTTCGTGTTTAAGACAATTTGTTTTCAACCGTGGCGACCTGCGGGAGAGGCTGGGATTATTTGACATGTTAAAATGGCGGCCTCTTTTGAACTCAAAAATCTAGTGATTTATAGTGATTTCTTTGATTGAGTGCCTTGTAAAATACTTCTAGAATTTAACTTAGATTGTAAATAAACAGTTAACCAACATGGATCATAACTTAGATGATTCTTTGAATTTGGAGAGTGATATGGGTGTATGTATATGTGACTTATTTAGTTGTTTTTATGTTTCTTTTGGTTTCCAACTTAGGGTTACATTAAAAAAAGATTTATCTTATTCCTTTCTTCTAGTAACTAAAGGTTACAAATTATATATTATTTTAAAACTTCTATTGCCATCTACTAAATATACTTTATATCATTTTGATATACTAAAGGTTGATTTTGAACACTCTGAAGACACTGTGGTTAACCAGGCTGATATGGTCCTAGAACAACATACAAGTCAAGTAGAAAACATACCAATGGAGTTTGCTCACAATGAAGATCATTCTATGCTAATGGATACTGGCAGTGAAGAAATTATTGGTAAAATTGAAGTTTTACTTAAAGAATATTTAGACATAAATATTCATGATTAAAAAGACAATTATAAAATTATACTTTTTATCAATTTATTCTGCAATATGTATAAGTAATGTGGTACATTTAATTGAAAGAAATGATGATGCAAATTAGGGTTACTCAACAGGCCCATAATTAGAACATAATAAGATTTTTATTGTTTATATATAAAACAAATAAAGTCATACATTATATCAGTTAGCAGTTTCAGATTTTATGGGAGATCAGTTCTCACTTCAGGAATATTCAGTACAGAGTGACCAAACGACAGGACTAACTACAACAGTGGAATCTAATGTAAGTAATATAAATGTCTGTCGTATAATTTATCTTATAATAAATTTGTGAGTAAAATAATTTAATATAACACTCATACTTTATAATATTAAACTATATGGCATAATATTGAAAGAAAAAATCTTATGTTAAAATACTATTGCGTTTATATAAATGTATATAAATTTTTTTTGTCTAATATTGCAGCAACAACACATGCTATCTACTCAGGGAGACACAATGATAGATTTAGCATTTCAACCGCAGATGGTGACAGTAAAAAAGGAACCTGTACAACGTAAAATTATTGCAGTAAAGGTACATATATATTTGTATTGATAATTTCTATGGTTTATTATTAAATTAATTTGATTAATTGTGATGCTAACCATTAGACAAATATTTGATGAAAAAATCTGTATTTGCGGAATTAAAAAACCATCTAGATAGTTCTGTATAATATATTCAGTATTTTTTTTTTTTTTTTATAGAATAGGAAGGTGGACGAGCATATGGGCCACCTGATGGTAAGTGGTCACCAAACGCTCTTAGACATTGGCATTGTAAGAAATGTCAACCATCGCTTATAGCCAATGCGCCACCAACCTTGGGAACTAAGATTTTATGTCCCTTGTGCCTGTAATTACACTGGCTCACTCACCCTTCAAACCGGAACACAACAATATCAAGTATTGCTGTTTTGCGGTAGAATATCTGATGAGTGGGTGGTACCTACCCAGACGAGCTTGCACAAAGCCCTACCACCAGTAGTAGTAGTATGCATAATGTTATGTTTTTATATATTTTTTTATAATTTATCAATAAACTAATCAGGTTATTTATTTTATCGAAACAATTTTAGACAATGTCTCCAATGCGCACTTCAACGACTGTGAGGAGGAATGAGACAGCAGTGTTAACAACCGCACCCCGTCAAGTGGCAATTGCACCCAAACCCCCTAAACTGGTGGCAAAGACTTACACAGCTAACAAGCAGCTTGCCATCGCTCCTAAACCAGTAACTCTAGTTGCTAATCGTAGTAACAGTTTAGTGAAGAAAGTTTCTATCGGAAACGTGCAGAGCAATACAAAGGGGAATACTGTTTTGAGTGAGTATAATAATTTTTTATTACATACATATGTAAATATATTTTACTTTTTAATTTATATGTTAACTTATTATTTTTAGAATGTAATGTATATTAAATACAATTATATTTTCAGCACAAATTGGCAAACAATTCCAAATTATGGTTCCATCTTCAACACAAAAAATTAAATTGGTACCCTCATCAGGAATGAATACAGTTCAGTATGTCAGGAGTGATTCAGACCAGGTGTGTATAAAAAAATTATTGTATAAATTATCAATTTAAGGTCAAAATAAAATATTTATTTATAACCAGATAACAGCTGGTTATTTCGCACGGTTTCACCCGCATTATATGTTCCTGCTCCGCCTATATATATATATATATCTTCCTTGTAAAATTGTACTATTAAATGCAAAAATATTTTCTTTTAAATCTGATTTATAGCTCCAGAGTTTAGCACATTCACATAAAAAAACAAGCTTCACCTTATAAAATATTTAGCAATTCACTCTAATGTGTCATAACTATTCAGTGTATTAAATCTATAATTTTATCTATTTCAGGGACAATTAATTCCAGCAAAGGCTGCCAGTGGATCACAGACAAAGCCCGTCATAACTAGATTTATTTCAATGCAAGGTATTATAAAGTTACAAAACATATCTCTATATTTTTGGTATGACTTTGGTACAACTTAATGTAGTACTTAGTCTTTCGCGTATTATGTGGAATTATACATGAAAATTCTACTGAAGTTTCGAATTTAAAGGTCAAATTCCTACAGTAGCCTACATTAGTTGAGCTGATTATTAAGCTTTTCATTACATTTAAATTGTAGAAAAGAAGATCATTAATATAACTATTAAATAGAAAAGGACCGACAAATTCGATCTTTGGAGAACACCAATTTTTAAAAGAAAGTAATCCACTAGTGAAAACTTTTTGAATTCTCGGAGGTATTTTAAAAGAATACACATTAGTATGTAAATATATATACCTTAAAACAAACAAAAATTTTTCTTTACAACAGTTTATAATGTTTTCTGCTTTTTATATAAAAGCATTTCGTATCTTACACAATTAGCTTTAGATATTATAATCAATATGAATACACAATGTATTAATTTAATGATATTACCAATCACGAGCTGTAACCCGAGCTTACATCCCCGGCATTCCAAGGTTTCGCCTCCAATGATTTCAGCTTGGTAGTTATTCTCTAAAATCTTGGGTTATCTATTTCCCGTGGTTTTCCTGTCCGACCTGTCCCCATTATCTCCGAGTCTCGACCCGCCGCTTCATTGCACCTGACGCCCGGTATCCACCAAAGACGGCCGGAGGAGAGGATGAACTAACTGAAGCCAAGCAGAGTATCGGTATTTACGGAGGAGCGCTACTCCTCCCTCCGGCTCGTAGCGCGCACCGCGTAACGCGTACCGTGTGTTGCCGGCAGGCGGCGCGGCGCCGGCGGAGGGCGAGTCGCCGCGCTACGTGGCCGTCCCGCACGGCGCGCTGCCGCTCGCGCTCGCCAACAAGGTGACTCATTACATCGCACGGCGAAAGGAAGGCTATCTGTCGTTGGTCACCACTGTGTTCGACGGTCGATGAGCTGCTCACTATCGGATGATACGTCTCTCGCCAACGTGCCTTATTATTACTTTTGCTAACTTCTTTCAAACTGTAACAGAGATTCAAAATAGTACTTCTTGGTGAAAAAGTTGCACAAAGCTCAAAGACACTTACTTGACTCCAATCAATATAAAATCTTTTGTTCCTCGCTAATTACACTATCAAAAAGGATTCGTATAAAAAAATATTCTTTTATACACTGCGCATTTCCATGATGTGTAAATCGTTGTAATTTTACAGATGTTATTGGCCACACCGAGTAAACAAGGAGTCAAGATAGCCAAGAAACAGGAAATTATATCTCTAAAGTCGCCGACGCCCAAATTGATGCCAGCACCGGCCCTAAGTAATTATAATGTGGTAACAAATTTATTGATATATGGATATTTGTATTTACTTAACATATATTTTAATTGAATATAAATTCAGTATGTCAACATTAATCGTTGATTTATTCTCAATGTAAATAACCATTTGCAGATGTACCGTCGAGCACCGGGACGAAACAAAAGGTGGTCATTTCAGCGAATCCTATGCAGAATGTTATTTTAAAACCTTCCGCACCCCCAAAAACGGCCCAAGTAAGTTTTATTGTATTATAGTTTAAATGTAATCATGTCTATTACTGATTGCGTAAATTGAATTGATTGTAATCTTTTAGATCAAATTTGAGTTAGTAGTTAGAGTTAGTATTTTTGAAGCAGAATATATTTTAATTACCAAATAGCTTACTTGTTTCATATTAATATAAACCATATTGTTTAGTGACATGATCAGTTCTATAACTTAATCGTCAATAATTGAAAATATACATATATTGCATGAATGTTGTTTTAAAACAGCTAGTATTTTTACAGTTTAATAATAATACACCTTTTAATAATTTTATTATAATAATAATAATAAAGATAATCTCTTACAGAGCGCTAAAGAAGATAATGTAGTGGAATCGCAACGCTCACAATTGCATCAAATCAATGTACCGGGCAAAGGTGTAAGTGTGACTTTTGTTATTAATGGTGCAAGGCTTCTGAATGTATAATACAAGGCTTCTGAACGTATAATAAATACTATAACATCAATTAATATTGTTAGAATAGCTTCACCTGAGCTTGTCTGGGTAGTAACTACTCATTAATTAGTTAATTTACCACCATGCAGCTATAATTTGTAGGACAGTGTTCTGGTTTGAAGGCGCTCGTGTTTTTACATTCATGCACATATCATCTTAGTTCGTGTTGAGATATGGTTACGGACACAAAACACATTTGAGTACAAATATTATACGATTGCCTAAAAAAAATTAAATAGTGTTTGACTTGTTATATATGTCAAAGCTTTTTATATATATTTTTAATAAATAGTTATCAAGTTTTCTTGCATTTATTTCATCAAATCCTAATGCATTACGCATTGACGGTAATTAAAAACAGTAAACATATCTTATATAGTGCCATTGTTTATCCGCGGTGATGACCTTTCACGATCAGGTGACTGGGCGTGGCTCATCTAAATATTTTTTTATTTGTGATAGAATATTGCTTACTAATGTGAGATTCATTTCTATATCACATGGTTGACATGGTCCTCCAGCCTTAAAATGTGCCTACAATGTTTCAGATTCAGTACATCCGCGTGGTGACGAACTCGTCTAAGCCGCCGCCGCAGAAACCGGTGCTATCGTTGCCGCCCAGGACCTTCATGCTCTCAGACGGTAAGGGTCACCTGATTGTAAGTGGTCACCAATCTCAATGACATTGATGATGACATACATTGTGTATTATTTGATGGCCCAGTGGTAAGAACGCGTGAATCTTAACCGATGAACGTGGGTTCAAACCCGGGCAAGCACCTCTGAATTTTCATGTGCTTAATTTCTGTTTGTAATTTATCTCGTGCTTTTCGGTGAAGAAAAACATCGTGAGGAAACTACTAATTAAAGTGTCTAATTTCATCGAAATTCTGCCACACGTGTATTCTACCAACCCAAATTGGAGCAGCGTGGTAGAATAAGCTCTAAATCTTCTCCTCAAAAATGGAGAAGAGATCTTATCCCAGCAGTGGGATATATACAGGCTGTTACTGTACATTGTGTTATTAAACTGACTTAGTCAATAGTCATCTATCATACTAAAATACAACATAAAATATTGTTTCTGGATACAACAAACAGTGGGCTGGCGTTAGTCTGTCATATTTATATTTCCTAACAATGGATTTTTTTATATATTTTTTGTTTGTTAAAATAGGTAAGTAGACTGGCAAACAATCCACCTGATGGTATGTGGTCACAACTGCCATAGATATTGACATAGTAAGAAATACTAAACCATTTCTTACATCGCCAATGCGCCACCAACCTTGGGAACTAAAATATTATGTCACTTGTGATTGTTATTCTTTTAATGGTCTTCCGTTGTCTTGTCAGTAGGGTTATTTTAGGGTGGAAATAGACTGAATGAGGCTTCCAAACGAATTAAAAATTATTAATAAAAAGCCCACAAAATTTTAAATAATAACTATAAAGTATGTTGTAGGTAATCTAATCCAGATGAGTGCTGAGAAGATCGCTTCCTCGCTTGTCGCAACTGGGAACACGAATACACTCCCAAAAGGTAACGCATACAATTTTCTCGAGTATTTTGTCAGGGTCCAATGGCACCCAAGATAATCAACTTAGACCTTAAATTGACATGACTTAATTGGTCGAGTTCTAAATATAATATAAATAATCTACGGCGTTGATTTTAAATTAATTAAGAAATGGCGACGAATTTTTTATCGGAACTTTATTAACGAAATTAAAGTGGATATGAGCAGTTAAATGGAAAAGTGTTGTATTATGAATATACATGTTAATCAAGAAGTGCATAATATAGAAAAACTATAAGCAAATTATAAGAATTAGCTTTTAATAGAATTAGCATAAGATTGAACGATTTTATTCGTGTAACTTCATATAATCATTCAGGTATCTTGACGAATACAAGCACTTCTATCAATCTACTTACGACAGTGAACTATATATATATAGTTATATATCGTAACTTACTTGTATATATATAGGTGTGTATTACGAATTCAAGGCTGGGTGAGTTGTAACAAAATCAAGAAGAAAAGTGACTATATGTTTCGTGTTCTGTGGTTATAATGTATTTGCTTTGCTTTTCCTTTTATTTTCTCTAACACAGACAGTAATGTTACCATAGAAAAGTTAACATAATACAAAATAATTTACAAATTTTCTTAACGCACTTCAATGGTTATGCTTATTGATATGGACGTTGTTTTACAGTGGCCCCTAAACCTCCACGGAAATTGGTGAGGATAGCACCGGTCGTAAAAACAGCAGCAGTAACAGTAAGCAACGTTTTTTTTCATAATGCTAAAAAAAACTAAAGTTCCACGATTGCTAAGTAACAGTAGTAATTAAAATATTCTGCGTCAGAATTTGATTGATATAAGTATTTGATCTCCATACAGCAAGCTGGACGCTCGTCGCAGAGCTTGCTGGCGCCTCTGTCGCCGCCTTCGCCTCCCTTGGCCGCCTCGCCCGCCTCTCCCCCTTCGCCCGCCTCGTCCGCCTCGCCCAGTCCGCCCGCCTCTCCCGTGCCCTCGCAGGACGAGGACTCCAAAAGCGAGCTGCGAGCGCTCATTGAAAAGGCGGTCGCGGAGGGCAACGTCAACGAGGTCGAGGTGGAGTTCAATCGTCCCGTGAGTACGCCTCAAAGACGTTCCTTTCGAGTTCATTGCTTTGTTAAATGTTGCCATTTATTTAAATTTTTGAGTTTATTTTTGATTAAAAATACCTATTTACTTGATTAGAGTGCTCTTTTTTCTCTCAGTCCATAAATAAATCATTCATTATTAATTAATAAATAATAAAATCAATCATTATGTTAGTTAAATAAAACCAACAAAAATGTTTTTACAGAGTCCATCACTAGAAAATAGCACAGATGCTGTGGGGCGCCACGACGCTAGCGGCAGATCAGATGAACATCCTCTAATCGTTATTCCCTCTAATTACGATGATTCCGAGATTGTCGTCTCGGAGGGACAGAACACATTAGTAATTCCCTGTTATATCTTTATACGTTTGTTAAATTAATTGAGTAGATTTAATTCCATCTAATTGACTTATATCTGATTATGTGATATAGTTATTTGTTTAATTAATTTTATAATAATGTCACAGGATAATTCACAAAGGTCAGACAGCATGATAAATATTGAAGGAGACTCAGCCAATACATATCAGTCCCCAAATACTCCAGCATTATCTGAAACAGGTATTTATGAAAAAGTTAATATAAAAAAGTATAATATTTCTTTATGCTGATATATGTACTTTTGTTACTTGAATTATAATAATAAAGCATAAACCTGTAGGCTTAGACTTCTTAAATGGCTAGACTGTAAAAATAAATGAGAAAATGCCATACAATAAGATATGAGAATAGTTTAATTTTTTATCATGGTTTTTATATTAGTATCCCAGAAAACTCCATTTTTATTTAATATCTAAAAATGTTTATTATTATTATTAATAAAGTATATGATAAATTAATAGAAAGGCATACACGAGAGCGGATGCACAGCGCATTGTACAAATTGGTCATGACCTTGTTTCGCATCCTAGGGGCTCCCGTAGCTTCTGGCGTCTGACCAAGTCTGTGAAAAACAATTTCTGCCAACCTTCGCTGCCACCTCTCAGAAATCCGGACGGATCGCTAGCTCACAGTCCGCAAGAGCAAGCTGATCTCCCGGCTAAACTCTTTGCCGACAATTTCGTCATCGATGATTGTAGTGCGCTGCCACCTACAATACCTTCATGTGGCCATACGATGCCTGACATTGAAATCAGGCAACGTGATGTGCGTGCGGAGCTGCAATCACTTGATGTACGGAAAGCTAGCGGTCCCGATTGAATAGAAGAAGTGCGCAGCGGAGCTGTCTCCTGTGTTAACGCGCCTTTTCCAACTTTCTCTCTCTTCGGGATGTGTGCCGGAGGCTTGGAGAAGAGCTAATGTGCAAGCGGTTCCCAAAAAAGGGGATCGGTCTGACGCGGCAAATTATCGGCCAATAGCTATCACCTCAGTACTTTGTAAGGTGATGGAACGGATTTTAAACAACCAACTGATCCATTACCTAGAAGATCACTGTTTAATTAATGATCGTCAGTACGGGTTTCGACCAAAACGGTCCACAGGTGATCTTCTAGCGTACGTAACACACCTCTGGGGTGAAGCTATCGACAAGCATGGAGAATCGTTGGCTGTCAGCCTCGATATCTCCAAGGCTTTCGACAGGGTCTGGCACAGAAGTCTTCTCTCTAAGCTGCCGGCATATGGTCTGCCTGCTCAGCTATGCACCTGGATTGCCAGCTTCCTACACAAGCGTAGCCTTCGTGTTTTTAGTTGATGGTTGCGCTTCACAATTCTATGTAGTGAATGCTGGGGTCCCCCAGGGATCTGTGCTATCTCCCACACTCTTTCTTCTGTATATCAATGATATGCTCTCTCTTGGGAACATACATTGCTATGCAGACGATAGTACAGTGCATGGTGGATACCACGGACGCGCAGTGGCTGGGCGAGCGGAAATTGAGGAGAGGCGGAAGGATCTTGTCATTGAACTCGATAAAACGTTAGAGCTCATCGCCAAATGGGGCTCTGATAATCTTGTTGAGTTTAATGCAAGAAAACACAGGTATGCGCTCTCAC
This sequence comes from Nymphalis io, assembly GCF_905147045.1. Taxonomy (NCBI): domain Eukaryota; kingdom Metazoa; phylum Arthropoda; class Insecta; order Lepidoptera; family Nymphalidae; genus Nymphalis; species Nymphalis io. The sequence continues at coordinate 9,960,485 of NC_065898.1, read as the reverse complement.
GGCGAAAAAGTCAACATTTTCCCCTCTTCCCTCCCTCTGTCCATCCCGCTGGTGATGCAAAGCAAAATCGCCATGCTGGGGATTGACGTTCGCTGCGACCTTAGTCCAAGGGATTACATCGAGGCGAAACTCGGAGTTCTGAACAAGGTGCGGCGCTTTTTCACGCCACAACAACTGTGCCTGCTGTACAAAACACAGGTACGGTCTTGCGTGGAATATTGCTCGCACCTTTGGGATGGCTCCGCTAGTACCTACTTGAGGCCTTGGACCGGTTGCACCGACGTGCCGTACGCATTATTGGCGACGTAAAGGTCACAAACACCCTTGAACCTTTACAATTGCGTCGTGAGATAGCAGCACTGAGCGCTTTCTATCGACTGTATCACGGCGAGTGCTCTGAGGAATTATTCTCTCTAATTCCTGCTTCCCCCTTCCTTCTTAAGTCCACGCGAGCTGGTTCTCGATGTCACCGCCTAACTGTGACATCAATTCCATCGCGAACAAAGAAATTTGGTAACTCCTTTCACAAAAGGTCTTGGACAAAGGTCGCACTTCCAAAAAATGGAATTCCTTACCAGCTCACGTGTTCCCCTCCTCTTACAACCCGGGTTCCTTCAAACGAGACGTGAAGAGGCATCTTGCGGGTCGGCAAGGCGAAGGCGGCTAGTGTAGAACGTTTTTCCCGTCTGTACTGGCCGTCGTTGCGTTTGGACTCTACTACCACTTACCATCAGGTGGAGTAGTCATTGGCCCTCCCAGCGAATATAAAAAAAAAAATTATAAGAAAAACAATTTGGTTGCGGCACGCATCTCAATTGAATCCAATATTATTATTTTGTACTTATATTATTTTTCAGATATTGCAGCTACGGATCTAGGACTTCGACCTCGTAAAGCCTGCAACTGCACAAAGTCGCAATGTCTCAAACTATATTGTGACTGTTTCGCAAACGGCGAGTTTTGTAATCGCTGTAATTGTAACAATTGCCACAATAACTTAGAAAACGAGGAACTGAGACAAAAAGCTATAAGGGGATGTCTAGACCGGAATCCGAACGCTTTCAGGTTATTCATTTCTTACAAGATACTTAAGATATCCTATAAATACTCTCGATGACATGCATATATTCAAATGATAATTTTATTTACAGACCAAAAATTGGCAAAGCTAAAATTGGAGGACCGGAAATGATTCGGAGGCACAACAAAGGGTGTAACTGCAAAAGAAGCGGCTGCCTCAAGAACTACTGCGAATGTTATGAGGTGATACTCGGCATACTTTACTAGTGGTAGGGCTTTGTGCAGGCTCGTCTGGGTAGATACCTCCTACTCATCAGATATTCTACCGCAAAACAGTATTACATGGTATTGTTGTGTTCCGGTTTGTAGGGTGAGTGAGCCAGTATAGTTACAGGCACAAGGGACATAACATCTTAGTTTCCAAGGTTCGTGGCACATTGGCGATGTAAGCGTTGGTTAACATTTCTTACAATGCCTATGTCCATGTCGGTGACCACTTACCATCAGGTGGCCCATTTGCTCGTCTGCATAGATATACTATAAATAAACGGTCATTTATTTATGTTTCCTCGACGTTTGTGTGTTTATACCCTAAATATTTATTCGAATATATATTATTTGACGGTGCTCGTAATTAACTTCACTGCATGTCTCTGCAGGCGAAAATAGCGTGCTCGTCGATTTGCAAGTGCGTAGGCTGCCGCAACGTGGAGGAGACGCTGGAGCGCGCGCGGCGCCGCGACCCCGCCCGCGCCGCGCCCGCGCGCCCCGCGCCGCACTACCGCCCGCCGCCGCAGGCAGAGGCCAAGTGCGTACAGTCAACCCGCCCACTGCACACTGCTGTCTGTAGTGCGCACCCTAACAGGCACGATTGGTCCCCCAGGCAGCCGTGCAGTTTCATGACGACGGAGGTGATCGAGGCAGTGTGCCAGTGCCTCATCGCGGCCGCCGTGGACAACAAGGACGACGAGGAGCGGCAGGAGGCGGACCCCATGCGTGACGTCATCGACGAGTTCGCACGCTGCCTGCAGGACATCATCAGCGCCGCGCACCAGAGCGCGCCGCTCGCCTTCGTCGACGAGGTGGGTACTCCGCACAAATCCAACGGACAAAATTAACTTGGTTTTTCTAATGAGGTATCTGATTATTTTTTATTATTGAATATTTTCAACAATGCTTAACATATTATTTGCGCTCTAGGGTCCTGCGTGATATTCAAAGAATACTGGCGATGACTGGATTTTGAAAAGTATTTAATCTGCAATATGTTATCTGTGGGTGATATCTTTAGAGTAATATATAGCTCCGATCGTTGTTAAGGTAAAGGTGCAATTATTATATTTTTATATTGCTATCTTAAATGAACATCTAAACTAGTTTTTATCTTATGTGGGTATGAAAAGACTGTTGACATTGATATAATCACTAATGTTTTAATTAAATGCTTGTTTGTTTGAATGCCAAAATAGATTATTTTATTGTTGTAAATATATAGTGAATTTTTTAAAAATGTTTTATAAGTTTTGTAAATAAATGTTGTAAATTGCATATTTTACTAGTCATAAGTATACCTTTTTATAGAAGGTAAGAAATGTAAATATGGAGCAAAATAATTAAACAAATTTTTACCCTTCACGTTTTATTATTTACTATTATACCCCAATAAAAATGCCAACATTAATTTTTACTCAAAACAAACTATTCTTTTCCCAGTAACCTCATAGAAGCACTTTTGAAATATGTTACTATAGTGAATTAAATTAAAAGCTATCACCGGAATCGATTGTAGATTCTACCGTGAACTGGCAAGAACTAATTTGTTATTCTTTTCCACCAATTTATTATATATGTTAATGAATATAAAATAAATGAAATTAAAAATAATCAGTTAACTATCCATTTGTTTATCCAAATAAAACATTTTTTTATCTGATGAGAAGTGGTTCTTACCGCCCAATAGACATAAGCACTGTAAGAAATATTAACCGTCCTTACATCGCCAAAGCGCCACCAACCTTGGAAACTAAGATGTTATGTCCTTTGTGCTTGTTACACTGCCTCACTCACCTTTCAAATCGGAGCAACTATACTAACGTTAAGTACTGTTCTTTGGTAATAGAATATGTGATTAGCGAGTCATACCTTTCCAGGCAGATTTGCATAAAGCCCTTCCACCAAGTAATATTTATAGTTTAATTATACCGCCGTCTAATATATAAATTCTAAATCATGGAAATCATGGCCATATTTTAAATTAAAAAAAAGCACATCATTCTTTTGTTACGGGTAAAGAGGTTATATATGAAATGAGAAGAGTATAAATAGCGCACTACGCTTCTAAAAATAAAGCCCACTATTCAGTTAGCCGCATGTCTGCTTCGATGCCGGTTGTTTTATTAATCTAATAATTTGTTGATTGCAAAATGAGCCTAAAATACGAAGTGAAAAGTAATGAAAAACTAGGCAGGTTGGTACGCCTTCAAGTTTATTAATAAATATTATTAGATTAATATATATTTTATTTAAATAAGGTACATTTTTTTCAAAATTAACAATATTCGTACATAATCAATAAATAATAACATAAAATCGATTATTTTATTTATATTTATAATTGTAAATCTAGATATTTAGTCGCTGCGAAAGATTTAAAGCCAGGCGAGCGGATACTCTCCGACCAGCCTTTTGTATTGGGACCAAGTAGTGACACGTCGCTGGTCTGCTTCAACTGCTACCTGCCTCTCATTAGCAAGTTCCTCGTTTGCAAGAACTGTGCCGTGGCGCCGATGTGCCCAGGAGAAGGATGTACTGATCAATTTGCAAGTATGAAATGCAATTATAAATATCCATCAAACGAAACTGTTAATAGATTTTAAATGATGATCGCGGGTTCAAATCGGATTTGAAATGTATTGTATTTATATATATATATTTTACTGTGAAGTGAATAACATGTGTCGGATAAAATTCGACTAAACGTGTATCCGATCAGTAGTCAACCTGAACCTGCACAACGAAGTGGATAAGCTTGAAGTTTTTGTCTTAATTTAGGGATTGGTACCTTATTTTTTATAAGACAATTGTGAAATGGGCCAAGTGGCATAATGATTCAAATAAATATTTCAGAATGGCACTCACAGCAAGAATGTGATTTCTTTCGAAACCTTAAACTCAACAAAGGGACAAATCCTATGACAATGGTGCAGAATGTCGGATCTTTGTTGGTTCTGCGAGCGTTACTAAAGAGAGATTTTAATCATCAGGAATGGCAACTCTTTATGGAATTGGAAATGCATTTAGACCGACGAAGGGAGAGTAACGTTTGGGAATTCTACGATAACACCGTAAAGGTTATAAGTATATATTGTAATTGTCGATGCCAAATTGCATTTTATGTAATAATAATGTCCTCCATTTTTTTATGTAATAATAATGGCCGATTACGGCCATGGTGGCCAATTTCAAGAGAGATTAGCCAACTGCTCAAGATATATTATAGTGCACAAGTGTGTGCGCAAACACAGGTGCACTCTCTCTTCCCTTACTCTCATAATCCGATGGGACGGCAATCCGACACGATCGGAAAGAGTTCAGGTGCAGGACCAACGGTTTACGTGCTTTCCGAAGCACGGGAGTGTAGACACTTTCAATTTCCAGAGTCCAGGATGCTACTGAGAATTTTTTGACTGAATTGTGTCGTAATAAACGTTTAAAATAATCTTCATTCCAGTTTATCCAATCCCTGGGTCTTCTCGAGAATGGACAGAACAAAGATCTCGTGCAGAAGATTTGCGCGGCCATCGACGTGAACAGCTTCGAGGTGCGCGGGCCGCCCATCCCGGCGCTGGGCTGCGCGGAGGTGCTGCGCGCCGTGTACCTGCGCGCCGCGCTGCTCGCGCACGACTGCGTCGCCAACACGCACGTCTCCATCAACGACAGGAACGAGCTCGTCTGCCACGCCAGTCGTGATATCAAGAAGGGAGACCCTATATATTATAACTACACAGACCCTTTGAAGGTGTGCGACAGCTCAGCCATACCTGACTAAGTGTGGCTGCAACTTTTCCAACTAATTATATATAAATAGGCAAAGGCAATAAATACAGGTTTTCTCTTTCAAATTTTGGGCGAACACTCGTTTAATTAATTACTCGCACTGAGGGTAATATGCTCTACTTTATTTTCTACATATATTAGAAACATCAAACATTACATTTGTCCATTTGGATATGGCCCTTGCATCTTGCATTGCCGGTGTTACTAAAGGTGCTTTTATAACACATGAGGGTTGATCTAGTGTGCAACATACGTAATTAATTTAGTATCTTTTTAATGTTAACATAACATAATTAATTTAGTATCTTTTTAATGTTAAATAATGTTTATTTTTATTTCCTAAGGGGACATCTTTACGACAACAACATCTTATGATAGGCAAGTACTTCAAATGTACGTGTGCGCGATGTTCTGATATCACGGAGTTGGGAACATATATGAGTTCAGCTATTTGCCTGCAATGTAAAACTGGATATATATCGAAAAACGCTAGCGTTTGGATCTGCAACAGTTGCGGAAAGGAAACCGAACCGTCTCTCATTGAACATAAGATTCAATGTTGCTCGGATAAACTTGAAGTTATAAGTATGAACATGGCCATTATTTAAAGCGTCAGTTCGAAATAATTTCTCTTCTTACATTAATATGTATTTTACAGACAAAAAAGATGAAAAAGATCTCGAGGAATATATAAAAAACGTTTTGTTAGTACTAGCTCCTAACCATTATTTACTTCTGGACGCAAAGCAACGTCTAGCGGGCGTTCTTCGGGATACCATCAATAGGGAGCCGAGACCTACTAAGAAGTTAATGCGACGGAAAATAGAACTGTGTCGTGAATTATTACCCGTACAGGAAGTACTTAGCCCCGGGATATGCCGGACTAAAGGTTGTTTTTCATTACATTATTTAATTATTACAAAATTTAATATTATATAAGATTATTATATTAATATTACTGTTAGGAATATGTCAAAACAATTAAAAGTAAAAAAAATTGTCTATGATCTCATCTTGATATCTTACATTAAGTTATTGACAGTCCGCCTTAAGACTGCGTGTCAGTAAGCTCATTGACAATTAATACGTTAATAATATATAGGTGTATAAACAGAGACTAAAGACCAATTATAACAATAATACAATAAGAATAAATTATCTTAAGGATTATCCTAGAGACTAATTATGTGCCTTGCGTACCAGCTATTTGGTTTCGTACCTCTTTAAAGCTGGAGGCGGTGCATCTGACACGTTATGCTTAATGTATTGTAATACAAAGTTTATCAATAATAGTAAATAGGACAACTATGCAACCTTAAGTTCCTTACTTGAAAAATAAATTGAAAGACTACATTATTTCAGCTATCACTTTATACGAATTACATGCAACGACGGTCCAGCTAGCGAAGAAAATGTTCGATGCGCGTGAAATATCAGCATCCGCATTCGTGGTATGTACTCTACGTACGATTTATAATATATAGTATTTTTTTTATTAATACAAATAAATAATAATACAGACAGCACGGCCAGCAATGTTGTTTCTCACGGAGACACAAATACTCCGTCCTGCCGATACCAGCTACCTTAATTATCCCGGCTACACGCTTGAAGAATCCTTCAAAGCGAAAGCCGGAGTATGCTTGTTCGTCAGGACGGATGTTTGCTGTCACCGACTGCGCTGCTTGGAGGACCCCTCCTTCTCCATGTTGGTGGTACGTGTGGACCTGGTTCGTCAGAGCCGAGTCTACGTGTGCCTCTACAGATCCCACAATGGTGACTTGGAGACAAGCCGATTATTTGACCATCTTAGTCGGGTGGCAGATGCTGCGCAAGAGCAATTCCTAACGCGGAATTGGTGTTTTTGGGGGATTTTAATGCTCACCACGAATCCTGGTTGAAATCCCTCAAAACTGACCATGCTGGAAGGACTGCTCATGCTTTTGCTCTCACACATGACTTGACCCAACTGGTTGATCAGCCCACCAGGATCCCAGACATTGATGGGCAAGCACCTTCTCTACTGGACCTTCTGCTGACTTCTCACCCGGTGGAATATCAGGTTGTGGTTCAGGCTCCTCTTGGCTCTTCGGATCACAGCCTTATATCTACCAGAGTGCCACAGGCCAAGCTGCCGCCACTAGCGGTATGCAACCGTCGCGTTTGGCACTATAAGTCGGCGGATTGGGACGGTATGCGCGATTACTATGCGTCGGTCCCTTGGAAGGAACGTTGCTTCAGTGGGAATGACCCGACAGCTAGTGCCGCTGCTGTTGCTGGCGAGATCATGCTGGGAATGGAATACTACATTCCTAGCTCAGATCTCGTCAGTAGGAGTACGCGTAACCGTTGGTTCTAATCTAAAGCATCTAAGCAGGCGGCATATCGCAAGTGGATCAACGGCTGCATTAGCGGGGCATCTAACATTGACTCACTGAAAGCAAACTATAATAAAAATTCCAAGTCCTGTAGAAAGGCATACACGAGAGCGGATGCACAGCGCATTGTACAGATTGGTCATGACCTTGTTTCGCATCCTAGGGGCTCCCGTAGTTTCTGGCGTCTGACCAAGTCTGTGCAAAACAATTTCTGCCAACCTTCGCTGCCACCGCTCAGAAATCCGGACGGATCGCTAGCTCACAGTCCGCAAGAGCAAGCTGATCTCCTGGCTAAACTCTTTGCCGACAATTCCGTCATCGATGATTGAAGTGCACTGCCACCTACAATACCTGCATGTGGCCATACGATGCCTGACATTAAAATCAGGCAACGTGATGTGCGTGCGGAGCTGCAATCACTTGATGTACGGAAAGCTAGCGGTCCCGATGGAATACCAGCCATAGTGCTGAAGAAGTGCGCAGCGGAGCTGTCTCCTGTGTTAACGCGCCTGTTCCAACTTTCTCTTCGGGAAGTGTGCCGGAGGCTTGGAGAAGAGCTAATGTGCAAGCGGTTCCCAAAAAAGGGGATCGGTCTGACCCGGCAAATTATCGGCCAATAGCTATCACCTCAGTACTTTGTAAGGTGATGGAACGGATTTTAAACAACCAACTGATCCATTACCTAGAAGATCACTCTTTAATTAATGATCGTCAATACGGGTTTCGACCAAAACGGTCCACAGGTGATCTTCTAGCGTACGTAACGCACCTCTGGGGTGAAGCTATCGACAAGCATGGAGAATCGTTGGTTGTCAGCCTCGATATCTCCAAGGCTTTCGACAGGGTCTGGCACAGAAGTCTTCTCTCCAAGCTGCCGGCATATGGTCTGCCTGCTCAGCTATGCACCTGGATTGCCAGCTTCCTACACAAGCGTAGCCTTCTTTTTTTTTTTTTTTATAGAAAAGGAAGGCGGACGAGCATATGGGCCACCTGATGGTAAGTGGTCACCAACGCTCTTAGACATTGGCATTGTAAGAAATGTCAACCATCGCTTACATATCCAATGCGCCACCAACCTTGGGAACTAAGATTTTATGTCCCTTGTGCCTGTAATTACACTGGCTCACTCACCCTTCAAACCGGAACACAACAATATCAAGTATTGCTGTTTTGCGGTAGAATATCTGATGAGTGGGTGGTACCTACCCAGACGAGCTTGCACAAAGCCCTACCACCAGTAAATTAGTGTTTATTATTATCATTAAATTAATTTTTCGTGTTTTAGTTGATGGTTGCGCTTCACAATTCTATGTAGTGAATGCTGGGGTCCCCCAGGGATCTGTGCTATCTCCCACACTCTTTCTTTTGCATATCAATGATATGCTCTCTCTTGGGAACATACATTGCTATGCAGACGATAGTACAGTGCATGGTGGATACCACGGACGCGCAGTGGCTGGGCGAGCGGAAATCGAGGAGAGGCGGAAGAATCTTGTCATTGAACTCGATAGGATGTTAGAGCTCATCGCCAAATGGGGCTCTGATAATCTTGTTGAGTTTAATGCCAAGAAAACACAGGTATGCGCTCTCACGGCGAAAAAGTCAACATTTTCCCCTCTTCCCTCCCTCTGTGGTACTCCGCTGGTGATGCAAAGCAAAATCGCCATGCTGGGGATTGACGTTCGCTGCGACCTTAGTCCAAGGGATTACATCGAGGCTGTTATAAAAACAGCTTCACGGAAACTCGGAGTTCTGAACAAGGTGCGGCGCTTTTTCACGCCACAACAACTGTGCCTGCTGTACAAAACACAGGTACGGTCTTGCGTGGTGGTGGGTTCCTTCAAACGAGGCGTGAAGAGGCATCTTGCGGGCCGGCAAGGCGAAGGCGGCTAGTGCAGAACGTTTTTCCCGTCTGTACTGGCCGTCGTCGCGTTTGGACTATACTACCACTTACCATCAGGTGGAGTAGAGTCATTTGCCCTCCCGGCGAATATAAAAAAAATAATAATAATAATCGTTACTGAGATAGGCAGACTTGAGACTAATATCGTTTTTAAAATATTAATCATATATTTGTTCGGAATATGTCAAATCTTTAAAAAGTACTAAATTGTCTATGCTCTCATCCCAATATCCATGATACAAGTCCGCTACAAGGCTACGTGTGAAATGAGATGATTGTGATATTTTATACTAAATATAAATTTCATAGGATGAACTGTTGAATGCGGAGAAATATTTAAAGCGATCACTAGAGATGTTAGTAATCGAACCGGGAAATTCTCCGGAAGGCGAATTGTGCGCCAAAGCTTTGGAAGAATACAGAGCTCTAAAATTATCAATAGCAAAAGTTTTGGATGGAATTCACGCACAAGGGAAAACGTATGAAAGCGAGAGTATATCTGAAGAAGTGTCGTTACATCCTGAAGTGGACTAAACTTTTATTAAGGTAGGTAGTTAATAAGTATAAGGATAAAAAAAGATCTTAAATAAAGTTTTCACCTTTCAAATGGTTCTTTTATTTTCTTTCAACAATTTTATAGTTACTAAAAATAAAACACTTACCACATATTAAATATAAGTATAGAGATATACTATGCCCACATATATCTTTTTAACTTTGACTGCTGACGGCGATTTAAATTACACAAACATTACTATTAGTATAATTTTAAAATGTTTTTTTTTTCATGTCAGAAATTAATTTTCAATAGACACAATAGCCAAATTACGTAGCCTGTCTTGTCCCATAGTTTCTTAAATAGGTTTTTATTACTTTTAGTTTCGAAAATGATTTTTCAGCACTAGTTGTAGTCACAGGAATTATAACAAGCAATTCATGTCGATACTTTTCTAATTCTTCCAGACAAATTTTCAAATGTTTTAAGGCATGGAAGATCACTGACTTTAGAGTGAAGTGCTTTAAAGGCTGCTTCGATTTTTTTTAAATTTTGCAACAAAAAGCATTACTAGCTCGTCTGGGTCACCAAAATACCGCGACAAAAAATTAAACAGCCGATGGATGAGTTCTAAAATTGATTGACATTCTTTTCTTATGAATGCGTTGAAATCCTAATAATTTATTTTAATTTGTTATAGTCTTTAGTTATGTCTAACTTTAATTGATTTTAAATACTTATATAATATTTATAATTTTTCTAAATTTTATCAAAAATGTTAAGTTACTAGTTAGTTCTGTGTTCGCGTCCTCTCGGACACCCCTGCCGGGACGGGGTCCCGTGGCATTTTGCCAGCCCTGCTACCATATAGTTACACCACTGATACCTACGGTAACATTCTAGATATAATAAAGTAGCCGCAGCGCTCTTTATGATTCGTTATCAGGATAAATCGATGATGACCATAACGATTAAGTTGTTAAAATTGACGTATACATAACGGTAGCAAAAACATATTACTAAACGATTTAATAGGAATTCCATTTTCAAATTAATGAAATGCTTTATTGAATTGAACTTATTCATAATAAAATGTTAAATTGTATAATTCTATTTCACGTATCTTTCTCTTCTATAGCACATATTTGTGGTGCCTGCGCAGGAAATGAATTTGTGGTTTCTTTCTAATTAGATTAATATGGAATGAAATTATACATGTAATAAGAAGTACACATTGTTATTAAGTTATGACTTTCAAGAGATATATTTCTGTAACGCTGTTGATTACAAGTAAAAATAAATAAATAAATTGTGTATGTCTGTGACTGAATATCACCGAGTACATATCCACAGCCCACAAGTCACTATACAAAGAGTGCATCTTATTACCAGCAGTTGTTCGTTGATAATTTAGATACTATACCTTCTTATAGTACCCGTCAATAAATATTGCACATCGACAAAAGAAAAGAGACATTATAATTATATAATGTATAGGTAATTTGAAAATCGTCACATGGAAGACACTTACTTACCATTTAAAACGATATTAATAAAAATAAATTGCAAAAGTGGCCGTATGGTGTAATATCTATTTTTCTTCTAGCCTTTACTAGGCATGGGCGATACGAATCGTATATAGATACAAATCTATATATCGGTACAAAATCTAATATCTAGATATCGGAGCGCACAGTATCTATATATTCGGATATCCACTGATATCGTTTCTGTATAATGTGTATACGGTATTGTTATGGTACTAAATCTAATATCTAGATATCGAAGCGCACGCACAGTATTTATAATATTCGGATATCCACCGATATCGGTTTTGTATACTCTGCATACGGTATATCCGATATCGAATATCGTTGTAAATTTGTAAATATCAATTGTCAAACGAGTAGGCGCGAACGCGAGTAGGATTGTTAGTGAAATATCGATATATCGAACTTATTATTTAGAAATATCTATATTTAGTACTATTTATTATTATTATGTTATTTATGTTTATCTATATCTTAGAGCGAAAAGATATATCTCTCTTTTTTCTTCTTAATGATATAGTTTGCGCAAGTCTAATATTTAATAATTACATATTTCTATATTGTATTTGATTTAATAAAAATATAATCGGTTTCAGAACAATTCATAAATACGACTCACGCTTAGGTTATCTGTTGATATTTTTTAAAATATCGGATATTCGATATCTACGTAGACAGAGAAACAAAGTTTAGTTTCTCTGTCTACGGATATCTAGATATTTTAACCGTTAAGGATATTATGATATTTTTACTGGTATCGGTTGTTTGACCTTGGGTGTCATTTTAGAAATTGCTATTATTTTTATGATCTATTTTATTTTCGTTTTATGTTTTCGCGGTCGCGTTGTTAGCTTTGTAATTTAATTACTCGCTTTTTTTTCTAAATTTTAGGTGTTTTTCGTAACTCATGTATTTTTTCTTGTTTAAGTAGATGTATATAATAATTTATGATGTGTGTCAAATAATGTACATATTGTATTGAACATTTCAAGGAAATGAGGTATTTAGGGCAAGTGATAATATTCATTAAATGTAATTTTAAAGAATGTTTTTTAGTTAGATTAATGTTTGTGTTAAATACAATGAAGAATTGTCTCGTCCCAATACGAGCGTAATTTTCAATAAATTCAACTGTAGGCAAAAAAGACAAGGGCTCTTCAGGCATTTCACAGATATTTTTAAAGGTCAAATTAGATCAAAAGAGATACGAGTTATTACTCTTTCGACAACAGTTAAAAGAGATGTATGTACGAAGAAATGAACTTTTAAATACGCCGGCATTACAGAAAAAGCCTGAAAAATGTATGAAGGAAAGTTCACTTCACTGATTTTCAAATTCGGAACGGCAACATATCTATTAATAAACAAATATTTACTTATTTAACCATGTTATTATCAATAACAAAAATAAACCAATACATAATATATGCGATAAACACAACTATTAATATTAATCTGATATCATCTGGTACTGATTCGATTTCCGAGTACCATAGACTCGATACAATATCTAGATATTAAAATATATAGATACGATATCCGATAATCAAAACCGATATCTAGATACGATACGATATCGCTTCAAAGCGATATTACCCATGCCTAGCCTTTACCATAAAGAGAAAACAAAAAAAGTAAGCTGTCAAATTCTTGTCATTAGTATTTGTAATTTGTATTATGATTAAAGACATTTAAATGGAATAATCGGTAATAAACATCAATGTTTCATTTCTGTTAATTAAATTTTCTAAGCACACAGATTTCTAGACCTCTTTATCGCGCTATAAATAATAGTTTCCTAAGTTACAGCATTTTAATATAAATACAACAAATTCATCGTCATATCTTTAATAGTGAGCTTTCTTTTAATTTGTTTTTGAGGTAAACGAAGTTCTAGTGACGTAAGTATACCATATATAGATATATATTTTCCTTATTTTAGATACTATGTTGTAGTCCAGTCATGGCGGACCAGACATCTATGCTGGCGATTGTTATATTGGCGGTTGGAGTGTCTGTACATTTTTCTTTACATAAAGTTGAAGAAGGATACGTCGGAGTTTACTACCGAGTAAGACAATTTGGTTGACATTTGTTTATATTTCAAATTTTGAATTTTATTTATTATGTGTAATTATTTACAGGGGGGAGCATTGCTGCCTGTTACTAGTCAGCCTGGCTTTCACATGATGATTCCAGTGCTAACGACTTTTAAAGCAATACAGGTATCACTTATTTATTAATATAACATTAATAATCAATATAATTAGAAACATTGTGGGTGTTTTATATAGAAAAGTCATAAAAATGTGTTTCTTATTGTTTTAGACTACATTACAAACTGATGAAGTAAAAAATGTTCCATGTGGAACAAGTGGTGGAGTCATGATATATTTTGAGAGAATCGAAGTTGTCAACAAGCTTGATCCTAGCAGCGGTGAGTTTATTTCATTTCTTAAAATGTCTACTTCAGCAATAATTAAACATAAAATAATTAAATTGTGGAGATTAAGACAATACTAAAAAGTTGATGTAATTTATTGCAGTCTTAGAGGTAGTGCGCAACTACACAGCAGACTATGACAAGACATTGATTTTTCATAAAGTACATCATGAGTTAAATCAGTTCTGTAGTGCACACACTTTGCATGAAGTTTACATAGATTTATTTGACCAAATTGATGAAAATCTAAGTACAGTAAGTAAAATATAACATAACCAAATTTCATATTTTATATTTTCATAAAAATTGGTTTATATCTGCTAAAAATCTGTATTTAAGTGTTTAGTTTCAGTACCTGTCCAATGTTTGTCATACTTAATAAAAATGTCAGTTGTTTTGAATTGAATGAGTAAAGTACTAAAAGTATTCTCGTATATTAACTGTATTTTTTTTGTTTTTAGGCTCTACAAAATGATCTCAATGAATTAGCTCCAGGTTTGAAGGTAAATGGTGTTCGTGTAACTAAACCAAAAATACCAGAGGCTATAAGAAAGAATTATGAGCTTATGGAAGCTGAAAAGTCCAAGTACCTTATCGCAGAACAACATCAAAAGGTTCACTCATTAATATTTCTCTTCACTTACTTTTACATTTTATTATTTGGTTTATTGATTTTATGATAGCATGCATATTAAAATGAGTAACTTCTGAATATATTATCATTTCTTATTGGTAGAATTTCATTTTTTAGCCAGTGGTAAACTTTACATTTAATTTATATAATATACTTTTTATAACCTGCCTGAATAGAAAATTTTTCTTGATATACTTTAATTAGCCAAAATAAATAAATTGCTTAATTTTATATAGGTTGTTGAAAAAGAAGCAGAGACGGCACGCAGGAAGGCAATTATTGAGGCGGAAAAAGAAGCTTATGTGGCTAAAATACAGTATGAACAGAAGATTATGGAGAAGGAATCTCTGCAAAAAATTGAACTCATTGAAGATAGTATCCACAAAGCCAAGCAACAAACCAAAGCAGAGGCCGATTATTACCATTTGAAGAAACAAGCAGAAGCCAATAAGTTACTTTTGACTAAGGAATATTTAGAATTGAAAAAATATGAAGCACTTGCATTGAACAATAAAATATATTTTGGCAATGATATTCCTAATATGTTTTTGCAGGCAACTGTTGGTGACAGTTTATCTAAGAATGTCCAAGTTGAATGAGTAGTAATCAATTTTTTTTAAGGCAGAACTAGTCATTGAATTTTTGGTTTTTAGAAAATGTGGTTCAAAAACATTTAGTTTTATGTTGTGTAAATGTGTTTTTTTTTACTTTAAATTGTGAACTGTGTATCAAATTCATTAGAGCTAAGAATAATAGACATTTTTGTGTCGTTTTTAAATAATGATAAACTGTTATATATATTGTTAAGGTGTTCATAATAAAACAATAACAAGACATAGGTTTAAGTTGAACATTGTTGTAACTTATCTTTGTATTTATTACATTAAAACAATTTTTTATATAAATGTATTTTATTGAAAAGATAAGTTAAGATGGCATGACTTAGATTTTATTGAAGGCAGCAATGTCAACAGACTGGACGAAGTCTTCAAAATCTTGAATTTTTTCTGTTAAAAGGTCTACAGATACTTTGTCATCCTCAATGACACACATGATTTGTAATTTGTTAATACCATAACCAACTGGGACAAGTTTAGAAGCACCCCATAGTAGACCATCCATTTCAATTGTGCGGACTTGTTTCTCCATTTCAGCCATGTCTGTTTCATCATCCCATGGTTTTACATCAAGGATTATAGAAGATTTAGCAATAAGGGCAGGTTTCTTAGATTTTTTGTCAGCGTAGGCCTTCAAACGTTCTTCACGGATTTTGGCTGCCTCTGCATCCTATAGAATAGACAAAAAAAATTGTTACTTATTAGAAAAAAGTATATCTTTAAACTTCAACAATAAGGGTGAATAAATTTTCTAAATTAAATGTATTTTAGAACCAACAAACCTCTTCTTCATCTCCTGAACCAAATAGATCGACATCATCATCGTCTTCCTCTTTCTGTGCGGGTGCGGCAGCGGTCGGTTTAGCACCAGCATTTAATGGGCTTACTCCTGCGGCCCATGTCTTGCGTTCGGCAGGGGTATACGAAGCGATCTGATTATACCAGCGAAGTGCGTGCGGCAAGCTGGCAGCCGGCGCCTTTCCGACTTGCTCAAATACTTGAACATCAGCTTGAGAAGGTGTGTACCTAAACAAGATAAAGTTCTGTTGTTATCGCAGTGTCGCTGTCAAGGTCGTGTTATTGCAGAAGTTTTAGTGAACATTCACTGTTCTAAAATTAAGAGGTTAACGGCGGTTGACGTGGTATGGGACGGTTTCCAACCGTATTATTTTAACATACCCTGATAAATAACTCTTCTCAGCTAAATATTTGTTCAAATCACCGAGCCCTTGTGTAGTCTTGACGTCTCCGATAGCCATTTTAATAAATAATATTAAATTTTTCGCACAAGTACCAAACCGCACACCCGGATTTAATTGAGTGAAAGAAAGAGCAAGGAAATGTCAAAAAATAATGAATAGCTCTACAGAGTATAAAATATTTGTTTCAAGTATTTTTTTTTCAAATAATTTAAAATAAATGAACTAAAATCGTAGTTTAGTTCTTAATCCAGTAATATACAAAGAAGAGCATACGCGTAGCACATAGTTCCTATTAATTGATTTTAACTTGAATGCAGTAATATTGACGTCAAGGTATTGACATTTAACATGGCAAATTGACAGCTTTCGGTCTGTCTTGTCATTAAAATTTTCAGACTCAGGAATACTCTTTTTAAGTACGTTTTTTGCTATTTTTTTTATTAATTAGTGGTTGAAAAGCATCGTACATTTAATTCACTCTTTCGCGATTTTGTTTTAGTATTTATTGCTGTGTTATATACTTAATTAGGTTAGACAACCCTACTTATGTAACAATAACAAGAAGATTTACTCTTATATATAATTATTTTATCAATGTTAACGTTAACAATTCATTTACCATAAACAAGTGAAATCATCTAGTTATATAGTTTCACAAAAATTGTAATTGTGTGTTGTATATATACGTGTTAGAGCCTTCTTATTACGTTTTGTGGTTGCTGTAGAAAATGCTGCGCCAGCCTCTGTCCCGGGCGCTTGCGCTATCTCCCAGCCGTGTCGCACCGTTAGGGGTTCGCAAATTCGCCGATCAAGTTCAAGCTCAGCCTGATAAAGTCGAGGTTTTTATTGATGACAAACCAGTGTATGTACCACCTGGCACTACAATCCTACAGGTAAATTTAGCAAGGCCACTTGTAATATTGAAATATATTTACTTAAATGTAATTAATGTATTAAGTCAAATAATTATCTATAATATATAATTACATATTTATTATAGACAATAAGCAAAAATAGTCTGTACACATCTTTTAAATTTATAATCTAACTTTTATAGGCAGCAGCACAAGTAGGTGTTGAAATTCCTCGATTTTGTTACCATGAGAGATTAGCAGTAGCAGGGAACTGTAGGATGTGCTTGGTAGAAGTGGAGAGATCACCTAAGCCCGCTGCAGCTTGTGCTATGCCTGTGATGAAGGGAATGAGGGTGAAAACTGACTCTGATCTCACTAGGAAAGCCCGGGAGGGTGTGATGGAGTTTTTACTGGTGAACCACCCCTTGGATTGTCCAATTTGTGACCAGGGTGGAGAATGTGATTTACAAGACCAGTCTATGGCATTTGGTTCTGATAAAAGCAGATTTACTGACATTCACTTTTCTGGAAAAAGGTTGGTTTGAAAGTAATTTAACTAAAATAAGTTTTTAACTAAATGTTCAATCAACAAATTCAAATCTTACATATACAAGTTGTGTTATATGACTGACAAGTAAAAGTATGAGATAACATTGATTTTAAAAATATAAAGCAAAAATGTAGACTTGTAATTGATAATGTAATAGATTTTACTGGTGATAGAGCTTTGTGCAAGCTCGTCTGGGTTGGTACCACCCACTCATCAGATATTCTACTGCAAAACAGCAGTATTTGGTATTTTTGTGTTCCGGTTGGAAGGGTGAGTGAGCTAGTGTAACTACAAGCACAAGGGACATAACATCTTAGTTCCCAAGGTTGGTGGCGCATTGGTGATGTAAGCGATGGTTAACATTTCTTACAATGGGAATGTCTATGGGTGTTGGTGACCACTTACCATCAGGTGGCCCATATGCTTGTCCACCTTCCTATTCTATAAAAAAAATTCATTATGATTATATAGGGCTGTGGAAGACAAAGATGTAGGTCCATTGATAAAGACTATTATGACACGATGCATACACTGCACACGGTGTATACGCTTTGCATCTGAGGTGGCTGGTGTTGATGATTTCGGAACAACGGGCAGAGGCACTGACATGCAGGTAAAACTTAAAGCGTTTCCAAGGCTTATAAGATTAATTTAATAGATTTAGTGAAAATGGGATTATTGTTAATGCTTGAATGCTGAAATTGTGTAATAATACTTTAATTTAAAACCAAATAAAATAAATTATTACATAGTATTCAATGTCTTAACAGCTACAATGCATTTATTATGTTGTATCACTGTATGCATTTATGAATATAATATAATTACTTTATGTAATTAATTCTTCTATTGATATTATTTGCATATATTTATTCTATGTTTTCAGGTTGGAACATATGTTGAAAAAATGTTTTTGTCAGAATTGTCTGGAAATATTATTGATCTTTGCCCAGTTGGTGCACTCACTTCAAAACCTTACAGTTTTGCTGCTCGACCCTGGGAGACCAGGAGGGTAAGTTGATGGTAAAATAATTATGAACATTAATAAAAATTTATTTGGTTGAATAACAATTGTGTTTTTTTTCTAGATTGACTCTATAGATGTTTTGGATCCTTTGGGTAGCAATATTGTTGTCACGACACGAACTAATGAAGTACTGCGTATTCTACCCAGAACAAATGAGGTACGAATAAAAGCATATATGTTTAATATTTAGATATATTATATAAAATTTGCACAGTGGATTTTGAATCAATGTATGTTACGGCAGGAGATCAACGAGGAGTGGTTGTCTGACAAGTCGAGGTTCGCATGCGATGGTCTGAAGAGACAGCGGCTGGTGACGCCTATGCTGGCGGACAGTCGTGGCAACCTCACGCCGGTGGAGTGGGAGGACGCTATGGTGACCGCTGCCAGGGCTCTACGGGACTGTCCGCCTGACAAGGTACAAAGATGGTCTCAATATATAATGGTCCTATATTGATACTACATCTTTTCTTATCGCATATAAGACATAATATAAAGCATTATTTGGTAATAGAGTGTGCGGCACCGACAAACCCGTTGGTACGCCCCAATTAATATTTCAACAAACCTTCTCAAAACACATTTTACATAAATATTTGCCATTTCGAACCTGCATTTATAAGCACATTGTATAATATACTTACATTACGGCAAGTACCGGAAGACATATATATTTTTCTTCATGTTATTTTATTTTTTATTTTTATAAGATTTTATGATGGAAAGTGGCCATTGTTCTTTGTGAAACAGTTTTATTGTTGTTGGTAAAAAACTAATATCTTGTCTCTTTAAAAACAGCTGGTGGCCGTGGCGGGTGAGCTAGCGGATGCGGAATCACTTATTGCTCTGAAAGACCTGCTTAACCGTCTCGGCTCGGAGAATGTGTTCACAGAGCAGTATTTCCCGCTGGAGGGTGCTGGCACAGATCTGCGCTCTTCCTATCTGTTGAATACCAAAATAGCCAGTGAGTATTCTTGTTTTGTTAAAAAAATATATTCAAGGCACCACCGCTAATACACTTCTCTTATGCCTGTAATTACATTGGCTAAAACATCCCTGAAACCAGAATGTAGCAACACGATGCTTTGCTTTTGTGCGGTAGTGTAACTGTTGAATAGGTAGTACCTACCCAGGCCCATTTTTTTGACTGCCTGTTAGTCTTGTACCTAGATAAAAGGCAGCAGATAAAAAGTTATTGGGTTTTTTTGTCGAAAAATCTCAGTAAAAGCCCGGAGTCTGGAATTTAGAAGTGATTATCGATTATGAGAGTGAGGGAATAGAGAGTGTATCTAAGTTTGCGCACGATAATATATTCTATGCAGTTGTTTCATCACTCTTGAGATTGCCCGCCGTGGCCGAACTCGGTCGGGTGAATATCATATATCCAGGCGGTCTTACCTAAAGCTCTACCATCACCAAAATTTTATTTTTATGTATATGTTTTTTTTTTTGTTTAAAATTGTTACATTAAAAGCAAAATGATAATATTATAATGTTTTCACAAGGCAACAATTATAAGATACAATATTCCGTTCTAGACGTCGAAGATGCCGACTTTGTGCTGTTGATCGGTACCAACGTACGATTCGAGGCGCCGCTGCTGAACGCACGCATTCGTAAAGCGTTCGTGCACAAGGAAACGGACATAGCGGTCGTCGGACCACAAGTCGATTTAACCTATGATTATATGGTGAGTATTGTTATCTAATTAACATAGTTTCTATGTTTTGTATGAATTGTAACATTATTTTAAATATCTGTTATCGTAATTAAATCACAACAGCATGTGGGCGATTCAGCTTCCATCGTTAAAGAACTCGCTACCGGAACGTCGTCGCATGAGGTCATGAAGAGGTTGGAGAACGCTAAGCGGCCCGTGGTCATCCTGGGAGCCGATCAACTCAAGACCCCTGAAGGAGCAGCTCTATTGGCTTACACCCAGGAGCTTGCGCTGCGTCTGCAGGACAAGCTCGTGGATAAAGAATGGAAGGTAAAAATAATCGTGTCGAAATATTTTTACTAGTAACTTCTAGTGGACAAATTATTCAAAAACAATTCATTTATTCAATCTCATGTTAAATAGTTTCATATTTACAACGGTGATAATTTACTCGAAATCATATAGACCCGAGTGAAGCGATCAAGACAACTGAGCTAGATGTTTATATAATATTATTAACTTACAATAATCACCAGTACCCCGTGAGGGGTGTGTCGCCGGAAGGACGACTCCTCAATTTGTAAAATGACTCGGTAATGTGTAAAATCGAGACATATTCGCGCCTCGGTAGAAAAATACTGCACATGCTCGTAGTCAAGGTCAACGTAAGCACGTGTGGAGATTTCCTGATTTTTATCGCCCGTAGTCACGGTTTTGGGGGGGGGGGAGAGTGATGTGGAGAACACACACACACAATAAATAAAATATATATTATATTTAAAACACATCGTTCAGTGTTAGTTGCATTTGAACTGCCATCACAACGTAAGCACGTACCGCTGTGCAGGTGCTGAACGTGCTGCAGCGCACGGCGGCGCAGGCGGCGGCGCTGGACGCGGGCTACCGCGCGGGCGCGGGCGCGGCGCTGGCGGCGGCGCGCGTCGTGTTCCTGCTCGGCGCCGACGGCGGGCTCGTCGCGCGCGACGCGCTGCCCAAGGACTGCGTCGTCATCTACCAAGGTGCGCGGCGCCCGCCGGGGATCGCTACTCGGCTTCGTAACATTCGACCGTTATTCAGCGACCGGAAATTTAACTGAATGGTTTTTAATTTGATTTAAAAAAATTACTGGCGGTAGGGCTTTGTGCAAGCTCTTCTGGGTAGGTCCCACCCACTCATCAGATATTCTACCGCCAAACAGCAGTACTTGTTATTGTTGTGTTCCGGTTTGAAGGGTGAGAGAGCCAGTGTAATTACAGGCACAAGGGATATAAAATCTTAGTTCCCAAGGTTGGTGGCGCATTGGCTATGTAAGCGATGGTTGACATTTCTTACAATGCCAATGTCTAGGGACGTTTGGTGACCACGTACCATCAGGTGGCCCATATGCTCGCCCGCCTTCCTATTCTATAAAAAAAAACGCGGAATCTGTCGGTAACATTAATGCACGGCTTCATAGCTGGCCTAAAAATTTTGGTACATTATTCATTTTTAGATTAAATGGAAAAACCAAAATATGACGATTTATTCAAACACATTTATAATAATCCCGCACACTAAAGTTTTTTTGTTTTACTTTTGTGTTATATAACCAGGTAAACATAAATAATATTATAACATTTCACAAATTCACGATCATCTTATTCTAAAATAAACAATGATCAATATTATACAAAATACGGTCGATTTTATTTTATTTCAAATACGTCACTACAAGTATCGGCCGAGGCCGGGCCAATTATTGAAAAACGAACGAGTGAAAATTGACTCTTGATCGACAATAGCTTTTAACAAAATACTAGGTATTTATGCCTTATGTAATGTATACTTACATACAATATTAATATCTGGATATCATTAAATGGACGATTTAATGTCACAATGCCACGCTGACCGCGAGTGTGCCGCAGGCCACCACGGCGACGCGGGCGCGGCCATCGCGGACGTGGTGCTGCCGGGCGCCGCCTACACGGAGAAGCGCGCCACGTACGTCAACGCCGAGGGCCGCGCGCAGCAGACGTGGCCCGCCGTCACGCCGCCCGGGAAGGCGCGCGAGGACTGGAAGATCATTCGGTACTAACTCCACACTTATATTCGCGTGTTTACACGATCGCTGTACAGCAATCGATTGCAAAACTTTTTATAAAAAGTAAGCGATAGGCAAATCGAATGATGACATACGATATGTAAATATAAACTTTTAACACATTTTCTGCTCCGCAAGTAATTCAAAAACGAAATATTCGTTAACCCTTAAAGATATATAATTTTACATTAAATTGTTAATGAGTAACCACTAAGATTATTCTCGGTAGAATCTATGTTTCGATCTTGTGGTCGCTTTAAGTTTAATTCATATGGTACAATAATTATAATAATTTTTATTGGTGGTAGGGCTTTGTGCAAGCTCGTCTGGGTAGGTACCACCCACTCATCAGATATTCTACCGCAAAACAGCAATACTTGATATTGTTGTGTTCCGGTTTGAAGGGTGAGTGAGCCAGTGTAATTACAGGCACAAGGGACATAAAATCTTGGTTCCCAAGGTTGGTGGCGCATTGGCTATAAGCGATGGTTGATATTTCTTACAATGCCAATGTCTAAGGGCGTTTGGTGACCACTTACCATCAGGTGGCCCATATGCTCGTCCACCTTACTATTCTATAAAAAAAAAAAAAAACAATAATAATTTAAAATAGCTTGCAATTGCCAACTTGAATAAAGAATATTCTGATTACGATTGACATGTGACGCAATGTGTCCCACAGAGCGCTGTCGGAGGTGGTGGGCACGCGGCTGCCGTACGACACCATCGACGAGGTGCGCGCGCGGCTGGGCGAGGTGAGCCCGACGCTGGTCGCGTACGGCGAGGTGCAGGACAACAACTACTTCGCGCAGGCGCGCTCGCTGTCACAGGTTTGTCTCCCACTTAATTCTTTTGTATAATCGTTCTTCTCCTACAGAGCTCGTCTCGTTTGTCACGTAACTTTGCCGCTCTGAAATCGAAATTGAAAACCTTTTTTTTGTTAATTATTTAAAGCAATAATTAACTTACTTATTTCTTGTTTTGTATAAAAAAACGTTTATGGTCTGAAATATTATCTTGTAAAAAAATCTTCCTGCAAAGACAACAGAGTGGTTGAAAGTTTTTTTATTTAATTAATTACATTTTAATTTAGGTTTTTTAACATATTTAATTGTCTTTAGTTTGTTGACCCTTAGAAAAAAGTTTTAGTAATTATTTTTATTAATAATTAAAAATTTCAAATGTGGTCTCGCAGAGCCTCCAAAAGCCTATATCGGGCAAGCTAGACGTGCAACTCAAGAAATTAGAAGACTACTTTATGACGGACCCTATCAGCCGCGCTTCGCCCACTATGGCCAAGTGCGTCCAAGCCGTTCTCAAGCAGAAGCAATCACCATACTAAACTAAAACTATCGACACACGAATTCTTGATCATCTCAATGCAACTATTAGAAATATTATGTATACTCGCATCGTGATGGAATGTTATCAAAGAAATTTAAACATAAAAATTCATGAATAATATTTAATATTAAATTAAAGTAAAGCGTTTTCACATTGACACAATTATAAAAACAATATCTTGTATATGGGTTTTACTCAATCTTTATTACGAATTAAGATCACTATATATTGAAAATATAATGTGAGTTTCAAAGTATTCGTGTTTTATAATAAGTGAAATATCTTATTCATAATTACTTTCCGTAGAATGTTAAATTCTAAGAAAAGTATTTATGAATTTAGTTTAGTTATTAAATTTTGCCTTTCTGCAATCATTTTTACGAAGGAAATACTTCAGAAATGCACCTCGTACAGTCGATCGCACATTCCTATTCAAATATCTAATTATCATAAATCATGTAGAACGTTCGACTGTACTTTAATGTTGTTAACGAAGCTATTTATTATGTTTTTTTATTATACAGTAGTAGCGATTTTTCAGTTATTCCATCTTATAAATGTATTAATAAATATAATGTAAACGAAACAGTAGTAGCAAAGGAATGGAAACAAAATGCAACATTTGGATATAAGGACAGGTTTTGTAAATATGCGTCTTGTGTAAAATAAAGTGTAGTATAATGATTGTCGAAAATGTAGTTTTATTTATTCATAACCGTCAATGTCATTTGCGAATTTAATAATCACGAATAGCTGAACTCACCTGACCCCACACATTCTTGCCAACCTTGCCTGACCATAACAATTAATTAACAAACATTACAGTTTCACGTTGCATAAGAAAAACCCACAACTAAAGTTTGCCTTATTTTAAAAAGCTTGAATAAATTGTTTTATGCATTTTCCCATCGATGTAGACGACATTTATAAAATATTTATCTATAACTACACATGAATAAAACTTACTGTAGTGAATACCAACCAAAATCAACTGAACAATATTTACAGGACGACCACGTGTAAGATACATTGTTTCCAATATAAAGCTGCTTCTGATCATAAAAGCAGTTTAAAGTTCATGACTTACATTGATAATGCGTGCCATATGCTTAAAACGACACTGGCGCAGTCTCGCCGGGATGATGAGCAAACTATACGTGTATAGGAGCTCTTTTTCGCGTTTCTTAAGATACTCTGATTTTTTCGTTGGATGAGGTGGAACAACTTAATCCATTATTAATTTAAATGTCATATTGATAGGTCAGCATTTCGTAAATGACGGAAAACTTTCACGTCAATCATCGTCAACCGTGATAACATAATATAGTCACTAAAATAATATTATTACTATATATAATGTTTATATATAACTTTATCATTAAAAATGATATTTGCAAATCATAAATACATCATAAAGTGCTGTCCATTTACAACGCAAAGCTACCCAAAAACAATGGCTAGTAGACGCTGTCTTTGATGTTTCATAAGTGCAAATACCGCTGTTCATAGTGTCTGCCATATGAGAACCACTACAACCACAAAGGATTCCATTTTCAAATTTTTATCGTGAACAAAATAAAACTAATTTACGTAACCTGAATTGAATTGTTAATCGGTCTTCCAAGAAAATAATAATGTTCATTACAAACCAATACGCCGCCAATCATAGAAATTAAGATGTAATAATACAGTGTTGTGGTAAGTAGGAAGTAACTACCATATAATTTAAGTAAAATGGATTTTCTTTTTCTTTTGTATTGCATACATTTCTTTAAGTTAACGACAAAAATTGGACATTGGGTGATTAATAACCATTTTTTTATCCGGGAATTGACAAAAATGTTTTTAGAGATTTAAGAACATAACATGTCACTTTATTATCATGATTCCGAATCGTGATTTATATAATAAATTGCAAACTGTCTGTGGTAGGTATCCTAGTTTGCCAATCCTTAAATACGTAGTTGAAATATAGTATATACTGAAATTACAATGTCAAAATAAAGAGTATCGGTTTATACCATAACTCTTTATTCACGTAACATCAACTTTGATTTTTGATGTTTTTACGGATATTTATAAAAAACTGCACAAATTTTAATATAATAATAATACGACGTATATTGTACACTGATCTCAATTATTTAACGCTGGTATAAAGGGTTTCTCGTTAGTTACCTTGTTTTTAAAACATAAATCAAGGATTTAATTTGACATTTACGTCCGTTTAATTTTACCTCGTTAGGAATATTATTTTGTCTATTTCTCAGTGAAACGTGATGGTTTCGGTATTTTTCTTTTTTAAGTTCCTCTTCTTTATCTCTCTTCGTTTGAAGTTTTTCAATTTGTTTTCTGTAGGCTTCATAGTTGTTAATTGGTCGCTTTTCTAAATTTACCTTTGTAATTTTATATTTCTATTTTATATTAAATTGTATATAGTAAAACTATTAATTTTAAATAAAATAGTATCAGTGTTTAAATAAGCTATCGATCCCGTTTGGTTTCTTAAGCATAAATATATTTTTTTGTAACTTTATTTGTTTATTCATTTGTGTTTTAAAGTAGTTGAACTGAATTTTACCAAAATTGGAGTCGACTAGAGTTTTCATCGAAAGTGATATGCGCACAAATTAAAGTCTTTGAAGTTGTAATAAGGTTAATTTATTAATGTAATGTGTATGTTTTTTTTTACTTTGGCCTGCATAAAATTGATTTTAATTGAAAACAAGTTCAGCGTACTCTTTGTTTCTTGCTTTAATAATTGGTTTTCCACGAACTCATCTAAAATCATTTAATTGTTTTCTTTTTCTCTTTCTTTTACTATATTCTCTCTCTGCTTTTTAGGTAAAGGTTTTTTAGGTAGCTAAGGTATTTTAAAGTAAAAAATAAAGTCGTTCAATGGAGAAGTCTTAATTTTTGTAGAGCGTCTAAATTGTTTGAAGGTACTTACATCGTTTGATTAATTCGAGCTACGTCTAAGTCTCTTTGTTTTTTGAGGAGTTTCGTTTTTATTTCAATTGATTTCATTTTATTAGAATTTTGTAGGGATGATGCTTGTGATTCATTAAGTTTTTGGAGATCAGCCGTTTGTTTTATAATATTTCGAAATACTACCTGCTGTTCTTTTTCTTCAAGCGTTTTTGATTCTATCAATGCACTAAAAATAGTAATTATAAATATTAAGGTTCTATACTACCCCAGGTTGAACTAAAAAATTGCCTCAAACTCAATGAAATATAAAAAAAAATTAAGCGTAAGCTTATGAGAAGTATAATAAATATATAAAGTATAACGAATCGGCAAGCGCAGCGTAGGGCGCCCTCCAGCCAGGTGGACCGACGACCTTAAGAAGGTGGCGGGCACCAACTGGATGCGGAAGGCGGAGGACAGGGAGCTTTGGCGCACCTTGGGAGAGGCCTATGTTCAGCAGTGGACAACGATTCGCTGTTGATTTGATTTTTGATGATTTTATGAGAAGTCTATTTTAACAACGTATAAGCATTAGTATACAACTCCAACTTTATTATTTATTATTTACAAAGTAATTAATATTCATTAAAAATACATTGTAAAGCTGCATCAGACGAAGCAATTTGGGCTTATATAGATCTTTAAGAAAAAAATAATAATGATAACTATTGTGTAATATGGTTGTCGTTTTCAGCTCATACGTTTTTCTTATTATTTTATTACAATAAAAAAATCATATTATTACAACTTTGGATTAACCTTAAAAGCTAACGACCGTAGCAGCAATTTTCAAATATCATTTCTCTGGCCTTTTTAATAGATTCTTGATATCTTGTTTCTTTCTAGAGACGAACTTTTTTACGGACTCTATTTGTTGAGCGTGTTGTATTTTTTTTTATTTTTTAGTTGGTAGATATGACCCTGAATTAAAATATAATATCAACATAAAGTATATTTGTAGATGATTGCTATTATATTTTTATTTTATATATGATACAGTGAAAAAGCTATGTTTTTAATAAAATTATTTTAATTACTCAGAAAATTACTAAATTCTTAGGGATGTTTTTTTTCAGTTAAGGGTATAGTTTGAGTGCTAAGACCATAATAACCAAAGGGGTCAGGATCGAACCTGCGACTTTCACTTCTCTAGGCAACGATATACGTTGAGCTTTAAAAGTTCCGTAAAAGTTTAAAACTTTAAAAGTATCCGGCCACATTTTAATCCAATTTTGAGATTGTTCAATAGAAGACTTTAAGTAATCACTCTTTTTCGATTCTCTTATATCATATATATATAAGAGATACTTTGCCGTCTTTTCAAACGATCCCATTCAGTTTTATGTATAAACAAATAATGTGATCGACTCATACTAAAAACCGACGTTTAATATTTGTACAATAACATAGAAATAATACTGATATGTCAATTTATCAATATTGAAATCTATACAGCCATAATACTAAGGTATTTAGGTATTTAAAATGATGTCGTGACGTCAACTGGTTGTTGTCTACCTTATATTTTAAACGATTTGGAGGCCTCCGGGTCTTACTTGGCACAAAGGTTGTCCATTGCCGTGCAGCGTGGAAATGCGGCCTGTGTTATGGGCAGCTTTGCGTCGGGTAGGGAATGGGGGGGGGTACTTTTTTAACAATGTTTAAAAAAAAGAGTCATTAATCAAATTATTAATTTTAAGTATGTGAATTTAATGAATATATTTTTTCATTGTTTAAAAAAAAAATATGAAGGTAGTTTTATATTTGAGTAATTGATTGTTGATGTTTCCACGGAATAAAAGATTTGGAGGCACGGAAAGCCACGGAGTAAAAGTTAATATGTATTTCTATTTTTTTGGCTTGAACTAAACATCTCGATATCAATTATTATAATATTCTATATCTCGTCTTAGTTTTACAAATAAGTTATATTGTAGTTGTTTTTAATTAAATAGCGATAAAAGAAATGGTGCACGGCGAGTACCACGCCTCATTTCAAACGACTAAGCTCATCCATCATTGTCGTCCCGCCGTTATTTGCTGTATATTTTTGCATAAAAATAACTTCTACCCGCTGGAAATGCTCGGAGGTAAGATAAATAGCCCAATATGTTACTAGTTAAGATATAAGTTGAATTAAATTTGAATTTTTTGACGTTACTGTTTCTTCTAGTATTTTTTCTTTGATGGTAGGTTGAATACAGCAAGCCAGGTTTGAACAGGTACCATCCATGATTTCTACCGTCAAAAAGCAATACAAACATTGCTGTGTTCTAATTTAAAGGATAAGTCAAACAGTGTAATTACAGGCATATGGGACATAACTTATATTTCCCATAGTTGGTGTCATATTGAAGGTGTAAGGTTTTGTTAAAACGGAAGCCGAGCTTTCTTAGGATTCGATAGGTTTCTTAAAGTGTTCTCGGTTAGCCTAAGATTGCGGTCTTTACACACTTTATACATCCGTGCTACTTAATTCGGGTAAAATATGTAAATACATAGGTATATGATAAAAAATAAATAAATAATAACGAGTCATTATTATTATGCCAAAATATTTCGCTTTTGAGATTCCCGTCTCGTTATCTATGAAGTAAAAACTGAACGAAATGACTCTTCAGAGTAAAGTGCATGCATACTTGACAACATGTTTCACAAAACACTTGACGTCCAGGTAGCTGACCCACACTAACGAGAAATCAGCAGAATACTTTGACAAAGTAAAGTTTTTGTTTATTTATTAAAAAACTAATATGGTAAAGTTATGTCATCGTATGCAATATATATTTTTAATTTTTTGTTAAGAAGAAATAGTTTTAGACTAGATAAAGTGCATTCTTCAATTTGATTGTCTAAGCGATATCAGTTTCATCTAATATATTCATTTCAATATGTCAATTTTTGATTACATGATAAATGGAATATTTACGTCATATCTATACATATGCTCTTTTTACGAGCTTTTTACTTGCAATTTGGAAAGTTTGTTAGTTCGGTTAGCTAAAATCTTGCAAGCTGTATTAAAACCATTTCCTCTTATCCAGTTGTAGTGTAACATTTTGGTTTAGTAACGACGACAATTCGTTTTAATGGTAAGCATTTTCTTACTAGCCAGGATTGGCCGCAGACGAAAGAATTCTTCAACGGTCAACAGCATAGAAACGAAATTTTTTATACATATAAAAGCTTGTTTTAAAAATGTTTTTCGCCATTAATTAATTTACAAGCGAAATAGACAATCGCTGTGTGCGATATACTAAGCACGCTTTCTGCCGCCCGAATCTGCCATTAAAGGTACATAACATTACATTACAATTATCATTAAGTATAAATACAATAAAGTAAAATTTTAAAATAAATTTAATCAGTTGGCAACTCTGTCACTGCCCATGTAATGTAACGTTCTAATAAAAAAACTCAATAACTTTTTTCGACCCGGGGTTTCAATCCTACATCATCCTACATCGAGGTAGTAAGGCCAGGCCTCACATGATACTGATACTATATATGAAATAAACACATAACTTCTTATTTCAGGTGTTCGTAAGTAATAAAGACGTACGGGGGTGCGTCCAAGTTGGAAAACTATAAATTTCACTTTGCGTCGGAAAACTTCGTATCGGTTCTTGGTAGCGGACTTAGTTTGATGTAATTGATAGGCGATTTAACTTAAAGTATAACTCTTTTTGCAACTGGCGACGCTTTCGATAATTTGAGTTTAAAGTTTTAAGAGGAAATAATTTATTGCAAAGTTTTTTTTTGTTTAACGAACTTTATGTTTAAAACAACCAAATACCAATGTTTTTTATGTACATAATTAAATATGTAATGATTGATTACTACTGTTTATATATATCAATTATTATTATTTAGAGTAATATATTTGTTAAATCCATCTTCCAGTAATAGATTCCAAGATCAAAATAAGTTTTTAAAATGGTCTTTATTATGGCCTACAACAAAAACAATTGAGGATCACAAACATAGAACAAATTCGATATTTACGGGTAATGTATATTAGAAGAATTGAATCCGTTTAATTATTTAAAATTAGCACATATTTTAAATTATATACATATTTTTAAAATTCTGCCACATGAAAGTCTGCCACATGTGGTTGTGTATAGTAATGAGATTAAATTTGACTTTAAAACGTTCAGACCACACATGATACTTTTATTTATTGTCCGCAAAGATTTTAACACTTCACTGATAACCCAGACGGCCACATCTGTGCACCGTTTAAATTAAAAGTAATTTTCTTATGCAGAATTAATTAATGACTAACGAGCTCAATAGGGTTCATCAAGCGGAAGCGAAAAAGAGGGATAGAAAGATATAAATAAGCTTTCGTAAGAAAAGGACGAAGTCTGTAGCCTGAAGTTGAATGAATTTATGCCGGTCTATTTAGTAACGCGTCAATTTGGCGCGAGTAAGGTTGTGGGAGAGGTGGCGATCTGACGTCATAAAAAGCCCGCGAAGTGCGTAGCTATTTTACGGATTATTTGTTACTAACTATATAAGTTTTTTGGTTAATTTTTTCAACGAAATAATAAAATGTGATAACTTTATTTGAATATAAATTATTAAGTGTTGTGATTAAGACATTGCTTGTATAATTTATCAGGATATTTAAGAAAAATATAGGTAAGTAGTTATAAAGATAAGACATGTCCGGGAGTATGCTTTGAAGTGATATTTGAGAGTATGAAATGAACGTAGCCGAAAATAACTAGATATTAGAAACAACGAATGAGTATTGTGTATGCTTTGATGATTCTCTAAAATAATAAAATATTATTTTATGAACAGGATATATAATTGCTTCAACTAGATTTTTCTACAATTAAATATTAAAGCTACATTTTAAATCATTAAAAAACTAAATGATTATAAAATAATATGTTTAATGATGTAAAAAATTATCTAAAAATGTCAAATTCCTTAATATAGCTTTTTTAAATTTAATCTATTTGTTTATTTTATTTTAATTTAGTTTAAGCATATTTCTGTTCAAATCACCGGGAATAAACAATATTCGAAATGAAATGTTTCTATGAAAAGTTAAAAGAACGAAACCTCAAAAATGAAACATTTTATAAAATTATGTCAATTTATGTCTACTTTATTAATTAAAATTTGACTGCTTTGTTTATGCGTTAAGTTTTGGTGGCAAACGACAAGTAGAAATTTCCGCTGTTTATTTGTTGACGCGTGCTGTACAACTTTTATGCCTTAATTTCCTTAAATGAAATATGTAAAAAGTTTTGAAAGGAAATGGAAAATTTATACTACACTAACTGCAGTCGCAAGGGAGAATTTATATTATTATGTTTTATGTGCGGTGGTGATTACTTACCATCAGGTGGTGGCCCATTTGCCCGATCGCCAACCTTTTTTCTGACATCATGAAATATTATTTAAGTATTTAAACCAACGAATGTTGAATTTTCATATTATAATGTTTAACATTATATCAAAGTGTAAGCGAAGGAGCTGAGATGGCCCACTGGTAAGAATGCGTGAATCTTAACCGATGATCGTGGGTTCAAACCGGGCAATCACCACTGAATTTTCATGTGCTTAATTTGTGATTATAATTCATCTCGTGCTATACAGTGAAAGAAAACATCGTGAGGAAATCTAGTTTCACTGAAATTCTGCCACATGTGTATTCCACCAACCCGCATTGTAGCAGCATGGTGGGATAAGCTCCATACCTTCTCCTCAAAAAGAGCGAGGAGGGCTTAGCCCAGCAGTGGGACATTCACAGGTTGTTACTGTATATCAAAGTGCTACTACTACAATTTGGAAAAACAGGTAAAAAAAGTAAATTTTCATAAAAGCTGCTCCTCCTACCGCTTCTTCTTTTTAGAAGGCTTCGAGCTAATTTCATCACGCTGTTCCATGTAAATTGGTTAACACACTACACACGTTGCATCCAACATAAGTGGGTTTGCTCAAGATGTTTTCTTTCACCACGTTTTTTAAATAAACGTAGTCAGAATTAATAATAAAAAAAAATATATATATATATATTTTGTTAAATAGATGACCTATTCAATTCCTTACAAATTTAAAATTAAAATAATATTACTAATTATTTATTATACAGTTATATTTGATGTTTTTTTTTTATTGTGTTATTCGGCAAGCAAAAGATAAATATTTTATTTCCTGAACTGGTTATGAGAATTTTATAACAGCAAAAGTAATGTTGCAGTAAAATAACACACTGTTTTTCATCTGCCGACTTTGATATCTACGAGTAGCTTTACTACTGTTTAAACTCGCTAGTAATTAAATATTATGTTTGGATGAATCATTTTGCAAATATTAAATACACACGTATTGATATAGAGTAAAATAAAAAAAATACTGTTATGTTTAAACATGTAATACCCCGATTTATAGTTCCAAAAATAAATAACTATGGTTTACTGTATTAATGTGCTTATATGTTTATACAAATAATGTATATATATTTTTAAATAACTTAAAATAACCCAAACACACAGGATTATTTATTTTTTGCGTAAAAAATGTCAGACTATTTTAATAGTACCAATCCTTCTATCCTGCAAATTGTAAATTGCGAATTATTAATTTTGTACGTTACTCATGATTTTTATGCGTTTTTTGTTTGTTCCTTACATGTTGTGTATTTTTTACTTTATTCCAACACTTATGTATATACACATTAACAATACAAAAGCTGAAACTACTATTTAGTAAACGAAGTGACTTTTGTGATGGTAGAGTTTCAGGTAACACGAAAAACCACTTAACTGAAACTATTTTCCTACTTTTCTAGAGCAATTTACGAAGAATGTAAAGGAACGAAAAACATTTATCAATGTCAAGAGAGAGCCAAATTATTTGAATTATTTAGGAATGATAATTATGTATGTACGTATGTTCTGCAGACCCTTACTCATGAGTATTACAAGACATATGTATGAAATTACGTCACGTTGTGTTTCATATAGTCAATGACATAACGAGATGAATACCTAGAACTTGTTACATAAAATTATCAAAATATATTATGAGAATATTTCTTAATTGACTCATTACTTAATGTAGCAGTGTGTACAATCATAGAAGATAATATATCTATTGAAAATATAATAGGTTCTTTCTCCTTTTTCTAATGGTAGTAGGCCTTTCGTCAAACATCAACTTTTTTAAGGATTCGGACAACAGAGAAGAAAATGGGACACTCGATGGTTCTTACCAATACAGTGTATTGATGTTTAGCAATGAAATAAGTGATAAGTGGGTGGCACTCATCAAGACGAGCCTATTGTATTGCTGTATTCCGGTTTGAAGAATGAGCGAGCCCTAAGGCAAATTATCACATATTCTAAGTGTCTGCTTTTGCCTTGTCAGGATCAAGTTTATCTTTCGAATTTAGCTATTTTTTTCCACAAAAAAATAAATAGTTAAACAATAGAGTTCATACATATAATCGCGATGAAAATACATTTGGAATACTTTAGTGGCCTTAGTTAAACAATGTTGTCTTCTTTCGAATGTCAAATCAATAATGACAGAGCGAAATCAGCGTTTAAGTAAACAGCCGCTAAGCACCGTTTTTAAGTAAGGTCGTAGATGGATAAATTATAGAATTATTTGGTAGCATTGGAAGTAAAATCAACAATTAAAAATCGTGGTTCGCAGATTTTTTACAAGAATTTAAAAAAGAAGCGTGGTCTAGAAATTTATTTGATTTATGTTCAGCAATCTGCCGCCCTAGGCTCAAATCTGCTCGTAAATCCGCTACTGAGTAAGCCAGTATAATTACAGTAAAATAACATGCCATCTTAGATTCCTAGGTTGGTTATGATATGCCAGTGAGGACCACTTATAAAGTGGCCCATTAGCCTGTCTGTGTTCCCGATGTAAATAAAAAATTAAAAACATCTAAATTCTTTAATACTTATAATATTCTTGTTTTGCAGATGGAACGAAGATAAAGAATAGGGATGTCATGCAAACATGGCCAGCAGAAAGAGAATAAAATCAGAATATGGAATTTGGTGGAGGTCAAGGTTATTCTTCGCAGCTATCACTCTTGCAAATGCTAATGCCCAAGGTACGGTATGACAATTGATAATTCCAACAACTTCTTTAAATAATTAGGACACTTATTCAAATGAGTATATGGATTTTATCGTTTCTGAGGATTTAGTCAATAGCTGAAAAAACAAAAAAAACTAATACAATGGGAAAACCCTGCTTCACTTGATAAGGAGAAGGCTGGGGACAACTTCTCTATCACGTCTTTATTTCCACAGATATCTTCAGAGATAGACATGTCTCAGAATTTCTTCCGTCTAAAGTTATAATACAATAATCGCTTTTTAGCGATAAGCTTTCTTGTCTTCATATTTCCTTTGTTATATGTTTACCTCATTTAATTTGACCACAATTCAATAAAAATGTTTTTAGCTTCGTGTTGTATATATTTTCCTTCGACGTACTCGGTGTACAAGAAAATCGAAAACACAAAGCAGAAGTTCAAGAAACAAGTTCAGTTAACAATAAATAATTAGTGGGAAGAAAGTATTCTCCGATAATAATTTTCAGATTTATATCATTTAAGCTGTTACAGTTTTAATATTAATTTTATATATATATACCGATTCTTCTTGTTAAAATCTTAATGAGAATTAATATTTTATAGGATTTATATTTTTCATTTAAATTGTTATGGATAAGGTTGTCTTTATAAATGCCTAATTTTTAAAACTAATAATATAATCTACACATATGAATATGAAAAAACACTGAGAATTTTGTTGTTTTTTTTTTTGAAAGCCTTAATCTCTAGAACTACCAGGCGGATTTCAAAAAATATTTTTGCATTTGATATCTCAATTCTTGAAGAAGGTTATTTAACATCACGCTACGACCCATGGGGGCGTTGACAGGAATGGACGCGGATGCGGCTGCTATTGTCGTTAAATTATCTTCAAACATATATAATTATTATGATTAATAATTAATTTTTATCTTTATTTGGTGAGCCGATATAATAAAAATATTTAATTTATGTTATGATAATAGTATAGTTTTGTCGTGTTGAATGTATATCATAAAGATAATAAACTTGTAAGTAATAGTTTATATTATCAACGTTTTCAGACAGCGAGCTTATCAGACGGCGGAAGTAACATTTATAATGGAGTCGAGTCTAATAATGGACACATTATATTACACGTATCTATAAAACAATAATATGATATGTAGAATTTTAAAATTTATACTATTATTATCTTCTATTTGTAAATAGGCAAAGACAACAACAGAAAGTTTTATGGTAGCTTACGAGTCTTATCGATAGTACTATGAAAAAAATTTAAAATAAAACAAATGTTCGTAACTTGCAAATATATATTTATTTCTTAAAATTTTTAATAATGATTTTCAACATTTCATTTCAACCACAGTGCGAACACTAGTAATTAGAAAAGTGTGTAGTTTTGCCATTTTTACGCAACAGCAGAGTAATCAAAATAAAGGAGACAGTTATGGTTCAGACAATTTTAATCATAATTTTACAAGCGCCTTCTTAAATGGATTCTGATGATAAAATTTGTATCAATAATTAGTTCCAAAGACTCAAACAAAGCAAACAATTTATCTTGCTTTTATGTATATTTGTGTATGTGCTAAATCTAGAGGTGGTAGGGGTTATATAATGGTGACTTCATATAAACGTTATCAAATCAAAATTTAGTATAAAAATTGGTTTTAACATGGATTATCACTCATAAAACTTTTATATAACTGACATTAGGTATTTACTATTTCTTTAGTTACAAGCTAGCTACTTTAGTAGCTAGTAAGGCTAACAATCCCGACCGCTTAGCAGTGTATACAGTATAATTTACTATTTATCGACAATATTTTACAGTAGTTTACTTCAAAAACTCATAGATGAAATATTTTCTGTAACCATTCTTATAACATTGAAATACATACGTATATATTTAAGTTGAAATATTTCCCACTATGGATATTTCCCCAATATTTTCGAAGTTCATCCACAGCGGATTTCTACATAATAAAGCACATATTATTGTTTTGCGACCACGGTTATGGATGAGTTTAGATTTTTTTTTACAAAAATATTTAGTGCGAACGCATTTAAAGTTACACTTTACATATACTTCAAGAGAGGGTTAATGTTTTAAAAAGAAATATGTTATAAACTTTTTTTTTAATATGTAGGCAGACATCCAAATCGGCCACTTGATGGCAAGTGAGGTAAATTCTACTCGGTAATGATTAAGTTTTATTTTTGCCCAGCAAAGTGGGTTAGCATTAAAGATGTGGATGCATATTGTGAATCAATAAAAAAAAAACAATTATCTATTGTAAAGATAAGATATAGTATTATTATTATAGTTAAAAAAACATATTTTTTTCTTTTCCTTTAGCTACGTTTGTTTATTCATTGCGTTGCAAATAGATTTTGATACGCGAAACAACTGTATTACATTGCTAGAGATATTATTAACATTGAGCAAAACTATTTGTAGCTTTTATTACTATTTCCATAAAGATCAAATTGTATTGAAGGAGGAGTATCTAGTGATCCATTGCCTATGTTTTGCATGTAAAGCGGGCGCCGCGTAAGCCTAGCCATTAGCTTAATACTTTATAGTAAGCAGCTTTATGGAATATCACTTTGCTATCCATACTAGTTACTGTAATCGCAGTTGTAGTATCGTGTCCCCAACAATCTATGAGGGCTGCTTCCTATAATTTTGTTACATTGAAATCGAGCTGGAGGGGAAAAGACATAAGTTTTATACCACCGTTGAAGTGAATTTCCTTCAAGTGCTTTCACTATAATTTTTATATTGATTATAATATGGTTATTTAAGTTTTAGGAGACGGTAGGAGTACACTTGATATATTGATAAAACTTGTAATATCATACGATATTATAAGTTTAATCTTTCATAAATTCATTCTAAGTCATGGTTGAAATAATAATTATTTGAATATCTTAAGAATGAGTG
The DNA here is from genome assembly GCF_905147045.1 of Nymphalis io. Classification (NCBI taxonomy): domain Eukaryota; kingdom Metazoa; phylum Arthropoda; class Insecta; order Lepidoptera; family Nymphalidae; genus Nymphalis; species Nymphalis io. Next base: position 9,922,662 of record NC_065898.1, on the reverse strand, counting down.
ATCAATCTCGTTTTGCCTTTTGTATATAATTTATGCGCGTACGACTGGCGTAATTATCACGATTAAGGAGATGAAAATAAGCCATATTTGTTTTTTTTTTTTTAATTAACAATGCCGTATATGCTTTGATAAGCACTTTATAGGTTAAAAAAGAAAGATTGATGGCTCATATTAATAAATATAATTATGTATATACCTATAACCGAACATAAGCTGTACTGTCTCGTTTTATAAATAAAATGAACCTATTTTTAGATAAAAAATAAGGTAATAATAATTGATACGTTTGACGTGTGTAAGTCGTGTGAGCGCCTCGCACGTTTGTAATAAATCATGTTTATAATAAATCAAAGCGCACCGTTGCGTTAAATCAAATTAGTTAAAAGTAAACACTTAACTTAAACATTAATCTCGAACGGACTTTTAAGTTGAAAACCGTGTCATAACGACTCACATCAATCTCTTCTAGTCTTTAGTTAATGCGGAGAGCATTTTTTAATTACTAGCATAACTTTTCTTAATTTTGATCACTTTTAACGGTTGAATGCGCGCAGTCGTTTACGGAATAGATCAAAAGCTTTATGTCGTCATATGTAACTGTCGCTGGTACTTTGTTGTGGTTGGCCCAGCTGTTGCTTTCCTTTCAGGGCAAGTAGGTACGATCATTTCGAGACTTATTGTGGACATTTTTCATTTCAGATATATCGGCGTGCTGCGATAAAGCCGTGGGGACATGTCGAAGTGTTTGCGAGAAAGTAAGTTATTTATATTGCTTTGAAAAAAATTTTTTTTTCTATACAATATTATTAGAATGTTACGAATTTATTAATTGAAATGTTGTGTATGAATAGTCTATATTTTGTTTGTCTATTGTACAAAGTGTAATAGCTTGGCATTACAAATATAGTAATTAAAAATCTAAATAACTGCTTGAGATTTATCATAATAATTTAACTAACCGCAGTTAAATTTAGCATTTAAGTATGTCGTGTTCGATACATCAAACATTTGAAGCAATCGTCTTTTACAATAAGTGCTATTCTTTGATGTTAATATTAAACCAAGAATTCAGCTTTGATATCCCGCTTGTATCCTCAGGAATGAGTTATCGATGAAATTCTCTCATGCGCGGATGACCAATTCATCGAACACGCTTATGTATTCCCGATCGGTGATTAGACATTCCTGGTTCGTAGTTACCCTCTTTGAATCTTAATGCCATCTATGACACCCAATCAAAGTTTTCAGTTAAAATCTTAATTGACTAATTAAGCAGATTTATTACTTCCTTAACTTCGACTGGAGATATTTTTGACGCGTGCCCGCATTAAGGTCATTCGATATTCGTATGCATAATATCGGAACCAAACTCGAATGGTCTTTGATTTTTTTCATAGAACCGATATATTCTTTGATCCGTATTAAGCAAACAAATAAAGGATACGTTGACGTGCGAGATCGACTTTCTTGTATCCGTTCCAGCCGTGGAAATATTATAGTAGATATTCGAGGCACCGCGTCGGGGCTAATCAAGAATCGCGTCACATTGGATAGCGTTCCGAGAAGGCGCGTCGAGTGAATAAAAGGAAAATTATTAAAACTCGTAAACAGAGCCGGGTCGAGCACTAATACATTCTTATTTAATTCCGTCTCGTTAGAGAACCGCGTGACGGTCGCTTCCTCTCTGCGACACTGTTCGAATAATATTGAATATTTTTAATTGTAGAGATGATAACCATTTGTTTGTTCTGCAATTATTGTTTACGTACGCGATTTTATTGTATGACGTTTACATACCTTGAAAAATAGAAACTCATGTATTTCTTTTCGTTACTCATATATTAATATGGTTCAATTCATTAATTCCAATGAAATTCGGAAAAGTACAATTTGTGTTTACATTTTAATCGACATAATATTATTTAATTACTCCTAGCGTCCATTATTCCAAAACTATATCATTATGAGAGAAAAATATTTGAGTACAAATACTATAAATCTAATAATATAATATTTCGTCATTAAAGTAAATTAAGTTTTCAAAATAAAAAAAGAAATAAATTATAAAAACATAGGTACAAAAATTAATGTACATTACGTAAAATTGTATCAATAATGTTACACTGTTTTACTGTTGCTAATATAGCATTATTACATAACCGTTTCGTGCAAGAAAAATAAATCGGCCGTTACGATATTATAATAATCTGAAAGTAATAACTTCTTTAAGGCTGTGTGTAGAATTTAATAATAAAGTCCGTTATGTAATATATAAGTGTGTACAGAAGATAATTGAGAGTCAGACGACCATCGATCGTTCCGATAGTACGCAGCCCTAGCTCATCCGGTAATTTTAATAAAGCGGTGCAACAGAGAGACAATCTAAATAAAGTGGTGCCTTGTTAACTTCCCCATTAAGGAATTTAACCCCGTCCACTAGCGCTTAACAAGACGTTTATCGAACTGCTTTCTTTCACCATAAATAGAAATATATATTTTTAAGTTGTCCATATAACATTTACAGCCGAGTTAGCTCAGTGGCAAGAACACGTGAATCTTGACCGAAGACCGTGGGTTCAAACGGTCAAGCACCACTGAATTTTCACGCTTAATTTGAGTTTATAATCCATTTGCATCATGTGAGTGTCGGATAGAATTCTTCACATATGGTGGAATAAGGTTCAAACCACCTTTCAGCAGTGAGTTATTTATAAGCATTTATAACATTTTAAAGTTAGCTAAAGCTAGAAATGTATTAATTTAACACGATTCAGTCATTAAACATTGTGGGTTTAATTTCGTTCGTAACAAATATTAGTATTGACTATTGGCTATAGCGAATTTATTGATAGTGTGGGTGTTCCCCCCAACCATCCCTAGAATAGTGCATTAAAACGTCCAACTCGATTACTGTCGTAAACACCTGATAGCAATTGTTACTACTACACAGACATACATTTAATTATTTTAGTTCATAGTGTAAATTTACTTTTATTATTTGTAAAGGAAACAATTGGTCTGTTAAAATAAACTATCTCAAAAAACAGTATTCTCTCTTTCAGTCAAACAACTAATAGATTTAGTAATTTATTGCGTATTATTATTATCAACCCGTTACACTATAAGTAAGCGTGAAATAAAATTTAATATTTAAAAGCATCAATATATACTAAGGCATCTTGAGGCTTTTGGAGGATATTCCTCCGTGCTGCGGGTTTAAAAAAATATTTAATGAATATAACAAAATCCGTTCCATGGTGATCGAAAAGAATAAACAAACATCATTTCATATAATATAATTTAAGTTACATAAAAAACAATTTCATCGCGTTCTGACTAACATTACATAAGTATTATTTAAATAAAAAGCCATTGGACAAAGAACTTATCGCCTTTTTTTACTTCCCTTATTCATAAACTACTAGAAAACTATCACCTTATTGTAAGAAGGTCTACGTATTTTATATTGTGTATTATTTGATACCGGTCTCAGTTGCGACAGTGCGGTAATGACAATAGCGTCGCCAGCCAGTCGGCGGTAATGACACTATAATAACAAGCTTTTCAGTGTTGGGGCTTTCCTGAATCTATGAAATTATCATCAAAGCCTTCTCAGTTAATTACTAGTAATTATTCTTAATGTGCTTAATTATTCCATTATGAATTATCAATCTGGATTATTGATTCTAAGAATCTATAAAGATTCGTAGGATCAATAGTCCAGAGGATCGGTCTACATGAAAGGGACAATTAAATTTTCAAACGATTAAAAAATAACTCGTCGTTACTCGTTTTATGTGGTATAAAATAAATCAATTTATACATACTTATAAAATTACAATAAAATAGTTTTGAGCCTGTAAGTAATGTGTTCCGATACATTTGTATCGGCTCATCCACAACTGCGAACCGTGACGTAAAATTTCTCTGTTATATTGCAGGTTTGTTCATTGTAATATTTTCACAAATACAATTTGTAACTTTCTTTGAAAAGTTTGCAAATAGCACCTGCGACCTCAATTAGAGAACAAAAGGAATACTGTATTTTTGTATTTTACCGTCTTTGAGGTTGACATATTGTTATTTGTTTTGTTGTTTCTTACGGCCTCGTTTGTGTAGAGGTCTTCGACCTCTATATGCAATATACACCTGGAGATCTGGTCCTAGGTTGGAGTGCCGGGTAGAGCCAAAAAATATTAGGCAGTGTCACAATCCCGCGCCTCGGAAAGCATTTAAAGCTGGTGGTCCTGTGCTTGATCTCACCTAGATTTTTTCGAAAGTGAAGGAATAGATTGTTTTTGCATACTTGAGTTAATATGTTTTGTCCTATTCTCCGAGACCAGCTGCCGTGGCCAAAAAACGGCCAGGGGAATAATATATAAGTTTCGAAAAGTTTGAAATGGGAAACAGATTTCATATTGATTTTAAGAATGGAGAAATGTAAACAGTTTCATGAACGAAATAAAAATTAAAAAAAAAACACTACAAGATACATTTAAGTGAAACAGAGCTCTCCGCTTATACCTCTTGCAGTATTTATGATGTGCAAACGAAGTTTAGTAGAAACACGACAGACGATGAGCCGCGAAAAACATATCGTCCATGCAACATCATTCTATCTAGTTCACGTCTTGTAAACATTTAGATATTGTGCATAAAACACGCCGTTATCACCTCCGCGAGACCAAGTTGCTAGCGTTTCGGAAATGTTTATGGAATTTATGATGTTCGAAATACCTAGTTGTATTGCTGATTTTTACATTCGAGAAAGATAGTACAAAATTTTCATGAAAGTACTCAGTAATTTATTTGCATAAAATCATTTCTATTTGCTATGTTTTTACTAGTATGCTATTATACTTATATATTATATATTATATATATAGCGTATACATAGTTTTATTGCATACATATTATAATATGTATATCTATTGATTTATTTATTTATTAATAAACCTTACAATTTGAAAAATAGAGTGCTTATAACTTAAATTTTAAAGTCAAAAGTACGAAAATATAATCAAATATACAATATATAATGAGTTAAACTTAAAAAAAAAAAAAACAATTTACATCAAATAATATTCTATGCCATTTAATTTCAGTAGGTAACGTAGCGGTTTCAGGCGGCTAGGTCAAAGCCCGCGGCCGCTTTGATGTTTCTACGTACGTATGATCTAAGTTGTCGCGGTCGCAGCTGCTTCCAGATTTATTAATATACATCCTTGTTTACTTATAGTTCGCCACTCCAGTTATTTGCCATTAAAAATATTCTCACGATCCGAATGGTTTTTTATTGCTCTACTTAACATTGCAATGCATCATAAATAGTATATATTTATATAATTCTTCGGTACATGTGTATGTCACTCAGCTCCTCCTAAACAGCTAGACCGATTTTGATGATCAAGTAGCCGAAGATTGCAGATTAAAATTCGGGCAAGCAAGACTGAGTTTTCATGCATTGTACGGTAACCTGCTTAGATGATATCTTTTACATTTGTACCCAGTAACACACGCTACTATAGCGTCGTTGTGCAATTTCCTTTAAGAAAAAAGATACTTTTGTCTAGTTTATATTCTTTTTAATCACGATATATGTATAATAAATTTACTAATATTGTCATTATACATAAAATATGTCTAGTATATTATTAAAAAGACTAACAATCATGCTAGACTTGTTAGGGACTTAACAATGTGTTTTTTTAATGAAATGTTTACGTATTAACGTTTTTAATAACATTTCCTTTTCTAACAATTAATTACAATTGTGGTTAATGTCTCTCTGCCCACTTTTGTATTTCTAAGTTCTTGACAACTTAATGTCTTTATTTAATTAATTTTAATTGCCTGTTGCTTGTTAGTATACGGTAAAAAACTTATTAGATATGATAATTCTATTTCGAATTTAAATTTTTTGAAAGTGTCTTGCGTGTTGAATGAGCTAGTATAATAATATATATGAGCAAAGGTCTAAGGGATGTAACATCTTATAAACAAAGATTAGTGATATATTGGCGATATTAACTAATTATATGATATTGAAATTATAACAAATATTGTAGGAAGTAAAGTTGTTTGTGAAAAAATGTAAAACATAATTTGTTGGTGTATTCATGTAATAAATGTATATTATAAATAATGCGCACCGTAATTATCAACATGATCATGTTATTCAAAATAATTCATTTCTAAAAATGAAAAAACATTATTTAAAATATTTCATCAATCGTATTTAAAGCACAACGTCATTGAATATAAAAAGTCGAATCCCGTATTCCGTGTAACAGTTGTGACAATTGATTACTTGGATTACTACGTGACAATCACGTTTACCGGGTATTCGACAGGCGTGACGCGGATCCGGGACCGGCGGGATTCCAATCACGTACACACGAGTTTCGGAGCGTTTACCCGAGTGCTGCGTTTTCACGAGCTCGCTCCAATGTAATACCTTATGGGTGGAATTTTAGTTCACGTTCCAGATATTTTTTGGGAATTCTTATCTATCTATAATATCTTTATCTTTTTTATTCGCGAATTTAGTGATAAGCATTTTAAAAAATAGAAATGAAGGATAAAACAGCTTGTAGTTATTATGGATTGAAGAATGTTTCAAATCTTTTACTTCAATATATGCTAAACGTTTTTTTTTTTTTTAATTTGTTGTTATCAATAAAAAATGAAAGTACCGAGTAGATTTTTTTTATCGAATCATGCAAATCCAAATGTGTGTGTTTTCTTTAAATTTTCAATAATGATTATGGTCGAATTTCGACCACTTGGCGAATACTAGTATATATTATGAGTTCAAAAGAGTTATGTCGTCCCTTTTTAGACGATATTGGAGCTTGTTTCAATAAATAAATATATGTAAATTATATTATATATTTAATTCTAATTTAAATTAGTATATTTGGAAACATTCATAATATTTAAGATAAGTATGTTTGATGAGAAAAGAAATTTGATTACGCAATAGCCTAAAAATGTTTTTGAAGCGTAATATTTCAAATGCTATTTATTACAAAACGAACTAATTTAAGACATCAAAGCAACTGCGACTTTATTTTTAAACGTTATCTTCGTTTTCTTTGAATCTTATATATGTTTTAATGAAACGACAAAACATTATTTTTTTAAAAGTTTTTATCTCTATATACACTGGCCTCCAAAAAAATCGACCCACCTACATTTTTTGTAAAAAAGCTATCGTATGGTTTTAAACTACCACATATTTATATTTTTAAGATTGATAATGAAAAAATGCAATTGTAGGATTGTACAAAAACAGAAATAGTGCGCAAAAAATAGGTTTTTAGGTAAATATGTGACAAAACACGAAAACACAAAATTTTACGCAATTTTATTTTTTTGTGTACAAAACGATTATGCCGTTTGTTTTTAAATTTGGGTGCCTAAATCTTACTTTAATAGGAAGTGTTTCCTCCTCTTGACCTAATCACTGCCTGCATACGCCTATTAAGTGACCTGATTAGCTTTTTAATGTCTTCCTGTGGGGTCCGTTGCCATTCTTCAGTTAGGGCAGCTTCCAGTTGATTCAGGGTTTCTGGAATTGGATTTCGTGCTCGAACCGTACGTTTTAGCTGGTCCCAGAGGTGCTCTATCGGGTTTAAGTCCGGACTATTGGCTGGCCACTGCATAACTGGAATTTCGACTTCCCTGAGATAGTCTTTAACAATTCTAGCGACGTGAGGTCGTGCGTTGTCGTGCATAAGTTGGAAATTATCCCCAATATATCCAGCGTAAGGCATCACATGAGGCTCCAGAATGTCCGTTATGTAAGTTTCAGCATTAACAGCACGATTACGAAAAAAAACCAGCTCTGTGCGTCCCGTCAAAGAAATACCTCCCCAAAACATTGTAGAGCCTCCACCAAATCGGACTGTTTCTCGAATGCAACACTGAGAGTAGCGTTCTCCTGGCCTTCGCATGACGTTACGTCGTCCATCAGAGCCTACTAGAGACATTCGGCTTTCATCACTGAACAATACTGTCTCCCATTGGTCCAGGGTCCAATCGACGTGCTGCCTAGCAAATTGTAGTCTTGCTTGTCGATGGGATGCTGTGAGTTTTGGTCCTGTTGCTGGCTTGTGAGGGGTTAAGTTTTGCTCTCGAAGTCTTCTTCTTACAGTATTTTCACTCACAGACACTCCACGACTTTCTCGGAGTCTACCTTGAACGTCAACAGCCGAAAGATGTCGGTTTCTTAAAGACGTCAAACCAATAAAACGGTCATCGGTCGGGTTCGTGACACGCCCCCTGCCAGATCCTGGTCTCCGGCGATACTCCCCAGTCTCCAAGTAGCGTTTGTACACTCTTCGCACCGCTGAACGACTTAATTTTAGTGTTCTAGCCACATTTGGCTGAGTTAACCCCTCATGAATAAGAGCTACGACTTGAGCAACTTCTGCTTCAGTAGTATCCATTTTTTATGTTAAAACTTATTAAAATTATTGTTTCAACAAAGTTTCATACACTTAATCAATAATAAACATCGAACCGAGATGACTCCGCGTTAAGAACTGGAAATAAACTAACCATGCACTTTGTGCACAAAGTAACGTTTTCTTATCAATACTTTAAAAATATTCCAAATATCCTCAATAACACTTACAACTCCTCCAAATCAATATCAAGTGGGTAATAAAATGTTAAATGTATGTCCCATAAGTAAAACAATCCACCTAGGTCGTCGCATAGTTAAGATAACAACTTTGTAAGTAAAAAATACGGGTGGGTCGATTTTTTTGGCGGCCAGTGTATATATTTTATATCGATCGTACTAAACTCTTAAGATTCTTGAATTTTCTATCAAAATAATACGTTGCATAATTTTATAGAAAAATGATAAAGAAAAATCTTCAAAAGACACTTTTCAAACTTTTGTTAGAACTAATGTTAACTCCCCTTCAACTTGAAGTTGCGAAAACAAACAAACTAATACTCGGGTCGTTCAAAGCGAGTGAAAATAGACCCATCTGAAATCCTTTCATGTCTGTCGCGTCCGTGCCACTTCGGCGACACCGCCTAACGACTTTACCTTTATATTGAAATGCACCTTTGATGATCGTATGAATAATGGACCAAGTGTGAATGATGTGTTAAAAATATGTTAATTTATAGCTACTTACAATTTAATATGGTCAATATTCCTAAATGTGAAATATATAACAGTCAACTTAAATACTCACATTTTAGAGTAGCTTTTATCATACTCAATGAGTATTTTAAATTTTATCTTTTTAAAAAGGCTCTATACCAAAATCTATTATGTTTGTATATATATATGTACGCAATCAAAGGCAATCAGGCACGACCGGCTTTGACGTGTTTTCCGAGACGTGGAAGTGTAGACACTGTCAACTCCCGTATTTCCAGGATGCATCACGCTACTGACAATACCTTGGCAGCTAAAAACTAATTACGTTTTATGGGTTGACTTGGGATTTGAACCTCAAGCCCTAAGATCTATAAATGAATTAATTTTTAATATGTTGTAATAATACATGCTTGAAGACTCAACGACTCTGCTACTTCCTCTACTACTCTACTACTCTTCCTCTCTACTATACCAGCGTCAAACGCCAAACTGAGGAAGCCTCTTGAGTTTGTCAACTTTAGTTATAGTTGAATTGTTTTCAGAATTATTAATATTTTAATGCAATATTAATAATATCGATGTCCGCGAAATCATTCGACATGTCGCAATTGTGAATATTATGGCCGTCTTATCGCTTCTAAGAAATGTGCTACAGCTACAGACGGGAGTCGGGGATCACTTGCTACTATAAAGGTTATGTTTCCTTCTTGTTCGTTTGATTATTATTTCATTATGATTTAATGTAATAATTTCATATTTTAGGCCATATATTCGCTCTTAATATATTGTTCTTATATAATAAATTAATCTCATGTTATAAATACGTATTTACCCATGTTTATTATTAAAAAACGTCTAAATAACTGAACCGATATTTGACGGAACTGAGACCGAAATAAGGACATAAAAATATATTTTTTGAATTTACGAAAGAAAATAACTTGACGCGGAAGAAGTCTTAACGAAGAGCAGTTTAACTATTAATTTATGTATCAATTTATATTGATATTTCTTCAAACTTAAAATATAAAGAGCGTAAAAATCGTTTTAAGTGACTTAACTTAAATTTGACCTTGTCATTTTAGGTTCATGGTGCATAAGAAGTTTTACTTCAATAAATAATAAGATAATTGTCATTTCGATTTTACTTCTACGTCAACTGTTAAAAAGATGTTGGGTTACTTTAAAAATAATATAATATCAATAATAATATTAAAAATAATGTTATAATAATAATATTATGAAACAAAGACACTTTTGAAAATAAAATGTTAGCTTTTGATGACTACAAAGTTTTTTTAGGAACGCAGTCACGAAGTCTGTATGGATACGACTTAAGTCATTAATCAGTTCCTTGTCAGCGTGCCCGTGACGTTTTGTCTGAACTCTGAAGTTTATCGCTCACAAGAGTTTACTGAATAAAGATGTGCGTGTTACGCTCATAAAATTCTGCTCGTTGTAAATTAAAATTTCGACTAAAAAGTACTGCTGAATACCTCTGATTCGCTTTGCTCGTATATTTAGTCCGGCGACCTCATATTTTGCTTTAATTGAGATATATGATCGACTTTACGAGTCGTAGCATTGTTAGAATACTTTTATATGACAGGTCAGATGAAATTATTTATGTAGTTAGGACAATTCCAGTGTTATTTTTACGTTAATAAAAAAAGAAAGCGAAACGTAAAGGTAATAAATTACTAAGATTAGCGCAAAAATACATGTGATATTGTGTTAAATTGGAATATTTGTGTCAATAAAATTAAAATATTTCGATTTAAATATTGAATATTTGTGTAATAGACATAAAATAATTGTAAAAGTAATTTAAAAAGAAATAACATCAAAGCGTTGTCGCAGGCGCGATGTGAATCTGTCCTTTGATTACCGGCCGAGTTCGTCCCATTCGCTATTTTCAACCCGACACTATGTACTGATACAGGATTAGCCATAAAGTAGTGATAATTTCCATTTCCATATAGTAAAAAGAGTAATGTCTTATGATGAATTTTTGCCGTTTTGAAAAACCTTTTGACTGCTTCATTTATAAAAAATACATAAAACTAAATCGCCATAGTGATAGCTATGTCCTTCTGACAGATTTCATTCACTGCACTTTGGCCAAAAGCGCAGTCAATACTATAGTGCACAGGTGTATGTGTAAACACAGATGCATCGCTTCCCTAACTCTTCTAATCGAAAAGATGTGAGATTAGAAAAGCAATCTAATACGATCGGAGTGAGTTCAGGCTCCGGACCAAAGGCTTTATGTGCTTACAGCACAAAAGTGTTAACACTACCAAGTTCTGCACTCATTTGGAATTTCTTACCAGAAAAACCCAGTGACTGCTTAAATTGGTGAAGCTTAATATAATTTGGTTTTAACATTATCAACGGAGGTGCTATTCTTATTAATATTATTTAATAGTCTTTAATCTTTGAATATAAATTTATCTACATGTACATAATTATATTTAAAATACTATCCATTGACCTGCAGTGAGCTACATGAACTAAACTTTCTTTCGCTTTTTTACTGTTTTAACTTTACCATTAATAATAAATAGTTTATGGCTTTATCTACTCGTTAATGATATTTTTGTGTAAAGTCAAGTAAAGTTTACTGTTTAATCAAGTTTAATCAATAAATTTCTAGTAATCAATTTTTGCTTGATAACATATAGACAACAATACAGTATTTTATGTATTTAATTAAAATCAAAACTTATCTTTTTTTAATTTGTCTTATATTTTAAAAACTATTATTGGTATAGTTTTATTAATATTCTTATTACATATTCACATTTCATGTTACAGTTTTCAGTATTTAAGTTGGTTGGTTAATACATTCTAAGCTTTCAAGCAACTAACAAAACAGAACTGCTTATTAACTGTGCTTTTGAAGTAGGCCTGTATAAAGCAGTACCACGGCTGTCGGTCTCCCGATGCAATAATTACAAGCGGGATTTACTAAACTATTTAGGGTAGCCAACGTACTCGGCTACGTTTTATTATGTCAACTGAGTCCTTTGTGTTTTAATTAGCACTAATGTGTCTGTACGCATGTAGTACTTGCACGAGTATATATTTATGTGTGTTTAAACATTTTTGTAGGAAAAGAAATATTTGTACGTATTATGAAGTATTACACTTACGTTCTCGGTCATGCTATAAATAGTGTTTAGTTATGTTTGTTATGTGTATAAGGTTAAGACTTGCTCATCTAATTTACGAAAATGCTCTTGGAGCAAATGCATCGGAGTGTCGTTAAATTTTATTAGCTCCATTATAATGTTGGTCTACCTTAGCGAAATGGTTTGTGGTTGTGCGCCTCGAATCTTAATAGATTCATTGTCATAGTCTAAAGTGGATGTCTCTATAAGTCACACAAAAAGGTTCACGACCCTGCTTTCATTTACCATAAAAATTTGAATAAAACAAAATATATTTCAATACTTTTATTTAATTAATAAATTGAAAACGACTTCTCTTGCCGAAGATAAACCAACTATAGTGTGAGGATTTGTTTACCTAAACAAATATTTATTTCAACTTACCAAACCTGGTTATAATAAATTTCATATTAAATTTTAGTGCAATTTTATATTCCTCTGGAAATAGCTCTATTATTTCTAGTAAAAGAACATTTATATGTATATTTTTAATGGAAATAATTTATGTTATGTTCATGATGCGATAAAACACCTTCAGAAAATCTGTATTTATTGGATAAAATTCTGCCAGCTTGATAGAAGAAATTCCGAATGTTTTATTTAAGATGAGCCTTCACTACTTACATAATGTAGCAAGAATATGAGGATGCAAAACTTCCGTTATGTTTGGCACATGAAGAATCAACGCTAATAATATGGCATTCTAATATTTACAAAGCGTATCCATATCCCGCATTAGCAATAGATACATTGTTGTAAAAATATTTCCTGGAAGTATACGATTGTTGGGAATACTTGTTAGATGCGTGGCACGTTTCACACAGGACGTGTTGGTGCCGCGTCAATGCCGCTGATGTCAACCAACCCCCGATTGTCTACATGCTAATGCCATGAGACCACCTTCTATTGCTGAACAGCGGAACACTTTTTATTCTGACACATTGACAAATGGTTGCTGCGGATTGAATAATAAGAAGCTTTTTTGAATGCCATCGCACTTAATAAAAATATAGCGTCTGCTTTTATGACGCATCGTATATGACTTTTTGTATATAACCAATGAAATATATAAACATTCGCCAATCGATTTTTTCCCCCATATTGTGCTAATTCATCGTAATGTACTGTAATGTTTCTAAAACTACTAGTCGAATTGGTAAGTGTAAAAAGCAATATTTGTTTAGATAAAATTCTTCAAATTATTATGTTATAAGGATTCTTACTAATTCTTTTTAAACTTAAACATGGTTTCTGAAAGCTGTTTACAAAAGATAGCTATATATCACTGAATTTTAAAATAGGAATTTTCGTGATTTACAAATCTTTTATACATATTTTTCGTGCATCAGTAATAGTTTGGGTAGACTCCGTTTCGGAAGCGCCTGGACCGATAATTTTCACTTCGACTTCGATGGCATATTAACCTATATCTATAAATATGCTTCATATCATACACATAGCCTGTCTGATCTGAAAGTATAAACTAAAATAATATGAAAGTTTCATACCAATCGGATTAATAGTTTTTGCGTGAAACAGGTAAAAACAAACAAACACAAAATACCATTTTATAGTATGATTTTAGAGATTGTTCTCGTCGCAATGCATTTTTGTATATATAATAGTTTTTACAAATATACTCAAAGATAGAAATAAGTTAGATACACATAGATGGTTAGAAAGAGGCCAAGTATTTATAATTGACTCACTGCTAACTCAATATTTACCTAAATAATAAATTTGATAAGGTTATTCTTACTTTCATGCGATAATTGCATCGTTTAAACCTATTTAAACGATGCAATTATCGCCAATATTTATCATACGCCATTGTTAACAATCCCCTAATACCGCAATACTATTCAAATATTCTTTTAATTAATATTATTGAGAACTCCACATTATAGTTTCTTGTAATGCATTTCACAACTTTTTTATTGAAGATTTTTAATATTGATATTATAATATTTAGTTCAAAAATTTCAAATTATATTTTTTGTTGTTCTTAGATTAAATAGATTATTTCCTTATTAGATAAATTAGGTGAATGACCAGTTTTTATAGTGGGCATGTGGAGCGGCATAGAGTGGGACATATGGCTTCGTTCTGTTCACACGCTTCCGTCTAGAATACTGATTTTCGCAACACGTAAACAATGATCTAATCGCCTATGTAATCAATGATCTGGAATGCGCAATAAAGTTAGTGCATTAATTTTTTTACATAACTGATGAACTATATGTACTGGTTTTTCATAAAAGAAAATTGATCCTTTTCTTTTAGGAAAAAGGCTTGGAGCTTATTCCACTACGTTGTTACAATGCGGGTTGGTGATTTCATATATCCAATCTATTAATCTGTAAAATGTATGAGATTAACTAATTGAATGTAATTTACACAATTATATATATATATATATATATATATATATATATATATATTTTTTTTTTTTTTTTTAAAAGAGTAACTACTAGGTATATTGCCGGCTATTCTCAACGACAATGCAGGCTGCTTAAAAGGGTTTGAACCCAGATTCGGTTAAAATTCAGGTGTTCTAATGACTAAGCCACTCGGCTCTTCGAATTTTAAAACAATAATAAAATTAAAGATAAAAATCTAATTAACAGTAACAAAAAGAATACAATAGTTATTAACGTTTGTTTATTGTATTTAGCTATGAATAAATTCCTTGCCCCTCTATGGAGGAGAATAAATATTAACTGAAACGCCAGATAGCAGTGATAAGATAAAGCTATTGGTTGTAGGCAGTGGTCCTGAGACAACAAAACAATAGTTTATCAGTAGCATAATCCACGATAGAAAATATATAATATATATATTCTATTTATTTTTCGTGGTATAGATATATTTAATATTAAAAAACTCTAATCTTAAGCTATCTTTAAGAAAAAAATATACGATTAAAAATATTTTAAGAAATTAAATAATTATACGCTAATTTAGTTTAACAAGAAGCCCAAAAAATTAAAACAAAAAGTATATTTAAGTTTTAGCGTGAGGATATCGTCTGCGTGCGGTATAAATTGATTATATATTTTTTCACGTATCTATTTTACATAATAAATTACTTCGGTGCAATTTCGCAATATCATTCTGAATAACTGATTGTTCGTAGTGTGGGCCGATTTAGACTTGTTTTAACGACATCTGATTTGTATACAATGATCATTGTTTCGTTCCGTGTAAGCTACGACTCCGTGGTTAATCGGAGAAGACAATATTATCTGAACTTAATATTGACTTGCATCGTTTTGAGGTATGGGTAAGTCTTGATGTGTGTGTATCAGAGTATAAATATTCTATGTAGCACTTGACATGTTTTAAACATAAATGTTTTTCTAACAGAGCTATTTAAATAAAGCGCGTTGATTTAATTATTGCGTTGACGCGTTTCCTGTATTTATAAATAAAAGTTCTTACAAGGTGTAAATATAAACGTCGCAAGTTTTTTATTTGAGCAATTGTCTGATAGATTTCTTTTTTCCTTTAGTTCTTATATTATATATATTGCATATTCTCAATACTGATGCTCAATACATTCTGTATCACGAATGATGAGAAGGAAAGGCGGGATTGATTTTTTAGGTTCTAATACTTGATTATATCAATTATGATTGCAAAGTTTCTTATACCGTAACAGCCTGTAAATGTCCCACTGCTGGGCTAAAGGCCTCTTCTCCTCTTTTTGAGGAGGAGGTTTGGAGCTTATTCCACCACGCTGCTCCAATGCGGGTTGGTATATACATGTGGCAGAATTTCAGTGAAATTAGTTTTATATACATATAATATAATTATTGTTATCATATTGTTCTTATCCTATTCCAAAATAATTGAACTAATTACATCGTAGGACGTATAATATTTATCTAACGATAAACAATTAAAGATATCGAAATGAAATTTTGTAATGCACAAATAGATTGATATTAGTACTTTTAATACTGTAATAAAGAAGCAACAAACGACTAAAAGCGTTTAGTAGTTTAGAAGAGCAATATTATGCAAATATCAATCATCCATTCAAACATATTCATTATGATAATTTACATATACATCATGCTAGTAATAAAACACTACTCCTGTATTTTTTGTTTGTGCTTGCCTACACGTTTTTCCTATTCGCCTGCTAAGAACCGCTACGACTTGTATAGAAAGTTAAATAGTTTTTATATTTTACTAATACAATGAAATGAATTTTATTACATGTAGATATTAACATACAAATTATTTGTTTATAATTTTTGACACTTCGATTGTGATACTGCCAGAAAATAAAAAAATCCGAACCGAGTAAAAAATAAAAGAAAGGTACAGAAAAGGCACGGACAACACGTATGAGGAAATTAAAACAAAAAAAAAAGAAATGGATTTGTTATTTTTTCTATTGCATTATATGTACAAACTATTTCATACTTTTCAATGCATAGTATGTAGCTAAAAATTATCTCCTAATGACAGTCTCGTAGGATAATCAAAAATACACAATATTTTTAAAATGTTTTAATCTTAACTTATTTAAGGCACTTTTAGCCATACTCTTCAACTAGAAAGTATAACACGATGC
Organism: Nymphalis io; assembly: GCF_905147045.1. Lineage (NCBI taxonomy): Eukaryota > Metazoa > Arthropoda > Insecta > Lepidoptera > Nymphalidae > Nymphalis > Nymphalis io. The sequence continues at coordinate 9,905,777 of NC_065898.1, read as the reverse complement.
TATCTACTTATCAAGCGAGGTTTAAAACAGTCTGTCATTCATCATGTATGTAGGACGATCCCAGATAACCTTATTAACACAGCCAGATAGTGAAGAGCTAAACATATAATTAATTACCCGCGCTCGTGTGATTTAATCACTATGTAATATGCTCTGAGTCAGGCAGAGCATAAGATTAATATGCATCAAATAATGGTTTCGCATTATGTATGTTACGCACGTGCCTTTTTGTTGCGAGATTTATTTTGAAAAAGCTTGGGTATCTTTATATGGTGTTACGTCTTTGAAAGGGAATTGTAATTTTACATATAATATATGGCAACACTAGCTTCACTCGCGTGTGCGGAGGGGATCGGTGTTGGTCTTTTTTGAACCCGTGACATCGAAGACGAAAAATTTCATGATGATCGGTTGAGTTGTTAAGATGTGAAAGCGTAACAAACAAACAAATAAACAAATACACTTTACATTATTATTGTAATTATAGGATAATGGTTACGATTATTCTTAAATATGCTTAATAGCAAATCAGTCTTATAATATATAATTGAGCTAGTATATACGTATAAGCATATGATGTATATAACAAGACATTTTATATATTTACACTGTTCTGTGAGTAATTAGTATACATTTGACATAATTATTAAAGTTTTCAGATGTGACAGTAAGCACATGTGGTTATGAGTAACATTGAGCTACTTTGTATATTTTAATGCTTAATATATATCTTGTTATGTAGTTATTGGAATACAATTAGTGCGAGTACTAAATAATAATTGGCAAATTGCTAGGAAGTATGGATGCTTTGGAAATAAGTCAAAGCTATATTAGTAACCGTCGTCATAATTAGTTAGATACATCTGACATAAACAGAAAAGGTATATTTTTTTTAAATATTATTTTTAATAAATATAGCATTGTGTGTATGTTAATAAACAAATCTGGCAAAAAATACCGAAAGTCAAATGTTAAATAGCTAAAGAGCTTGCATTAAAAATATTGCCGTCATGACATGTAAACCATCTTTATTAAATTAATTTATAATTAAAGAAAACAATACCTTCCTTAATAAAATATATTTTTCTTATAATCATAATAATATACAGCGACGTAGTATCTAGAATACGCGCTCCGCCTACACATGATGGCGTAGGAGAGCGTCATGCCGTTTGCCGCTACGCTATACGAGTCGGTCTTATTCCCAGGACGTGACATTTTATGTTTTACATCAAAAGATAATCAGGGAGAGGCATCCAAAATTCGTTATTTTAATAATAACAATTCCAAATTATATCTTAATGTTGTTTGCAATGCTTGAGCATTGGGACATTCGGAGTTAAAGTGCAAGAACTTATACCAAACATATAACATTATTGTCTCCACTGGTAACAGGAGACCTGGTTTATATTTGATTAGAGAATCAGAATTGCCATTCAGCGTGTATATATAGTAGTACAAAATATTTTTTATGAGAAAAAAGTATAGCACTTTCAAAAAACCAAAAGTTTTATAATATGTATGTGTATATATCTTCCACATTTTAAAAATTTCTCATAAATATTATAATGTTACCACTGCCGTATGTTATGTATTATATACATACACATATTTTAATAATATCAACAGTTTTATAAATATAAAATTGTCTCAGTTTGTTAGAGTAATGAGATATTTTAGAAGGGGAGAATGGGAGACGCGGACGTTCGTTCGTCAATTAATTTCATTAGCCCTAATGCTCCTAATAAAGAGTACAACATGTGTTTATTTCGACGTACACTCAATGCGTTAGTTTTATTACAGCTTCTAAGATGCTGGTTACAAGATTTATTGGATGTAAACTATTTGTGTGGCAGTTGTACTTAGTTCTATCATGCCTCACATTAAATTAAACGTTACAAGATATGGATGAATCGTCTTTACTAATAAATTGCGTGTGTTGCTATTGATGTTATAATTTTATTTAGTGTTCTGAAAATGTATGCGTGGTATCTTATTAGAACTAGTTCAATCGTTTTAATTTTGGATCAATATTATATTTTGTAACATGCAGAAAAAACATTATTATTATTACCAACATTAAATTTACCATTATTCTTAAAATTTCAAAGTGTATGAACTAGAAAGTCGATTGTTTTTTTTTTATATGCGCCGGGTGGCAAATGACTCTACTCCACCTTATGGTAAGTGGTAGTAGAGTCTAAACGCGACGACGGCCAGTACAGTCGGGAAGAATGTTCTGTACTAGCCGTCCCCGCCTTGCCGGCCCGCAAGATGCCTCTTCACGCCTCGTATGAAGGAACCCGGGTTCTAAGAGGAGGGGAACACGTGAGCTGCTAAGGAATTCCATTTTTTGGTAGTGCGACAAAGAAAGGAGTTGCCAAATTTCTTTGTGCGCGATGGAATTGATGTCACAGTTAGGCGTTGACATCGAGAACCAGCTCGCGTAGACTTAAGAAGGAATTGTGAATCGCAACCATCTACTAAAACACGAAGGCTACGCTTGTGTAGGAAGCTGGCAATCCAGGTGCATAGCTGAGCAGGCAGACCATATGCCGGTAGCTTGGAGAGAAGACTTCTGTGCCAGACCCTGTCGAAAGCCTTGCAGATATCGAGGCTGACAGCCAACGATTCTCCATGCTTGTCGATAGCTTCACCCCAGTGGTGTGTTACGTACGCTAGAAGATCACCTGTGGACGGTTTTGGTCGAAACCCGTACTGACGATCATTAATTAGACAGTGATCTTCTAGGTAATGGATCAGTTGATTGTTTAGAATCCGTTCCATCACCTTACAAAGTACTGAGGTGATAGCTATTGGCCGATAATTTGCCGGGTCAGACCGATCCCCTTTTTTGGGAACCGCTTGCATATTAGCTCTTCTCCAAGCCTCCAGCACACATCCCGAAGAGAGAGAAAGTTGGAACAGGCGCGTTAACACAGGAGACAGCTCCGCCGCGCACTTCTTCAGCACTATGGCTGGTATTCCATCGGGACCGCTAGCTTTCCGTATATCAAGTGATTGCAGCTCCGCACGCACATCACGTTGCCTGATTTTGATGTCAGGCACCGTGTGGCCACATGAAGGTATTGTTGGTGGCAGCGCACTACAATCATCGATCACGGAGTTGTCGGCAAAGAGTTTAGCCAGGAGATCGGCTTTCTCCTGCGGACTGTGAACTAGCGATCCGTCCGGATTTCTGAGCGGTGGCAGCGAAGGTTGGCAGAAATTGTTTTGCACAGACTTAGTCAGACGCCAGAAGCTACGGGAGCCCCTAGGATGCGAAATAAGGTCATGACCAATCTGTACAATGCGCTGTGCATCCGCTCTCGTGTATGCCTTCCTACAGGATTTGGAATTTTTATTGTAGTTTTCTTTCAGTGAGTCAATGTTAGATGCCCCGCTAACGCAGCCGTTGATCCATGCGCGATATGCCGCCTGCTTAGATGATACGGCGTCGGCACATTCACGAGTGAACCAACGGTTACGCGTACCCCTACTGATGAGATCTGAGCTAGGAATGTAGTATTCCATTCCTAACATGATCTCATCAGCAACAGCAGCGGCACTAGCTGTCGGGTCATTCCCACTGAAGCATCGTTCCTTCCAAGGGACTGACGCATAGTAATCGCGCATACCATCCCAATCTGCCAACTTATAGTGCCAAACGCGACGTTTGCATTCCGCTGATGGTGGCAGCTTGGCCTGTGGCACTTTGGTAGATATAAGGCCGCGATCCGAAGAACCAAGTGGAACTTGAACTACAACCTGATATTCCACCGGGTGAGAAGTCAGCAGAAGATCCAGTAGAGAAGGCGCTTGCCCATCAATGTCTGGGATCCTGGTGGGCTGATCAACCAGTTGGGTCAAGTCGTGTGTGAGAGCAAAAGCATGAGCAGTTCTTCCAGCATAGTTAATTTTGAGGGATTTCAACCATGATTCATGGTGAGCATTAAAATCCAATCCAAAACACCAATTCCGCGTTAGGAAACTGCTCTTGCGCAGCATCTGCCACCCGACTAAAATGGTCAAATAATCGGCTTGTCTCCAAGTTACCATTGTGGGATCTGTAGAGGCACACGTAGACTCGACTCTGACGAACCAGGTCCACACGTACCACCAACATGGAGAAGGAGGGGTCCTCCAAGCAGCGCAATCGGTGACAACAAACATCCGCCCTGACGAACAAGCATACTCCGGCTTCGCTTTGAAAGATTCTTCAAGCATGTAGCCGGGATAGTTAAGGTAGCTGGTGTCGGCAGGGCGGAGTATTTGCGTCTTCGTGAGAAACAACATTACCTTACATAGTTTTGTATATTACTTGGCTAGACTATACTTATCCGTCTGATATTTTGGAATTGCATTTATCAATTCAGAAAACTCAATTAAGTAATATGTTTGATATAAAGCTGTTTTATCTTAATAAATGAAATGTGATCATTGAAGCAAAACATGTAAACAATAAATAAAGATTTTAAATTGCAATTTAACACTTTTGGGTTTCCCGTTTAGAAAAATATTTTTGTCTCCTTATCCTGCTTTCATTTATATACAAATGGCAACCCCATTCTAGCACAAAGAAAATGTTAAAAATGTAGAATCATGTTAGTTATTCCCCAATGTAATTAATATTATTTTTATTTTGTTTTAGATGTCCCTCGTGGAGATAGCTTCGGACTCTGCAATGCGGGAAGAGAGAATTCAAAACATTTATAAGTTTTGTACGCCCCCGCATTTGGTACTTACTTTTTTATTGTTTATGTTACCATAACTTTTACATTATGTTTTATCTAATACAATATTCTAAGGAAAAAGTTAGATCATTAATCTTGTGTACAAAAGACGAGCTTTGCGAAGATGAACTTTTTCTCTAATAATAATCGAGATAAGTTGTTTCAAAAAGTCAAGTGTTTTATATGTAGAAAGTCTCCTTTGATAGATTTTATCAAAAATTTTAGTGTTTTTAAAAAAATGTGTTATAGTAAGTATATATTACTTACCTTAATTATCAATTTCATCTTTATTTCAATCTCACAAAACTGGCTCAAAGTCTCGAAGCTTAATTTCTTTAGCCAGTAAGATGATATCATTCATTTACAAATGGTGGCATTTATACTAAATCTTCCTTTACCGTCGTCAATAAACCGCCTATCGCATTGTATTGTAATTGGGGAGGTTTTGAAGGTCTTGAGTTACTGAGTTATCAGATTACATACAAATAATAGACAGAGAAATCATTTAACAAAAGACAAAACTAAATAAGTCTTTAACTACTTCTACGATTATATATTTTTCGTTTCAGATAGAATTTTGGACATGTATGAATCAAACAATTCAAGGTATGTTATTGTTCTTATATATAGTATCGAAATTCTAGACTAACAATCTTTTGACATTTAATCGGTAAATTACGATAAAATTAACGATGATTGAGAACAATGTTAAATATTATGTGGAGTTGGGTGGTAAATAGCTTCCATTCTTACTCGTGAATATTAAAACAAATAAAATCCCACAGTTTTCATTACAATTATATATATGTATCTTTATAAAGTCTAGTACATTCGCAGTACTTGCCTTTTACTGCCTAGTAATCTTGATAATTATTAATCAGTTTATTTATTTATTACCAATATGGTACTCAAGATGTTCATTATACATAGACAGCTTTAGTAAATATCGATGCAATTAAATCGTAAAAAATGTGTTACGAATTTGCATCACGATTATCATATTTTAGTTTTGAAATTGAAACAGCGATCACAATTAAAAACTGAAAATTTAAATTTATATACATTAGTGTGGTAAATATGTGAGTTGGTACATATATTTATTTTAATATTGTAGAGCCAATTGACCTCGACTAAGTTATTTTTTATAAACATTAAACATAATTTCAATTTCTTTGCAGAGGTAGTGTCAGGATCAAGTTGGTGGGGACGTGCGTGCTGCGCCTTAGGACATTCTTCACGCTGTCGTCACGCGTGTGCGACCGCGGCCGATGCGACAGCTTTGGCGGAACCGTGCCGTCGTTCCGATGAGATAGCTTTCTTTGACTGCGTACAGCGACAGCAGGAAGCGCAGTGGTGTTGTTGTAAGTGTTCATTAAATTGTCTGTTTTTTATATCTTAATAAGTTTATTTCGAAATTATTTATTTCTAAGATTATTTATTCAAGCTTATATTAACTTAAAGTACTATTATATAAATGTATGTATATATTAATTAATTTCTTCATGTTAAGTGAGTTAGAGGTATATTTTTTTTTAATTTTGTAGTAATCTTATTACTTTTCTAATTAATTCTTCAAAAGTAAACTTATTAAACCAAGAAAAACTTAACTGAGAAGTCAGTGACGTAATTTATTTGTCTTGGCTGCTTGTATCGTAATATATCTTCTGTGAATAAGAAATATGTCTGTAGTCTTCATTTTCAATTATCGAGGTGAATATTACTTCTTTTAACTAAAATCTCAGACCGATCTTGCTCTAAAGCTGCAAACTGAATCTTTGAACATCGGTTAAGTGATTTAGTGAGTGTCTTCATTCTAATCGCAAGGACGGGCAAGTCTGTCAGGTCCAACTCTATGTAAATACGCTTAGAAATGATGAACTTACATATCTAATATTCTTACGTAAGTAAGTCATACTTTAGTCTACCGACGCGTCTGTTCATCAAGTACTGTAAGTGCATAATCCTTATGGATGATGTAGTTTGTAAATCAAATTTAATGATTTTGAAAATGTTGATTTAAACAACGAATAGTTTGAGATTATTAAACGTTAAATTTTTTGTTAAAATATTTTATTGTAATTTTTTTTTTAATAAATAGCAAAACTCTATATGTTTAATAGCGTAAATATTGATAAAGAATATAAATAACTCATAATTTTTTAGCCCAAACTCAATCATTAAGTTGTCACGAGGCCTGTCAACGTGCGGTATGGCGAGTAAGTCAGACACGAGCCGACAGCGGTGCGAGGGAGAGGGCAATAGAATTGTGCGAGCAGTCGCCGCCGTTGCTTCACTGTATGAGAGATTTAACAGCATCCACCGTGCACACAGATACTTCTAAGTGTAAGAACTAATTAGTTGTTACAATTTTATTGATTTAAATAGAAGTATTCATATATATTTTCTTAACTTTTAGATTTGCCCTGCTGTCATGAATCTCCAAGTCAAGAATGTCGAAGTACCTGTGAATTAGTGCTCCGTAGAACTGGTGAATCTCAGGAGATAGCAGAGGCATTGTCTCAAGAGTGTGGAGCGCCCGCCATCCACGATGGCATGTGGCAATGTTTCCTCAGAAAGGATGCACCGCCCGAAACCAAAGATGTCATACCTCATGATGTAGCTAAGCTTCATTGTTGTCAAAAGGTATCAGGTATTTTTATTTCCATCCTATTTATGAATATGAATATCTATGAATATGAGGAATATAAATTTACAAATTCATTACAATGTGTTAACAATGTAATTTATCATAATATTTTAGGGTGCCACAATTAACTGCAGAAGATTGTGTTTTAATACATTTAATAATGGCTGGCAGTTGAATTGGCAGAAATTTTATACAGAGTGTCTTGGAGATCCTCAGGAAACGGAAATGGCAGAGTGTATAGAAGAAGGTAATTTGATTACAAATTGTTTGTATGAGTAACTGAAGAAAATTTTACTTACAAAACTTATAGATAGTTTCGCATTATATTAGAACATTATTGGTGTTGAGCTAGAAGTGCAAGCCCGACTCAGTAGGTAGTTATCAGTTTGGCTATGTTCGGGCTTGAAGGATGAATAAGCATAACACATAATGTATTAGATCTCAAAGTAGTTGGTATTAACGGTGCGCCTAATATATCTTTGACCATGATGACCACATTTCATTAATCATTCATCTATTCGATTCACCGATCAGTGGTGTTCGGCTACAAACTAAACGAAATAGGTTTCTTGAGAAATGTCATAATAAATTTTTAAAGATAACAAAATCTTGACACTAGCTGGATTGTATATAATGGATGTAGTCATGTTTGTAAAAAAATATCCACATTTATTCGAAAAAGCAGGTGATAGAAGCAGGCTTGGATTAAGAGATCCTACTAGGTTATTGATACCACCTTGCCACTGAAAATTCCAAAAAAAATCCTACAAAATGTGCATCAAAATATTCTTCTTCCAAAAAAATCCTACATAATGTGCATCAAAATATTTAATAATATACCAAAAAGCTTAAGGAAGTTACCATTAAGGTTACTAAGGTCTAAGCTTAAAAAATGGTTAATAGATAAAAAAATTTACTCTATAAATGAATATTCAAAAATTCAAGAATGTATTAAATGAATGAATAATTAATGAATTTGATAATTCATTCAACTTTAGTAAATGGATAATTTTGGATAATATTATTTTCTTTTAAGGTAGAAATATCAGCGTTTACAAAAACTTTATCCCCAAAGTATGGTTAACAAGGGATGCTTTTAATATAAGTGAATTAATTTCTTGTCGGTTCTCGGTAGAATCTACATTTCGAACCGGTTTTTAACCATGACGATTTGACGGTTAAGGGTGTCTACCTATTTTAAATATTGTAAATGTATATTTTATTATTTAACTATGCACTTAAATGTATAAACTTAAGTAAATCATTGATTTTAATTAATTATTGTTAATTTTAAACCAATTTTTATTTTTATTATTTTATACATATGTTAATATAATTATTTTTATCTACAATTGGTGTGATCTGTATTTAATATTAATTACTTGTTAACAAATATATTTGCGTGCCTATCGTGGGCGAAATGTATTAGAGACTTATACTATAGAAATCATCACATCAGTAAAACTATGTTTCATGCAAATCAATGATTATTATTATTATTATAAAAATTCTTCTTTTTTAGTGGAAGCACCATGTTCACTCGGCTGTGGAGGTTTAACGTACTGCAGTCAATTAAACAACAGACCCACAAGTCTTTTCCGCTCCTGCTCGTCTCAGGCAGATCTTGATGCCCACCTGGCTGTAGCCGAACAAAAGGGCAGCGGGTAAGCATAAAGAATATAAAAAAATGCTTAAACACAAAAGTGCCCATGCATAATTGTAATTTATGGCAATCGCGATTTCAGACACGTAACGGTAGCAGGAGTCCAGCTACCATTAAAAAATTCGACTCAATGCACCGCCGACGTATGGAAGAGTGTAGCATGCGCATTACACGTCAAACCTTGTACAGTAAAGGTAATTGATTAAAGTTCATCATATTATTTTTAGATTCAATTTTAGTCAATAAAAACCTCTAAAGATACCGATCGATAGTAATAATTGATATTCTGCCGTTTTCTTTGCGGCAAATATTTCGGGTCGCAATAAGTAGTCTGTCGGGCGCAGGGCCACAGCAGCCTGCTGTGCAGCGAGGACTGCAAGCGGCTGGTGTCGTCGTGCGTGGAGTGGGCGCGCGCGCCGCTGTCGGGCGCGGCGCTGTGCGCGCGCCTCACGCCGCGCAGCGACGCCGCGCCCTGCGTGTCGCTGCGGGACTTCATGAGTCCCAGTGAGAATCGCCGATTTTCCTTCACTCTGTGTTTTATGATGTTTGTGAAGTCGTGAAAATAAGGTTCTATACTATCATTGTAACAGTAAATAATTAATTATATATTTTTATATATGTATATACTTTTTTCAATCACATCGTTTTTAAAATACTATAAGTAAACAGAAATTTAAAGCGATTGTATCATATTAATACTACTGATTCATTCTACTAGACAGTCTCAATTTGTTTTGCACATTTATTATAAACAGTTTTTTTATCGTATTTTTAGGTACCGAACCTCCATTGCTCTCAGCGTTAGAAATGATCTCATCCCCATGCGCTGGGTCTCCTTGCAACGCGACTCAGGTGTGTGTTGTCAACAGGAATTGCCTTCAAGGAGGATCGTGCTCAAGGTACACTTGTGTGGATGGATGTCCGCTTGGTAAGTGATAATATAATTTATTGAAGTTTTTATGAAATAAAACTTAAGAGGGTGGTTCAATTTGAAGGTCCAATTTGAGTGCCAATTTTCTACATGTAACATTTTAAAATGAACCATTTCTGACACAAAAAGAAGTTTCACTACGTCTCATGACATTCAATCTTCCCTTTCCGTTATAAAAATTAACACTTAAAATTATAGTAGTTGTGAATTATATTTTATAGTATGTACATATACATATATGTTTAATATTGAGTTAAAATATATATGAACGAAGTTTTATTTTAAGGCCCCGCCCTCGTGACGCAGCTGGAATTTAGATCCCGATTAATCCGTCAATTGTTCGATATTCGCTCACGTACGGTTGACACGCGCCTATATTTATGTATATTGTATTTGTTTCCTTTTAGTATTTTAGTTTCCTATTTCAAACTTTTCTGACATATTTATTATTAACGCTGTGATTAATACACATAACTTAATACTGATTTACATACATTTTGATTTACATATGTAATTAATTTATTTACAGGTGATGGAAGTACGTACGTGGTTCCCATCGGATCCTGGGTCAGAGTTCCCATGCCTTGTGCATCGCAGAAGGTCTGCATCAAAATTTGTCGCTGTAGCAATCGAGGACTATCCCACTGTCAGCCTTTGCCAAGTGTAGCCTTGGATAATTGTCGTCTTCACGATAAAGTTGTTAAACATGGTAAGACATGTTCAAAATAGTTATTATTATTATTGTGATTATTTATTCATTATAGTTTCATATTGTGGTTATTTGAAAAGTATTTCAAACGGTTTGTTTTATCTATGATGAACGTTTTTCCACGTAAGCGATGTTCATGTAAATTTCTAGTTTATGATTATATGTTTTTTAACACCGCCGCCTTTTAAATCAACCTCTAATTCCTTCCAAAAATCTTGATTTCTTTAGAGCAGTGTTTCCCAACGTGGGGCCCACGCTCCATAGGGAGGAAATTTGATTGTTAAGGGGGGAAATTTAAAAATGGACTCGACACGACTTTAACCCTTTCGCTTTGGGTTATTCAGCAAATTCTTAAAAAAATGCTGTAAATAATTATTAGGTATAATTTCGTTTGACGTTACCAAAATATCAACTGGGTAATTAGAGTCGTCAAGTAAACTTCGTTGGGGATTCACCAAAATTTCATAGTGATTTCTTCCTAAAACTTATCATTTATATTTCTTAAGGGAACAAAACAATTGTCACATCTCTAGTGTTATACCTACGGACGGATGGCTACTTGCTCGTATTTATTTGTATTACCAAATGACAATGGAGCAGTTCTCTGAGAGTGTCAGTTGTCAGGCGAGAAGTACTACATGGAGTGCAACGCGTGCGTGTGCGTGGCGGGCGAGCGCGTGTGTGCGCGGCGCGCGTGCGGGCGGGCGGCGCTGCTGACGGGGCTGCCGTGCAACTGTCCGCCGCACCACCTGCCCGTGCACTCGCCCGGCCGGCTCTACCCCAACGCCTGTCTCGCCAAGTTAGTACCGACTCGTAATCTCTCTCCCAGCTTCCTGGGGAAGTCCTGTACTCTTCTCGAGATGTAAATGTCGGTTGAGTTTTCCCTTTTTTACACGGAAACAACTCGAGGAGTACGCTAAACTTCTCCAAATTATTATGATAATAAAAATAGTTAATATCTAGCTAACTAGTTAATTATACAGTTTTTACTTTAATATAATTTGTTACTATACAAAAATGACAAAATGTAAATGAAGCTTATAGAAGAGTTATGGAGGTTACTGTTAATACACCGAGCCGTGGTCGCAGGTGCGCGGGCGCGACGGACGCGGAGATAGAGTTCGGCTCGCGCGGCGCGTGCGCGGGCGCGGCGTGCGCGCGGCGGCACGCGTGCCTGCCCGCGCGCTCCGTGTGTCTGTCGCGGCTGCAGGCCGCCTGCCCGCAGCACAAGTGCGGTGAGATGGCCACACCTCCTTACGATCTACTATTTTATTATTGGATGTATACACATCATGGATGTTAAGATTGACTTACGTGCATTTGCTACAAAATCGAAGCAATTAAAGCCTGAACTGCGCCTGAACTCAGCATTTGTATTTGTGTACACACATATTGCGCTATAATATGTTCTGCGCAGTTGACTAAAGAGACATCTCTATAGATTGGCCACCATGGCCGAAATCCGTCAGGAAAATATTTTAACTACATTTTAAAACTTGCAATATTCAACATCACATACATACAAGAATACTTACCGGTTAATAAATATTTAAAAAAAGACATATTCAGTATCTTGCATGCTGCAAGAGTTAAACGTCATTTTTTTTTTAAATTTCAATCAATTTCAGTAAACACTACAAGCTGCAACACTCAGCCCGCAGCGCCGGTGTGTGACACCGACGGACACACGCATTCTAACCCTTGCCATCTCGTTATGAGTGGAAGAAAACTAGCCTACTGGGGACAATGCTTAAGAGGCTGTTCATCTGTAAGTATTTAATACATCGGTATGTTTTTAACAACATGTCGTGTTTTTAACGTTATATTTCTTTATGCACGTTCGCGTTGAGAGGAAAATTTTATAACGGAACGGAAATGACATAAAAAAATCCTCTTACTAAGTTAGTTGGGAAAGTGATCTAAATAAACACCTACATTTATACAAAATAATCGAAAATAAACTGCTTTATAGTTAACTATTAAAATTGTATTATAAAGGTGTATAACTTCTAACGCGCGTACATTTTTACAAGTACACGCACCTTTATTATATATCAAGCAACTCTGTATATTTTGTTTATTGAAACATTTGCATCCTAATAACGGTCCTTAATTCCAGAGTGCTACTGTTTGCGGAGTAAATGGCGTAACGTACATGTCTGAGTGTGCTGCGTGGGCTGAATACGTTAGTGTTGATTACACAGGACCGTGCTATGCAGTTGGGCCTATCTCAGACCTCATGGAACCCAAGTGCCAATTCGATAGGATCATTTGTCCTCCATTAAAGAAACAGGACTGTTTAGGTTTTACCGCACCAGGCGCTTGCTGCCCAAAATGTGGTGGAGCTCTAAGAATACTTTATTCGAAAAAGCAAATAGACAGAGCACTATACGGTACTAATATATCCGCAACGGTCATTAACTTGCACAACGTATTATCAGCACTGGATAGACACGTCAAAGTCGCTGAATGTGCTTTAAGAGGATATCTGACGATCGAAATGGAAATATTTGTAACTGTTGAAACGATTTTAAAAAATCCAACGGATCTTCAGTTACATGTGTGCGTTTTGGAAGCTGAGAAGTTGGCTGATCTCATTAATCGAGAAAGTGCTTTAATAACTAGTGATTTAGGATTAAGTGCGTTATCTTATGCCCTAACTGTTCACTCGCATCCAACGCAGGGAGCATCAAGTATAAGTATATCTTTTGTTTTATTAATTTTATATTTCAGCGTATTATTAATAAGATTATAAAACTTAACGATGACTGTATATAAAGTTATATTGTAAATATAAATTGTAAATATGGAACGTTAAACACCAAATATATTAGTTATCGTAGTATGAGATTATAAATGCTTTGGTCTGCTTTACCTCGGGCACATTCGATGTTATAGAATTTTAATGTTGTGAGTTAAACGTGCCATTTTTAGTAGTTTTATGTACGACTAAGATGCCTTTATTTGCAATTTTATTGTAACAATACATTCTATAGACTGAAACAAGCATTTGTAATAAATTTACAAAAGACATTGTATGAAGTAATATAGTCTTTATACCAAATATATGAAGCAGTTATTTTTGTTGTTTTGTTGACATTAATATTTCGATATAAGAGAAATGTATTTATGCGCTTAGAACTGAATTAAAATAATAGTTGGTTCATGATATAGTAGTTTTATTTTACGCACAACACTTATTGATCAGGGAATATAATATTATATGTGACATTTACAGTATCACAATTGATTAATTACTTATATCTAAATTCAGTTAAGTCTTTTTTATCGAAAAATATGTTGATTCTATCGAGAAGCTGCGGTTCGGTGACTGTTTTAGCAAGCTGCAGAAATCCAGTCTGTAACACAGGGTAGATGAGTTGGAACCGCTCCAAAGGAAATGTCAGTACCAATTCTAGATATGCCATCAAAATGTTCTGAAAACAATTTCTTTGTACTTCCATGTCCTGAAAAAAAAATATAGGTTGTAAAGGCATTAAATGTCAAATAACGGGAGCTTATGATCATTTTATCATACCTTATTAATACTGAGAGTCCTCTGTTGTTCTATCTCAGGTGGCACAGGCTGCGGTGGAATTAACGGCTCAATACTTTTAGCCTTTTCGAATGTTGGTCCATCGCATATAGTAATATTAACTTTTCTGGCACCATCGTTATTCTCTGACGCACATCGTCTTTTCGTTTCAACTGGACTACTGTCAGTTGGAGGGTAATCTAGTGACTTACGATTTTGTTTTACTTCCTCATAGTTATCTTTTAGAATATTTGTATCAGATTGATTAAAAGAGGAATGAGTATTTTCATGTTTTTCTGCTTTGTTGTCATTTGAATTACATAATGTTGGAGTGCAGGCTTCATCGTTAATTGTATTAGCTTTGAAATCAGCAAATGTGAATGGCTTAGGTTTTTCAACATCCTCAGACGAGGTAAACTTATTATCTTCTTGTGCAAGAGTTTCATCAGTTGCGTCGGTTGGCTCTTGAGAGAAGTAATGATCATAGTTATTAGAAGATGAATCTGATTCTTCTGAACTGCATGAGATTCTATCTTTAAGATGATCCAGGTCATCGAAATCAGTAATGTTTATCAGGTGTTTTACGTAGCTGCCACATAGCAAATCCCAAGTAGCCTTTAAGTCAAATATTTTCATGACAAATTGATCGTACTCTAAGGTCATGTTTAAAGTAGTCTTGTAATTATTTAATACAATAGATATATCAGTTGACTTCATTTTGAATTTTAATACACCACTGAAAAATATTTCCGTAAGTGCTATTATTTTAATAAGCCAAGATGAAGACGTTTGTTTATAAAGGTTAGCCGCGTGGTCTAAGTTTGAAACTTTTTGGACTAGAAATTTTAACCCCGGTCTTGAATCAAACTGCATTGCTCTAGAGTAAGACAATTCCAAACTTCTGAGCAAAAGATCGATGTTAGTTTTATTCAAAAAGAATTTGTAGTTACAAACATTTGTGCCACTCTTAAAGCTTTCCAATAGTATACTGTTGATTCCATGAAAGACATCTGATGATGATTGTATCAAAACCGTAGCAATAATTTGCACAAGTATTTGATGAGCAAGCAATCCTACGACTAATCCTCTGTTAGGTATCCTTACAGTAAACAAGTCAGGGTTAAGAGAATTAGCGGACTCTTGAAGATAAATGAGAAATATGTAGCTTCGATCATCAATTAAGTTTTGAGAAGAGTTTTTAGTTGCTTGTTTCACTTGACTATCGCCTCTTAGCTGATCAGTCAAGAACACCTGTTGTGCCATTGCATGTAATCGTACATTATCATTTACAGAACAATCTCGTCTCGCTGCAACTTTTACAATAGCCAAGTCTCCATAAAAACTGTTTGAATTTTCTTTAAAGGCATAAGTCAATTGTTTAAGTGGACTCAAACTAACATTGCAAGCTCGATGTAAACTTGTACAAACAATTTCCCACTGATTGTCTGTTAAAAGATGTCCTGAAGTCAATATGATGTGTCGTATACACGACGCTCCTAATCTTGCTATTGGTTCTTGTGGCTGAGCAATACATTCTACTAAGATAAGCATTATTTGCTTTAAAGCAAATGTTGCCTCGGAGCTTTCGATTGGTTCCGTTAATAAACCTTTACCCTTTTCATTAGTAGTAGCTCTTTCAATATTAATTTGTTGCAGTTGGTGTAAGTATATGACAAATGTGTCAGTAGTCATGCCACAGCATTGTTTGAAATTTGGCATTATACTGTCCCAGTGTGTATTAACATTTGCTATTTGTCGTAACCAATTTTGTACGGTCGGTAATAGTAAATGGTTTATACAATGCAAGCCAAAGTGAGTTCCAGGAACATCAGATATGTTTTTTAATAATTTGAAAAGCGTCTCCATAGCCGCTGGTTGATTTTTTTTGGAACAGACGACAGTTGCTGAAATTAAGCCGTCAATCAAAACGTACCAGACTTTCAGGATGTTGCTAGGTTTATCCAGTTTTAACAAACAATTATTTGTTGTATTCGATGGTGGTAGACTTGTTGACAACTTTCGGTATGACAATAATTCTTCATCAAAATTTCCATTAACAATATATTTTGTTACATCAAGCGAGCCACTTGGTATGATTGGATCCACAACAGATAAAGGTAAATCACCTTTTATTCGGTTACCTGTATTAAAAATTGGGCATTTCGGCATATTATACATCATGGTTAAAATATCAGCACAATTTTCCAAATGATATAACGCTTCTCTACACATATCAACAATAACTTTTTCAGATTTTTCTTCGTTAAGAGGTATAAATTTACTGTTTTTAGAAAACTTAAGACTCAGGCTTGGTTTTGGCTGTTGTGGCGCTGTCGCTTTTTTTGGCTTAGCTTCAATATTTTGTGTGTCTTCGTAGTGAAGTCCTTTTATATGACTTAAGAGACACAGTATGCAGTCTAGTGCTGCATTGGCGAATACTAATGTGTTATCTGTATTGAGGAATACTTTGAATATTTCAAGAATAGCTGAATATTGGTTGGAGTTATTAGCAGCTCGCAGAGTATTAAATAATGGACGCCAACCAGATCGAATCTCCATTCTATTCGTTTCCACGAATTCACAGATGCATGAAATTATCTGTTCCTACAATTAATACATAATAATTATTAATTGTGTTAGTGCAATGGCCATTAATTAAACTTACAATTTAGAATACTGTAATTGTATTATACCTGTATGTCATCATCACACAATTCCAGGCAGAGAAGATTTTCGAAAGGCTTCAACAAAGCTTCATTAAAATGGAAATGAGGAAGTTCCACTTGCTGATTAAGCAGGGCAGTTGCGCAGTCGTGCAGACATTGTATAGCTAAACTTGATATTTGAATATCCTTGTGGCACGCTGCCTATAGTACAGATGCCAAGTTAATGATAATTGCATTGCAGAATTTAATTTTTTTCAAAAGTTAACAAAAAAAATTATAAACGTTTGCTTCGTTCTTTAGTTCTTTATATCCCTACCTGCATAAAGTGCGGTCCCACAACTGTCCATATAGCCATGCGGTGGGCAAGAGGCCTCGCGGCGCGCAAGCAGCGCAGCGCGACGTCCCCCGCGCGGCACAGCGCGCGCGCCGCCTCGCCCCCCGCCGCGCCCGCCCCCGCACCCGCGCGCCCTCGCCGCCACCACGTCGCGTTGTTGTTTGCCAAGTCCGTCTCCCAGGAGGAGAAAAGCTAAATTAAGGGTAACAGCCTGTAAATATCTCACTGCTGGCTTAAGGCGCTTCTTTAGAGGAGAAGGCTTGGAACTTATTTTACTATGCTGCTCATAAATTGGTGGAAAACAGCTGCCCAGAGGTGATGAGGCTATATTATTGGGTGTACATCGATTAATAGCTACTTTGTCTTTAATGTTTTCTAACAGTTTTTAGTCATTACATTTGTAGCAAGTGACTTGTATCGCTAGCTGGAGACAAATATTTTTATTAGTTTAATTATGTGTAATCACATGATATTTGGCCCCACTTAAGTTAAAAAAAAAATAAGAAGCCGAAGGTACTCTCGAAACGTACTGGACGAAATTATTAAAATATTTCATAATTTTGTCATTTTAAAATTCAATGGCACCGATTCTTCCTCGTACCAATCTATGATTATGCGCCACGAGTCGCTGCAAGGCCGCTCGCAGTGCCGGCAGCGTGGTGGTGGCGGCGAGGCGGGTGAACAGCGCGTCTGCCGCCGCGGACAGCGCGCAGCACACGCGTGCCGCACCTGCGCCCGAGATCACGTTACCACCCTGAAACAAGTAGCCAACCGAGATGTTTATAGAGTTTACAAGATAAATTATGTTGATAAGGGACACCACGAAATATATTGGTAATTTACCTCTTGTCGGCAAGTTTCCACAATCTTCGCAACAGACATGTCGTTGTTTGAATTACTCTCGAGCACCGGTTGTAAAAAGTTGAAAATATCAACGCTGTAAAGGATAAGATAAGCAAACGGTTAATAATTAAAAATACTTCAACAATAACCAAACTTTTGGGGTCTATAGATTTACGTCTTTCTTATTAACATTCCATTAGAGCAAGCAACGGTAACGACATTTTGTTAATAAGGGGGATCCCCCTTAACAAAATGTCGTTACGGTTCCCACTCCTCGGATATTTTTGCTGTATGAGTGGTCTGTCGTCAAGTCATCGTTACGTCCCTTTTCTTTACAGACGATTTGACTTATCAAGTTGCTTATATGGTCTATTCAGGTCCACAGCTTCATTGTGCTATGTTTTAAAGTTCTAATATTTATAAGTATGTTTTCTTCTTCTATTACGAGATGTACTAACCAGGTTTCATCGTCTCTTCCGTCCAAGGTCATCTTTGCATCAGATTGCAGGATGGAGACAGTCTTGTTCCTTCCTGTTTGCATCGTTACTATTGGCGTTGCGTTGTTACCTTGCTGACCGAACAAGGAATGTTCGAAGCTTGACACATACTGACATGCTGCGAATATATGCTCCCAACATTCTGGTGCCTTAGATCCCAGTTCCAATCCACCTGAAATATTTGGATGACTAAAGATATGATAAAAACCGTGCTTGCAGCGCAAGAAATTAATATTGTTTAAGAGTGAGAGTTTGTGCTTTTTCAAACACGCTGTATTTACATATTACACGTGAACAATATTTTGACGTACATAGTCAAAATATTGTTCACTTGAGTTAAGGTACTTGCTAAAATTTAAAATGTACTATGAACGAATTTTTCCTTACGAATAGTACCTTAACTCAAGTGAACAATATTTTGACGTACATAGTCAAAATATTGTTCACTTGAGTTAAGGTACTTGCTAAAATTTAAAATGCACTATGAACGAATTTTTCCTGAAGTTAAAATACTGAAATTATACTTACCTGAAATCAAAATATCGAGTGACAATGCATGTGTGGACAAAATCTTTCCGTTAGCTGGTTGGGATATAGCTGAATTAGCTAAAAGTGCTAAAATGCTGCTGCATCGATCTTGAAGGCTTAGAGTTGTGCTTATTCTAGCGGCCTAAAAAATATAGCAATAACTTAGTAAATAAGAATTAAATGATTCGACACAATGAGTACCTTACAATCAAAGATGTAAATTACTATTTTCTAGGAATCTTTAAGCGGCATTAGCGTACATTTTTTTTAAAGATTTATTTATATTAAGATGTGGGAATGAACTTTTAAAATCATGTCGTCATGTGTCAAAATCATAAATTAAAACTATTTAATTTTTCTACACTAATCTGTCGTATAAATTACCTTATGCAGTCCCTCTAAGCACTGTATCGTCAAGCCTTCCCAAGCAATGCGTTTTCTTTTACCGAATGTATTGATTTTCGTCGTTATTATTCCGTGAAGTTTATGTTTTTTATTCCTGTACCCAGTCAGTGGGCCGCTCAAAACTATGACCATGGAATCCCAAATGCATGTCAAGATTCTAAAAATATAACAAATAGCTTTTAGTTATTAGAAAATAATTAAGGTTAAGAATGTTATTCTGATTCGGCTGAATATCAATATCGGTTGTAAAAAAATTATTGCATATTATGTATTAAAATTTCAATGGTGTCAATCAATATAATATATATTGTAATGCTGGAAACATTTGCTTTTAATCCAACAACCCTTTGTTCCTAATCAACGCCATTCAAAAATGTCATCAAAAAGATTTAAAAAAAATTTAAATTAATAACATATTAGATGGATGTGAGAAGAATCCGTATTATGGCAATAGTAAAGTAAAACGTACCGTCTAGACCAGCGTAAGCTAGCTCGGTACTCTTGAGAATCATTTATATTGTTGTAAATCATGGAGACTTCTTTTAACTTCTGCCAATCTGACATAACTGGATTCTGGTCTAAGCCTCCCAAATCTGTCGGAAAACAAATACATGAATATCTTTTTAGATACAAATACCAAAAAAATATTTTATAACTTTAATAAATCTAGTTCTAAAATCGAAGTCAAAAAGCAAAAAAGTGATCGTATCATACTACGTGATATCCGTGATATATTATCATCACGGATAACTGAATTTAATGTGTCCAGAAATACCAGTAACAGTACCTGATAGCAAATGTATAAGTGGGTGCTCAGCTGTAGGCACATCCTTCAACAGATCAGTTGCCAGTACCTGCTGGTACAATTCACGCAGCCATGTTGCTGATAAATAGACCAGCACCCCGCTACCCTGTACTTCGTCTACGAACTCGTCTTCTGTTAGAGGCACTTGAATTTTCTAAAGTAAGAAATATTCGATTCATGTATTAGTGAAATGTTATCATTCGAGAACCTATAAGGTTTAAATATGCGAGGAAAACTATAGAAACAAAGGAATTGATTGTTTTTCGGTCTTCACGGTAGAATCCACATTTTGAATCTATAGTAACTTTACATTTAATTAATAAATCTTGTTTAAAGTAGAATGAAAAGTGTTTGTAGGAGCTACCTTGAAAAAAGTTTATTTTTATTTTTGGTGGTACTTACAGTGCTGTCGCTGTAGTATCTAGTGCGTCGTTGTTTCAGCGTAAGAAGCAGCGCAGCGTAAGTGGCCAAATAAACGCCGTCCGCATTCATGATGCAGACGGTAGCAGGAGGTTGTGAGGCGTTGTGTTGGCAGCATTTCGAAGCAAAGTCTTGCATTGCTTCGTCCACCTTTGTTTACCAGAAGCATGTGAATTATTTGTTACACTAATAGATTTTTTTAAATTGTTTAATCAGAATTGAAATATGTTTATTGCTAAAAAAAACGATTTATTTCTACATATACAAATATATAAAAAAGCCAATGTCCATTGGTTAAAAAGTGTGAATCTTAACCGATAATCGTGGTTTCAAACCTGGGCACCATTGAATTTTCATGTGGTTAATTTCTGTTCATAATTTATCTCGTGTTTGACGGTAAAGGAAAACATCGTGATGAAACCTGTATGTGTTTAATTTCACTGAAATTCTGCCACATGTGTATTCCACCAACCCGCTTTGGAACAGCGTGGTGGATTAAACTCCAAACAAAGGAGAGGAGGCCTTAACCCAACAGTGGGACATTCACAGCTTGTTACTGTATACAAATATATGTAGTTTGTGAGAAATATAAGTTTTAAAAGAACTTTAACAACTGATGTTTGTTTAGATGGATTTTGTTTTAATTCGTCAAACTTTATTAAACATTTTGTACCTAATACAAAATATGTAGACTTTATTACGATTATAATTTCTTACCTCAATGCATGTCCTAAGATTGATGAGTTTAGGTAAAAGAGAGTTCTGTAAAGTCTTGACAAATTGTCTCGCGTTATGTCTTTCTAGATCAACATTGCATTCCGTTACGGTGCATCTGAAAATATAATAATATATACGATAGTTATTAAACAAAGATGAACACATTTTCTATGTTATTTCAAATATATTTATAATTAAACTTTATGTTTCCTTTGTGAAAATGTTTTCGTGTCTTGAAGCATGAATTTTTACTGGTGGTAGAGCTTTGTGCTAGCTAGTCTGGGTAGGTACCACCTGTCTCCCCCCCCCCTCACTCATCAGATATTCTACCGCAAAACAGCAGTACTTGGTATTTTTGTGTTCCGTTTTGAAAGGTGAGTGAGCCAGTGTAATTACAGGCACAAGGTACATAACATCTTAGTTCCCAAGGTTGGTGGCGCATTGGCGATGTAAGTTGGTGACCTAAGTGGTCCCTGTGTTCGTCCGCATTTCTATTCTATATATAAAAATTTATTAAAAAAATCTTTAATTTAACTAAAATTAACTCTAGTTATTATACTTTATATGTTGATATATATTTAATATTTGTCTTAAAAAGTACCTCCCAAGATTCAATGTTTTTGGTATTGTTTTAGTTTTATCAATAAAAGATTCTTTTTGTGCGTTTTTCGGCGAAGAAGGGTTGTTCGCTCTTGATGGTAGAAACACATTGTCAGCATCTGAATCCGCTTCAGCTTCGCTTCCGGAGCTGATGTTCTCTGGCCCAGATGTATCTTGAGTATATAAATGTAAGATTAATAAAAATAAAATAATTAAATTAAATAATGACTTACTGCAATAAATCTCAATTAAGTTTTATTACCGGAAGAGTCGTGATCCTTAGATTCATTACTTTGTAGGACAGCAACGACGTCACTGAAACATTTGGACATAAGGTTAGAATCTGTTGCGGAATAGATCAACGGATGCAACATGCACAAAGGGTTAGACAAAATATTTAAAAGGCTTACCGCATTTAATTATTTCGCTAAGCAATTCAATAATTAACATTCGTTATTTTTGTATCCATAACAAACCGATACGAGTATCCGATATTTTACAAAATGCATTGTTAATGTGAAAATATAATAGCAATAGTACATATGAATAGACATGGACCTACCGATATGGACTCGGCAGTCTCGCCAGCGTCTGATAAGTTAAAGGTCCTGTATAGTCAGCATCCTGCAGCTTGGGCCAGTGATTGAGGATCAGCGTGGTTATATCGACCGTCAGGTATTCCACAGATCCAGAGCAGAGTTTCTCTAGTGCATCGAGGAGTGAGAATACGCATTCTACGGCTGCGGCTACCACTTCTGGATTACCACTTCGGCCACATTCTTCAATACCGTCCATTACTCTGTACATAATATTGTTAATTATATAATTAGAATATTTACATGGATGTAATTGAAACGATCGATTTTATAATTTAATTTTAATGGAGAAAGGCTATTTGCAAACACATTTGTGTATTTATCAAATGCTACGATAAAACACTTACAGTCTTATAATAGCCATATCATCGCTATGACGTTCAGGATGATCAGCTTTCTTCATGAGTACTAATTGGCACAATCTCTTTGGATTATGAAGCATTTCGCGAACACTACGCAGAGGTTCCACGCGGTGTTGTACGGGTGGGTATAGCAGCATTCTGTGGTACAACGCTTCAAGCACCGGCCGTAAGTTTGATGTGGATCCCACGAGACGGACCAGTTGGTTGGCGATGCTGAAGGTATATCATTAATAATAATAATTTCATATGACATAGTTAACAAGTGTAATAATCTATAGTTTATAAAAACCTAATTAAGAAATAGCTTGTTGCTACTCAAGCAGTTATAGATGATATAAAAATTATGAACAAAAAAACGAGGACACACACACAAAAATGTCACGATTTGTAGTTGCAGGAAAGTATATACATAATTGGTTTTGTTATATTAGTGTTATTTTCTCATTTTTCACTTAGCAATGTAAACTTCTACAGGCTTATCATTATAAAATTTTACTGTCTATGTTGATAGTGTTTAATAAATATGTATAGTTAGTTATCTTTGGAATATAGAAATAATAATGTTTTACGTCCATTTTTTACTGTATAAATAATATGAACATTATTTTTTTTTATAAAAATGTTATAAAATAACTTAATCAGAATTACATAAAAAGTTATTATTTGTCAGAATTTTAAACATGTTCCTACCTGTAAATAGCCTTTGCTTGCTTGCTGTTAAAGCTGGGAGCACAAACTAATGCACCAGATCCTCTACCAGAGTCATCAACTAAGTGACCATCGTGTTCTCTGCAATCAAAAGAATTAAATGAATGAGAAATGTATAATAAGTTGTAACAAATATAACTTCTACATTTTTTGTTACATTGTGAAGTGATTTATAAATTTACCTAAATCCCTGACATACCATATATCATCATGTAAATTGAGATTATTTAAATATGCATATATTTAAATATTGCTCAGCTATGCACCTGGATTGCCAGCTTCCTACACAAGCGTAGCCTTCGTGTTTTAGTAGATGGTTGCGCTTCACAATTCTATGTAGTGAATGCTGGGGTCCCCCAGGGATCTGTGCTATCTCCCACACTCTTTCTTTTGCATATCAATGATATGCTCTTCCTTGGGAACATACATTGCTATGCAGATGATAGTACAGTGCATGGTGGATACCACGGACGCGCAGTGGCTGGGCGGGCGGAAACTGAGGAGAGGCGGGAGAATCTTGTCATTGAACTCGATAGGACGTTAGAGCTCATCGCCAAATGGGGCTCTGATAATCTTGTTGAGTTTAATGCCAAGAAAACACAGGTATGCGCTCTCACGGCGAAAAAGTCAACATTTTCCCCTCTTCCCTCCCTCTGTGGTACTCCGCTGGTGATGCAAAGCAAAATCGCCATGCTGGGGATTGACGTTCGCTGCGACCTTAGTCCAAGGGATTACATCGAGGCTGTTATAAAAACAGCTTCACGGAAACTCGGAGTTCTGAACAAGGTGCGGCGCTTTTTCACGCCACAACAACTGTGCCTGCTGTACAAAACACAGGTACGGTCTTGCGTGGAATATTGCTCGCACCTTTGGGATGGCTCCGCTAAGTACCTACTTGAGGCCTTGGACCGGTTGCACCGACGTGCCGTACGCATTATTGGCGACGTAAAGGTCACAAACACCCTTGAACCTTTACAATTGCGTCGTGAGATAGCAGCACTGAGCGCTTTCTATCGACTGTATCACGGCGAGTGCTCTGAGGAATTATTCTCTCTAATTCCTGCTTCCCCCTTCCTTCTTAAGTCCACGCGAGCTGGTTCTCGATGTCACCGCCTAACTGTGACATCAATTCCATCGCGAAAAAAGAAATTTGGCAACTCCTTTCTTTGTCGCACTTCCAAAAAATGGAATTCCTTACCAGCTCACGTGTTCCCCTCCTCTTACAAACCGGGTTCCTTCAAACGAGGCGTGAAGAGGCATCTTGCGGGCCGGCAAGGCGAAGGCGGCTAGTGCAGAACGTTTTTTCCGTCTGTACTGGCCGTCGTCGCGTTTGGACTCTACTACCACTTACCATCAGGTGGAGTAGAGTCATTTGCCCTCCCGGCGAATATAAAAAAAAAAAAAAAATATAAAAAAAAATCACAATTCTTACTTTAGTACATTCTTATAAATGTTCTCAATTAATATAGTTTGATTTTTGGTCCTCATAAATATACGTGCCTTTTACTTTATTTAAACGTACAACTTCTTATGAGCTTATACGGTAAAATAAAATAAAAAATTCGCTCGTTATGTTACCTTGATTTTATATTCTTGTCGACTCTCGGTGTACCCAAGAAGGATATGAGTGATGGACAAAACTTTTGCCAAAGAAATGTCGTGAAGTGCGAGTTCCCACTCACTCGTGCAGAAAGACTCGACATCAGAGTAAGCAAACAATCCAAGAAAAACAATGCCAGTGGATTTTGTTTTGGTATGCTGAAATGAGGTAAAAAAACATTCTTATCATCATAAAATGCGTCGTTAAAATATCAACAAACGATTTTTATAGTGGACACTAAAACTGACAGCTGTGTCTCGCCCAGTCTGCTGCATAAATATTGTATGACCGGTATCACTTCGCTGTAACATCCTACTGCCACGATGTGATTTCTTCCGAGTGGTGACCCTTCTGTTAGTAGCTCTTGGCATTCTTCATCTGAAAAATCAAAACGTTCCGAGAATACAATGTATCTATATATTAATTAGTTTTTTTAATAAAAATCGGGTTCAAATCTTTTTTTTCCATTTTTGACAAGCGAATTTAATGTAATTTGTTAAAGGTGAATTACAATTTAAATTATTAAATAAGAATATGGTTTTTCTCATTATGGCTTCTTCTAATTAAATAAAAGTTAGAGGCTGAATATTAAGTGTTTATAATAATATATTTTAAAACAATGCATATGTATAATATTTTTTGTTATACTGTATAAATTAAATTCCGTGACATTTACCCAGTTGAGCGCAATAAGCTCTCAGCATTTGCGCAGCGGCGGCGCGCGCGGCGGCGGCCACGTGCGGCGCCGCGCCCGCCGCCTCGCCGCAGCGCCCGCACGCCCACACGCACAGCCGCCCGTTGAGGGTGCGCCGCGGCGACAGTGCCATCGACAGGTACATGCGGAATATTTGTACCTGATCGAAGACTACGGTTATACGATCTATTTCATTGGATAATTAATATTAGGAGTTCATTCATTATTCTTAGAATAAAATAACCATAATTAAGGACGAATCACTAAACGAATGAACTTCTATTATTCTCTACAAAACTAATAATTTGGACTATTTTCATAAATTTTAAATAAATATAAATATTTTTTTAAGTCGATTCTGATTTGTTTTCATAATTAAAATCAATTTAACATTAGCGAAACCAATAGTATATCGAATAAATTATTAAAGAAAAATATTATGAGTATATCTCAACACAATAAATTTTTTTTTACAATTTTTTACTCTTTTCTGTATTGTCAATAAATATTATATACCATATTCCGATAAAGAAAGTAAAACCAAACAGTAGTCTAATGAAAAAAGTATTTTTCGTAAACAAAAATTCATTTGGATCAAATTATACCGAAAAATTGATATTATTTGTTATTATATCAATGTCCTAAATAATTGAAAATGGCAACGTTCACTTACTTGCGTATCTGGTAGATGGTACATGACAGATGTCGTGGCACATAGCAACTGGGATGGCATCCATAGCGAATCATCTTCCGGCTCAATGCCTCGGTGAAAACGATCATCGCGTAGTATTTTCTGACAAACAAATAAAAATGTTAGAGTCCTCAGCACTCAGTTTTTACGAGCTAAATTTGTTTATAATATTAACCTAAAAGTACTCTTTATGAATGTGCACAATTTAATTTGGTTTTTATATTGTAGAACCGAATAAAATAAAATAAAATAAAGAATATAATTATTCATTATTTTATTTAGCTCGTTGCTATATATAATTAAAATAAGATAAATTAATTTTATTAAGGAATCACTATGTTTTTGTTTATTTTACACAATATTTATTTGTAAATCAAGAAACAACCATCAATTTCGATGTTTTTTTTTGCCATGACTTTTTATATAGTAGTGTCGTCCTTTAATTACAATTATATAGCAATGTTCTTTGTTATAGCTGTATATATTGTATCTTCTAAATAGTAAAGTAACCATTAAATTAGATAAAAGAGAGAATACGTTGTATACTCATACACAGTTTCCTTTTTTATTGGGTAATATTGGTAATGTCAGTATTCGTATAATATTCGTATTCCTATAAATTATTTTAATACTAAGACATACATGAAAGCCCTGGAGAGCGAATGCGACTAGGCGGGGGCGCTTGGTCTCTAGCGCGATCTGCAGCGGCAGCAGGCACGCGCGCCGCAGCTCGTACGACGCCCGCCGGCTGCTTTCTTGCGTACATAGCACTTCTGTCAAACGATTAGACATCGAAAATAATTAATAATTATAAAATGCCAAACAGCAATGCTAAGTATATTGTAAGTAGAGCTGTGTTCCGGTTTGAAGGGTGAGTGGTCCAGTGTAACAACAACAAGGGACAACATCTTAGTTCCCAAGGTTGGTGGCGCATTCTGGATGTAAGGGATGGTGAATATTTCTTTAAATACCAATGTATATGGGTGGTGATGATCACTTACCATCAGGTGGTTATTTGCCGACTGGCAAGTAACTAGCTGATGGTAAGTGATCAGACAGACTTGTCCACCTTTTGTAAAGATTATTAAAAACAGTGCCTCCATATCGAAATTCAGCACCGCGGCTTGTCATAAGGACTAGGCACTACAAATATACAGAGATAATATAGTATGGCTTTAATTATGCTCAGGCAGAAGAGTTATGTGATTACTTAATCAATACAACAAAATTTAAATCTTGAAACTCAAATGACAAATAAATAATAATAGCTTTAACTTATATTGTAACTTTAACTTCAATATTTGTGACATCATTGTTTCAATATATTATGACGTCTTAATTCAACATGGAGGATGATCGGATGAGGCAAATGGTATTCTTTGGTGTTTATTACTCGTAAATTTAATTGTGTGTCTGTCTACAGTAAAATAAAAGAATTAACTTACCTAATGCATCCTGACATGATTTTTTCAGAGAGTTTAACTTCGGGCCAGTAGCTTCTCTGAAGATATCCTGAAGCAGTTCTTCCATGTCAACCGTGATAACAAAACATTTTTATTCACTTCGTAAGCGATTTTAAGCAACACAGGAATTATTTTATTATAGACATATGTTGCAGAGAGAAAGATGTACGATGAAGGGAATCTCTGGATTTTAGTAAACTGCGTATTTTATAAGTTGGCGAGTGGGTGTTTCGCTTATCAGTCGACTCGCGCCGCGGAGCATGCTCAATGCGAAAATCAATACTTTAGGATGTGTTTTCTTTTTAAGCTCTTTTATTTTAGTATCAACAGGTGGTAAAATAATTTATATTAATTTATGTCTTATATTTTTATGTCTACTTATATTATATGTTCCCAGTACCACCATAAAATATTTGCTGCTATTACATAATTTTATCTTTAGATATTAATAAGGCGGTAAACCAAATAGCTGAATTTTTGCTAATCTAAAAGTAAAATGGAATAATATTGCAATTTATTTACGAAAACATATTTGTAATTGCAAACA
Source organism: Nymphalis io (assembly GCF_905147045.1). NCBI lineage: Eukaryota > Metazoa > Arthropoda > Insecta > Lepidoptera > Nymphalidae > Nymphalis > Nymphalis io. Next base: position 9,877,083 of record NC_065898.1, on the reverse strand, counting down.
ATGCAAATATGGGTTCGTTTTTAGTATATAGTTTTATATTTTGATAGTGGACCTCAATGAATTCTGAATTCTAACTTATGAAGATATATCTATATATTTTTTAAACATTTTTATGTATATATTAGTATACTAACACACGTTTTTTTTATTTAGGTTATAAGTTATAATATTATTCTTAACCTTACTTTTATTTCTTCTTGGAAGGTTTATATAAGGTATATCAAAAATTTAATTTTTATGTTGTTGTCTACTATTAATAAAATAGTGAGTATTTATGATATAATTACTAATATTTCTTGAATACAAAACACCCGCAAAAAACATACATTTTGGTTTCATCATTTCAGAACGTTTGGAATAGTCTCTACCGTCTATATCGTCAGCTGTCATTGTCACTGTCAGTTTGTTCATAATAAAAATGGTGTCCTGGAGTGGTTTAGGTCGATCTTTCGGCACAAGCCTTTTTAAAAATAATATTAAAACACCATTTATACTCCAGAATGTGAATTTTTCCGTAGGAAAAACATTAAACTCCGGACATGGCCATAAAACTATGGCATTGCAGCCATCAAGGTATATTCAGTTACAGTGATTACCTAACCAATTTACACATTTTATTTTCATAAGATAATAATACTCTTTTATTTAACATTTCAGATGGCAATATCACAAATTCAAGGATATGTTACACTACTATCTTATGGTTGGCCTGATTCCTGTCGGAGCCATTATTTTCTATACAAATGTCTTTATTGGCCCTGCTCAGCTATCTCCAATTCCCGAAGGTTATGAACCAAAACATTGGGAATACCATCGGCACCCAATTACAAGATTTATTGCTCGTTATATTCATAATAATCCTCAACAGGTATTCATTTTTTAGGTTTGAAATTTATCCAAGATATTTAAAATGTGAAAAATAAATATCTTCTCAGTATTAAGGTTCTACCATACCATATCACATATGTTTATATATTAGTAAAGTTTTTATAGTTTTTAGCATCTGTAAAGTTAATATCCTAATAATTTAAAACAACTTGTTAGAACTAATAACTATAACTATGTTATTAATAACTATTTTCATTGCATTTAAGGAATATGAGAAGTTTATGCATTATATCGATGAAGAAGCTCAAAAAGCAAAGATGATAGCCTTGGAAAAGGAAATTCGTAGAAAAATGGCTGAGAGACAAGATTACCAAGCATATTATTACCGACCTATGGTCAATAAGTATCACAGAATCAATAAGGAAACTGGTGACGAGATGTTTGACCGTATCGGAGACGATGTACAGGATTAAGTAGATTTTGTTAATTGGAATTATAATCCGTTTAGTAATCAATTGTATAGTAACATATTTGAAGTAGATAAGCATAACATTTTGAATTTAGTTTATTGATTTTCTTAATATCATGATTTAAAATCAGTGCTTTCTTTGTAAACTCATTGTTTCAATAAATGTTTTGAAAATATTGCAGTTTTTTTTATGCCATAATAGTAAAATCTTAATAAAATTTACAAATTCATAGAAAAAAGTTTAAATACATATACCAATTGTTATAAGATCTATTTTGTATTAAAAAAATTGTAATAATAATATCCTTACCTATTCGCACCATAGACCAGTGGATATTGTGTGCAGTGTGAAATACATGCAAAATCTATTTGCTTACTCTCATAGTTCAATAGGACAGAAATCACACAATCAAAAACAAATTAAGCATATGTAATAGCTTTCAGGTTTTCCAGGGCATAGGCATGTAAGAAGTGGCATAGTGGCAATTCAGGTCTGCTATATCATACCATTATTTCTTATCAAAAAAATTGTTGTTTGGACCCAGATTGCCGGGTTTGATCTACAATCATATGAGCTAGTTTCTAGACTATTTGGATATTTTTAAAATGTTTGTTATAAACTATTTAAAGTTTTATTAAATATCCTGTAGTAAATTCGTATTGTTGATTGCAAAATGGTTTTATAAATATGACATTATCTCAGTCAATAAATTGCAGCGCATACTCTTTTATATAATTACTAGACCAAATCAATTAAGGACAGTCAAACAAGACATCAAACCACTTACTAATCTGAATAAAGTCACTAATTTTTACAAACATTTTTCGTAATAGACACCAAACCAAATTAATTCTATGTATTGCTATAATTGAGCTTGTTTTCAATTTAAAATATGAGCAAATGGATTTTTTTCATTTGCAACATATCTTTTGCTTTATTTACCATTCTTTAAGTAAAAGTTACATCAAAGAAAAAATAATTAATTTATGACAGTTTTTTTTTTTATATGCGCCGGGATGGCAAATGACTCTACTCCACCTGATGGTAAGTGGTAGTAGAGTCCAAACGCGACGACGGCCAGTACAGTCGGGAAGAATGTTCTGTACTAGCCGTTCCTGCCTTGCCGGCTCGCAAGATGCCTCTTCACGCCTCGTTTGAAGGAACCCGGGTTGTAAGAGGAGGGGAACACGTGAGCTGGTAAGGAATTCCATTTTTTGGTAGTGCGACAAAGAAAGGATTTGCCAAATTTCTTTGTGCGCGATGGAATTGATGTCATCGAGAACCAGCACGCGTGGACTTAAGAAGGAAGGGGGAAGCAGGAATTAGAGAGAATAATTCCTCAGAGCACTCGCCGTGATACAGTCGATAGAAAGCGCTCAGTGCTGCTATCTCGCGATGCAATTGGTTTAATAAAGGTTCAAGGGTGTTTGTGACCTTTACGTCGCCAATAATGCGTACTGCACGTCGCTGCAACCGGTCCAAGGCCTCCAGTAGGTACTTAGCGGAGCCATCCCAAAGGTGCGAGCAATATTCAATGCAAGACCGTACCTGTGTTTTGTATAACAGGCACAGTTGTTGTGGCGTGATAAAACGCCGCACCTTGTTCAGAACTCCGAGTTTCCGTGAAGCTGTTTTTATAATAGCCTCGATGTAATCCCTTGGTCTAAGGTCGCAGCGAATGTCCATCCCCAGCATGGCGATTTTGCTTTGTATCATCAGCGGTGTGCCACTGAGGGAGGGATGAGAGTAAAATGGTGACTTTTTCGCTGTGAGAGCGCATACTTGTGTTTTCTTGGCATTAAACTCAACAAGAATCATAAGATCAGAACCCCATTTGGCGATGAGTCCTATCGAGTTCAATGACAAGATTCTCCCGCCTCTCCTCAGTTTCCGCCCGCCCAGCCACTGCGCGTCCGTGGTATCCACCATGCACTGTACTATCATCTGCATAGCAATGTATGTTCCCAAGAGAGAGCATATCATTGATATGCAAAAGAAAGAGTGTGGGAGATAGCACAGATCCCTGGGGGACACGAGCATTAACTACATAGACTTGTGAAGCGCAACCATCTACTAAAACACGAAGGCTACGCTTGTGTAGGAAGCTGGCAATCCAGGTGCATAGCTGAACAAGCAGACCATATGCCGGTAGCTTGGAGAGAAGACTTCTGTGCCAGACCCTGTCGAAAGCTTTTGAGACAATTATAAAGATAGGAATGTGTCTAAAGACCAGTTTGTACAAGGATAAGTAGAAAGTATTAAAAAGATAATTTCAGTAAGATTTGTAATTTACAAAACTGTTCATTCAATATTTTTATTTTTTTATAATTTAAATTAGTGAAATAACTATTTTTCTCTTCATTTAAAGAACTTATAACTGATTAATTTTTTAAGTGAATTGATTTTAGTTGCCCTGTATATATTTTATTATATAATACGTAGTTCGTTTATATTATATAGTTAGTTATTATTTTCAGAGTACATTAAAAATTTTAAATAAAATTGGGGCGAGCTGTAGAACTTTTTTTTAAATCCAAATTTCTCAAATAACTATTTGCAGTAGATATTATTAGAAGCAAAGCAGCCGAAGGTAGAATGCTTTAGGATATTACGCAGTAGGAATTTAAAAAAATGTATAAAATAAGCTGAATAAGTGTTATTATTTAGCTGTAATGTTGCTGTATTATATTAGTACCTAAAAAAATATAAAAACATGCAAACATAATAACTAAAAGCATTTTCTGTCAGCAAGGTAGCGCTGCATTAACGCCAATTGCTAAAAATGATCATTTTTATTTTTTCAAAATAAAAATAAAAGAGAAAAACATTCTGTATAATTATGATTTTCTCATTTCCACGTGTGACGGCTTGTGCTCCGTTATTTTCCTTTATAAAACGAGCGAAGTTGAAGATATCCATAGCTCTGACTTTGTAGTAAGTAGGTACCTGATACATTGTGAGATTTTTAAATTACTTTAAAAGAGAAGGTGAAGCTAAATCGTTCTATTCATAAATGTAATGTTTTAATCGAAATATTACGATTGACCATTTATTCGGGTCATTGATTTACATATAACGCACATCAATTGAGATTTCTTTTGGAAAACGCCAAGCTACTGTAGGTTTCAAGTAAAAATATATTAAAAAGGTATACCTATAATTAGATTTAGAACGTAACTATTTATAAAACAATAATAATAATTAGTCGTACTTAGGAAAACTAAAAGGTTTACTCACTTACTAGGTTATTACATTACCCTTGTGGACAAGCCGGTTTGACCGCATAGATCTAATAAGAAGTGTTTAATATAAATACAGTAACAGCCTGTTAATGTCCCACTGCTGGGCTAAGGCCTCCTCTCCCTTTTGAGGAGAAGGTTTGGAGCTTATTCCACCACGCTGCTCCAGTGCGGGTTGGTAGAATACACATGTGGCAGGATTTCAATGAAATTAGACGCATGCAGGTTTCCTCACGATGTTTTCCTTCACCGTCAAGCACGAGATGAATTATAAACACAAATTAAGCACATGAAAATTCAGTGGTGCTTGCCCGGGTTTGAAACCACGATCATCGGTTAAGATTCACGCGTTCGAACCACTGGGCCATCTCTCTTTTTTTAATATAAATATCTTTTTTTTTAAATATAAATAACTAAAATAAATTTTATTTAGTTAGATTCCAAAACACATTTGGTTTAAACTGATAAACATTGAAATATAGGTAAACATATTTTTTGTACTAGGGAGATAGGAATTAGGAAGCTACAACTATAAGATGAAGTCTTTTTAACCATTTCATATAGAAAGGATTCAGTTACTATACATATGTATCTATAAATAAAAAGTCTTATTTAGGTAACATTGTTATTTATTTTACAGGAAATTTCTAACGATTGACAATAGATTTCGACAAGGAAAACTTATAAAAGAAATCTTAACACTTAGGTACATAGTTTAATGCTAAATCAACTTGATATGACTCTACATTAATTTATTTATAAATACTTGTCTTGAATAGAAGCAGAGAAATTCTAAAAAAAATAACTTAACATTGGTTTTCCCAAGTCTAGGTTTACGTCAACTATTTGTTGTTGTGCAGATATTCTGCGGAAAGCCAAAATTTATTAAAATAATATCTAGCATATCTATATTTATCATTAAATTAATAACGACATATTGAAATGGGTCGTATCATAATATGATCTTATAAATAAATTCTTTGGCAATACAATCATGCACAAAGCTCTTAACTACAACACGTTGTTACACACAAGTTACAAAACGATATGATTTCAAAATCTCGTTCGTTCAGTCTTCGCAGTTTGTAGAGTTCCAACTAGACCCAATATCTATTTATTTAATTTGCTTTAAATAACATTTGTTTTAAACTATGTATATTTAATATCGAATTATATTTTATCGGTGAAAACTTTAAGAAAAAAAACAATGCCAACTTATAACATAATCACTGTCTAAATCTAAAACTATTAATAATATAATGTCTTAGCGTATAAAATAATAAAAAATGATGACAAAATGACCTGTAAAAAATAGAAATTAAATCATGCTAAGTAATTACAATAATTTATTTATTTAATTTACAATACTCATAAAATTTTATCCTCCTCCGACAATAATGACTTTCGAATCTAGTACCTAAAGACGGCTAAAAGTTTCTACGATGTAAAAATTTGAATGGTATTATATTATTTACTTTTTTCTTTTTCGGCTTGTGCTGCCATTTTCGCCTCTTTTTTGGCTTTCTTCTTTTCTTCCTTTGCCAATAATTTAGCCTGTCGTTCTTCTTCTTTGGCGAGCAGCTTAGCTTGTCGTTCTTCTTCCTTAGCTAGTAATTTTGCTTCTTTTTTGGCTTCCTTCTCTGCTTTAAGCCTAAGTTTCTCTTCTTTCTTTCTTTCTGAATTTTCATTTTTTTTGTTGTCATTACTTTCGTCCTTTTTATTTTTATCACATTGTTTTGTGTTTTCGTCGTCTTTTTTCTTCTTCTCCTCTTTCTTAGGTTTCGCTTTGGGGTTTTCTTTTTTCTTATCAGTCTCTTTACTATGATCTCTTGACTTTGGCGGGTCGTCCTTGTTCGTCGGCTTAAGAGGTCTGAAGAAGTGTTGCTTATTCTTCTGTGGAGATGTTTCTAATTGTGTAACAATTTTTTGCGCACATCTGCAAATTCAAATATATGAATGAATAAAAATTTTTAATATTGAATACATTAAATTTTCTTAAACCTTAAGTAAAGATTATAACCTTATTCTAGTTGATGCAGATGCAGTAGCTGCACTTTCTCTGCGGCCTTCTCGAAATTCTCTTTGAAATTCTCGAATAGGAGGCAGTCTGCCAGATGGTTCTCCAGCAGGCCCGCCAGTATAACTATGCATTTGATAATCTTGCAGACGAGCCTGTTTTACAGAAATTGTAAATTTTACTAAACATTATAAGATATCTCCCAAAGTGGTTTTGAATTTTATTTTGGTAGAAAAATAAGATAAAGCCATAATTTAAATTAGTGAAATAACTATTTTTCTCTTCATTTAAAGAACTTATAACTGATTAATTTTTTAAGTGAATTGATTTTAGTTGCCCTGTATATATTTTATTATATAATACGTAGTTCGTTTATATTATATAGTTAGTTATTATTTTCAGAGTACATTAAAAATTTTAAATAAAATTGGGGCGAGCTGTAGAACTTTTTTTTAAATCCAAATTTCTCAAATAACTATTTGCAGTAGATATTATTAGAAGCAAAGCAGCCGAAGGTAGAATGCTTTAGGATATTACGCAGTAGGAATTTAAAAAAATGTATAAAATAAGCTGAATAAGTGTTATTATTTAGCTGTAATGTTGCTGTATTATATTAGTACCTAAAAAAATATAAAAACATGCAAACATAATAACTAAAAGCATTTTCTGTCAGCAAGGTAGCGCTGCATTAACGCCAATTGCTAAAAATGATCATTTTTATTTTTTCAAAATAAAAATAAAAGAGAAAAACATTCTGTATAATTATGATTTTCTCATTTCCACGTGTGACGGCTTGTGCTCCGTTATTTTCCTTTATAAAACGAGCGAAGTTGAAGATATCCATAGCTCTGACTTTGTAGTAAGTAGGTACCTGATACATTGTGAGATTTTTAAATTACTTTAAAAGAGAAGGTGAAGCTAAATCGTTCTATTCATAAATGTAATGTTTTAATCGAAATATTACGATTGACCATTTATTCGGGTCATTGATTTACATATAACGCACATCAATTGAGATTTCTTTTGGAAAACGCCAAGCTACTGTAGGTTTCAAGTAAAAATATATTAAAAAGGTATACCTATAATTAGATTTAGAACGTAACTATTTATAAAACAATAATAATAATTAGTCGTACTTAGGAAAACTAAAAGGTTTACTCACTTACTAGGTTATTACATTACCCTTGTGGACAAGCCGGTTTGACCGCATAGATCTAATAAGAAGTGTTTAATATAAATACAGTAACAGCCTGTTAATGTCCCACTGCTGGGCTAAGGCCTCCTCTCCCTTTTGAGGAGAAGGTTTGGAGCTTATTCCACCACGCTGCTCCAGTGCGGGTTGGTAGAATACACATGTGGCAGGATTTCAATGAAATTAGACGCATGCAGGTTTCCTCACGATGTTTTCCTTCACCGTCAAGCACGAGATGAATTATAAACACAAATTAAGCACATGAAAATTCAGTGGTGCTTGCCCGGGTTTGAAACCACGATCATCGGTTAAGATTCACGCGTTCGAACCACTGGGCCATCTCTCTTTTTTTAATATAAATATCTTTTTTTTTAAATATAAATAACTAAAATAAATTTTATTTAGTTAGATTCCAAAACACATTTGGTTTAAACTGATAAACATTGAAATATAGGTAAACATATTTTTTGTACTAGGGAGATAGGAATTAGGAAGCTACAACTATAAGATGAAGTCTTTTTAACCATTTCATATAGAAAGGATTCAGTTACTATACATATGTATCTATAAATAAAAAGTCTTATTTAGGTAACATTGTTATTTATTTTACAGGAAATTTCTAACGATTGACAATAGATTTCGACAAGGAAAACTTATAAAAGAAATCTTAACACTTAGGTACATAGTTTAATGCTAAATCAACTTGATATGACTCTACATTAATTTATTTATAAATACTTGTCTTGAATAGAAGCAGAGAAATTCTAAAAAAAATAACTTAACATTGGTTTTCCCAAGTCTAGGTTTACGTCAACTATTTGTTGTTGTGCAGATATTCTGCGGAAAGCCAAAATTTATTAAAATAATATCTAGCATATCTATATTTATCATTAAATTAATAACGACATATTGAAATGGGTCGTATCATAATATGATCTTATAAATAAATTCTTTGGCAATACAATCATGCACAAAGCTCTTAACTACAACACGTTGTTACACACAAGTTACAAAACGATATGATTTCAAAATCTCGTTCGTTCAGTCTTCGCAGTTTGTAGAGTTCCAACTAGACCCAATATCTATTTATTTAATTTGCTTTAAATAACATTTGTTTTAAACTATGTATATTTAATATCGAATTATATTTTATCGGTGAAAACTTTAAGAAAAAAAACAATGCCAACTTATAACATAATCACTGTCTAAATCTAAAACTATTAATAATATAATGTCTTAGCGTATAAAATAATAAAAAATGATGACAAAATGACCTGTAAAAAATAGAAATTAAATCATGCTAAGTAATTACAATAATTTATTTATTTAATTTACAATACTCATAAAATTTTATCCTCCTCCGACAATAATGACTTTCGAATCTAGTACCTAAAGACGGCTAAAAGTTTCTACGATGTAAAAATTTGAATGGTATTATATTATTTACTTTTTTCTTTTTCGGCTTGTGCTGCCATTTTCGCCTCTTTTTTGGCTTTCTTCTTTTCTTCCTTTGCCAATAATTTAGCCTGTCGTTCTTCTTCTTTGGCGAGCAGCTTAGCTTGTCGTTCTTCTTCCTTAGCTAGTAATTTTGCTTCTTTTTTGGCTTCCTTCTCTGCTTTAAGCCTAAGTTTCTCTTCTTTCTTTCTTTCTGAATTTTCATTTTTTTTGTTGTCATTACTTTCGTCCTTTTTATTTTTATCACATTGTTTTGTGTTTTCGTCGTCTTTTTTCTTCTTCTCCTCTTTCTTAGGTTTCGCTTTGGGGTTTTCTTTTTTCTTATCAGTCTCTTTACTATGATCTCTTGACTTTGGCGGGTCGTCCTTGTTCGTCGGCTTAAGAGGTCTGAAGAAGTGTTGCTTATTCTTCTGTGGAGATGTTTCTAATTGTGTAACAATTTTTTGCGCACATCTGCAAATTCAAATATATGAATGAATAAAAATTTTTAATATTGAATACATTAAATTTTCTTAAACCTTAAGTAAAGATTATAACCTTATTCTAGTTGATGCAGATGCAGTAGCTGCACTTTCTCTGCGGCCTTCTCGAAATTCTCTTTGAAATTCTCGAATAGGAGGCAGTCTGCCAGATGGTTCTCCAGCAGGCCCGCCAGTATAACTATGCATTTGATAATCTTGCAGACGAGCCTGTTTTACAGAAATTGTAAATTTTACTAAACATTATAAGATATCTCCCAAAGTGGTTTTGAATTTTATTTTGGTAGAAAAATAAGATAAAGCCAGTAAAGTATTGTAGAGCATCTTTTGGAAGCTTTATTAAAGCCGTGAAAAACATGTGCGTACTGATAAAATATAGTTCAATTGGTACGTAATTATTTTTAAACATTGTATAACATAAAATGTCTAGGTTTTTACAAATTCAATTATATTATTGATGATATAATGCCGAGCACAGGCAGCTAGAAATTAGTCTAATGTCGAGTATAGGAATCCATGGTGCTATCCCAGCAGTCAAGGCGACGTTTTTTGCACAAATCACAGCATTTGCATATCTGCCTCTTCGCTTTTTTATCGTGATAATTTAGAAATTGACTGTACGGGACGGTATTGCATTTTACAAGCGTCTAGTTTATTTATCATTGTCTTATAAATCTTTTGGAACCTGTAATATATCGGAAATGTTCGATTGATTCGTTGAACAGAGATCGTTTAATTAATTATGTAATTCGACCCCCGAAAGACGACACTTGTAACAAATGACTTTCCTGCTCTATCCAGGGGACCAATTCTACTAATATATAACCATTACGATAGTTTTCTATTGTATTCCGATCCAACTTTGACCGAACCGCGACCAGATTGTTGTGTTAGTAAAATAGGAAAAAGTGTTTGACCAGAAACGTAAAAGAACAACGTTTTCTCGATTGAATAAAATAGCGACATCGCTTTTTAATAATTATCATATTATAGTTACAAAAGCTGTAGCTGTAATTGCTTTTTTGGTAATAGCTTGTCAATCATTTATAGTTAAAAAATATACATTGTATTCACATCGTATGTGGTCTATTCGGATTAAACATATGTATATTTGTATGTCTTATAAAATATTTCTTAGTTTCACCTTCATGCTATGGTGTTGCGATCGCCGCAGGGAGTTTGAAGCTGGCTGTCGAGGTCGAGGCGGAGCTGAAGTAGCTGGAACACGAGGTACTGCTCCGAGACACGCTCCACCGCATTTGGCACCGCCACATAGCTTTGTGGAACAGCCAGCGTTGCTGACATTGCCTCCACTATTTGAAGACACGGAAGACACTCCTGATAACATTAATATATATTATGTATTTAAATTATTTGTTAACAAATAATTTATGGTTTATGTTTTCTTTTAATTATAAAGTTTGTGGTTCTTGTTTTAAAAATCAGTCGTTATTATAGATTGTTTAAAGTATAAACACATACAATTAATTTATATCGCTGAGCCTTAAGGAACTGCTTGTAATTACCTGATAATGAAGATTCACCACTAGTGACAGAGTACAAAGAGGCGGAGGCAGGCACCGAGCGGGCACCCACTGAATATGACGAAACTGATCCCGGCACGCCCCATGACTTTCCACTGCCGGTTGATACCTGTAGTAGATATAATACATTTCAAATACTTAGTTTAAGTTGTTTATATTATTTTGTTTTGATAAAGCTTGTTATCCCACCTGCCAACTTTTACTTGTAACAAGTCGAGGCGCCTGCCTCAGTCGCAGGATCTTGGCTCGGCAGATAACACAGCGAAGTGGTAAAAGCCTTTGGCTCACAGCCATCTGGATGGTCTTCACGAAACATCGTCGACACACCACACGATGTCCGCATGGCGATGTTTGCATCGTCGCTTTCGCGTTCACGCATATTACACACTGAAATTAATTAATAAATATATTTTAAACATAACGGTGCGTGACAAATTTTCGGTAGAATTAAATTACAAGGTAACGATGATTTTCTTCTCCAAATTTAAATAACATATATGAAATAATAAACATTAAAAAAGAAGACTGCCATACTGGCCCCTGTAGCTATCGATACCGCTGATACGGCCGTAGCTACGCCCCTGCTGTTGAGGCATTTAAAAGTTATGATGGAATATAGAAAGTCACATACATGAAACTGAAAACATTACACTTTTCGTGCAGTCTTGTAAAAAGTTCCAATATATATAAGTATGTTGAAAATATAGATTCATAATATATTTTTTCAAGTCCTTTATACCTATGTCAAAGTTTATGTGATTTTTAAATTTAGAGAAAAAGCATATAAGATATCTTCGGAGCACTTTTAATAAATTATATCGTAATATACTTTATATTTACCACCGTTTATTATATAAATCGAAGTCCGATTAAATATGCCAGATATAATATATCATCTGCAATACAGATATTGCGCTTGGCAACAGTTTACATTTACGATGTTATATCCAAGTTTTGTATCTTTACATACAGTATATACTGTATTCAAATGGCAGGAGAAACAAGATAAACAATCCTTAGATTTACATATTCCATGCAATTTGGTAAAAGCTTTGCTATTTTATACATTACAATTAATAGTTCTTTATTAATATATCTACTTATAATGAAGAATCAATCAGATTGTAATATATAATATAAGATACTGATTATTAAAATATTACTGAAGAGTACCTGCCATTTTTTATAATAAACAATAATATTCTACATTTTTAAACTGGCAACCAGAACATTGACAGATAATTATCATAGCGGAAATTCACTTAATTTTTGTTGTAAAATAAAATACTCGGTAAAATATACTTTATGATTGCGAATAATTTGAAGAATCATTCATTCATTTCATCGAAATCTCGTTATGAGTTAAGACTATTTCAATAAAGACTTTAATTTTACATCCAAAGTAACAATCGTCTCATCCAATCAACAATTTGGCCAACATTCAAAACACAATTTTTTTACAATTCCATAGTAAACATTATACATGAATATTGATTATTAAATCTTAATCAATGATATCAGGTAAATTCAAGGACAAAGTTGTTTATTTCTCTCTACTACTCCTGTCATTGGAATCGGCTGTTGCAACCACTATGCCCACAACAAATGTTAAGTTATTTTAATTGTAAAACTTACTTCTTCTTCAGGTGATGTGGCGAGTTCAGGTTCGTTTTCTTCTAATTTATTGAGCAATTTGTCCTGTAACAAAAAGCGATGCGAAAATTAGATTTATTGGCCACTGTTACTCAATAGAATTTCGAATAAATAGAAACGACAACGGTTAATAATTATGTAAATACATTTTATTTAATAATCTATTTAAATCCTAGGTATTATGAAGGTATCATTTATTTTATAGAATAATTCCTATCTTGGTATCCCGTCAATGAGAGAATTCATATAATATCAAGGTCAAATAAAGAGTAGGTAGTATTTACAGTTAAGCAGTGATTGTAGTTTATCTCAGTATTATGAATATAATATAAGGAAACATCTTATAAACAAATTCTAGGACTGTAGCTTCGCTTGTTATAGTTTGCTGGAGTAGGGCTTTGTGCAAGTTCGTCAAGGTAGGTATCATCCATTTATCAAATATTCTACCGCAAAACAGCAGTATTTGGTATTGTTGTGTCTCGGTTGAAGGGTGAGTGAGTCAGTGTAATTAAAGGCACAAGGGGCATAACATTTTAGTTCCCAAGGTTGGTGGCGCATTGGCGATGTAAGCGATGGTTAACATTTCTTACAATGCTAATGTCTAGGGGCGTTAGTGACCACTTACCACCAGGTGGACCATTTGCTCGTCCGTCTACCTATACTATATATATGGGTTTGATGATTTTTTGAGATGAGCGAATCAATGTACTGATTTATAAAAGAACTAGTAGTGGGTAAATTTTTGAGTGTCAGAAGCAATTGCTCTTTACCTAGAGATCTGTACAGAGAGACTACCTGATAACTGTTTTGGCAACACGTAAACCTTATCTGTGTAAAACTATGTTTTATTTTGTATATAAATTTTGAAGATTTAAAATTCGAGGTTTTTTAATATAATTGCAATAAATTTAAATTAACTTGATGTTTTATGTCTAGTTTTTTATTAAATTAAGAAACACTTCACAGTTCGCTGACTTTTATTAAGAACAATAATACTTATTCCTTTCTACAAATATAAAGATAAAACGAATTAGTTGGATTATTTTCCAAAACTTAAGTGAAACAGTAACAAAAACTGATGAATCTATGCTTGGTAATTATTTATTTAAACCAAGTAAGAAATAGTTCTACGTTATATAAGCTTCGTATTTTATTTAAAGGACAGCAAAGACTCGTTTGGAAACACTGTTACAGATGGCATTAATAACTACTACTAAATAAATTATGTTATTAAATTATTATTATTAAATTACTAACCTAACCTAAAATGGCGATCAATACTAGAGACAAGCTTAATAATCCAGAATCCCACGAAGACAAATAACACCCCTTCAAGGAAGTCAACTGGCATACATTTTAAGACAATGAAGAATTCAGCTGGACTCTAAAACTTCTAATGTTAATTTATATTTATATTGCTTTTGAATCCCATATTTCCATCAATTTATAATCCTAAAACTTAGCTCGTGATGCTGCCTAATAAAAACATGCATGCACATTAAAACAACATTAATATAAGTGAAAGATAAATAAATTAAAAGAATATAAAATATAAGCATAACATTTTTAATTAATCATGACTGTCAACTGAATACTAACTTTAAACATCACTTGCAAGTTGCAATCATTTAACATGCCAAATATATATTTTTTTCTAATATCATTTTTATCAGTATCCTGTTTTATCCTGTATATATCAGTTTTCCTGTTTTTTTTTTTTAATTTAGTTGAAAATAAAGTTCGCACAATGTTCCTATTATGTGTTTATCGAGAAAGAATGTGAAGAGCGGCCTACCCACTCACTAGTGTTACCCGTGCGCGCCTTATCCCCGCGTCTGGCGGCCCTCTGCACGGGGTGTGCAGAGGGCCGCCAGACGCGGGGAACTCGCTGGGTAGGAACAGATACATTATTTCGAAGATTTCTAGGTGATTTTTTTATTATCTACTAATATATATTTGGATACTTCATAAAATTCCTTACAGATTAGTATGTAAATATTAAAACTATGTATGTTTTGTTGATGTTGATAACATTGGAAATTAAGTGGGAAGTAAAATTTGTGTAAAAAGAGATATTTTTTTAAAATTAAAACTGATAAAACAGTTTTTGCTTTATTTTATAGCTAAATCGTATATTTACAATTTCAGTATCACTAAACACGTTTGAATTAAACAAACGTTAATAAACAAATAGAACAACGATTAGCAAAAAAGTTAACAATTTTAGAAAGCCAAGTGTTATTCGAAAGATAATTTAATTAAAGAGTGTATGTATGAGAAAAGTTGCCATTTTTGTCACACGTTTATTCACGAAATCACGTTTTCTGGAACTACAATTTTACAATTGGTTTAATTACAAGATATTTATTATATTTTCATTTTTGAAAATTATTAATTAAGATTACATAAGACTCTGTGAAGAGAACGATTTAGCGAACTATAAGAAAAATTAAAAAAATTGCTAGTCATTATTATTTATACCGAATCAAGATACATAGTTATTATATATTTTATCCGCATAGCTCTTTTAATTGCGCTAAATACTAATTATATTCAAATGTCCAAGTGTTCCCAGGGGATACCACCTCTTACCATACCAACTCTTATCTTCAAGTCCAATGTCCATGTGAACGAAGTCATTACTTAATAAAATTATCTTCAAGTCCAATGTCCATGCGAACGAAGTCATTACTTAATAAAATTATTAAAGTACCGTATTCAGATCATTATACTTATTATTTTATTTTGTAAGTTTAGCAAAAACGCCAGCCACGAATTTGATTATCGATAAAATTAGTTACTACTTTATTCTTGAGTTAACCAATAGTAAATCCAATTATGTTGTTCTGCAATTCTGTCTTTGCACTTTCGAGTCGATTCGTTAGAGCAGTTACGTCCGGTGGTTCCATAGTTAATCTGGTATTATTGGAGGCTACGTGAAATATTATAGAAACAATTGCATAACTCTAATACCGTGACAGAGCGCTACACGAGAAGTAGGAACTTAGTTAGTAAACGCGCCTTGAACGGACAATAGATTCAAATTAAATTAATTCAAACAACTTAATGTGGTGAAGTCGTTTGTGCGGTTAAGGTTAGACTCATGAAGATAATATAAAGAAAATATCGCTATTAAATAATTCTTTATATACGGCAGCTAGTCATGGGCGATATTAGTGTCATGCGAGTATGAAACCCCCGAGTAGTCGTTTTGATCAAAGAGTATCTTATATAAAGTTTTAAAGACGTTTTATGTATTGTGGGACGTCTTCTGTGACCAATTACTGGAAAATGTATCGCGTGGTTTTAAGGCGATATTTCTTACGTTATAGGTGATATTTTTTTGCAAGCATGCTCGGTACTTCGACGGCATGTCGTGTGGCGTCCTTCTTCATTGGTAAGCAATTGTTTAGTATCTACCCGCATATCTGAATCTGAATCTGAAACCACTAGGAATATTGTCGCAATTACTAATACCAATGATATAAATTGGTTTTCGTGTCATTACAGTTTATTCGTGTTTATTTTATGATTCACTTAAATGTCTATGTTTACAGTTTTAAAGTAGCCAACTAATAGTCATTTACTTTTATTTGGAAAATAAATAAGAATTATTTTAGGGTACTTCTGAGCGCAACGGAATCTTTACATCTTTATGTAAATGTATAAATATTTTAAAAACGTAAAAATAGCGCATATTATATAGAATATTTGTTGTAGAATAGTTATTATCGGTTAATCTAATAAATAATATTTGCATCAGACTAATTCTGATTTTAATAGTTTCATATTATGTTTTCAATTAGATTATTTTATTGTTTCTTAGGCCAATTACGTTTAAATTAATTTTGTATGCCTATTTTTTATAATTGGAAGTTATTGTAATATTAATTTTTGATAGGTCAAATGATTATTCATTTTTACGTTTCAATTTCTCAAGAGTTTGTGTTTTGCCAAAGGATATATTGTTTACATATTATATATTGTGTGTTTGGATGTTGAATACCTGATGGAGTTTAATAGTGTACTCAACAGTGACAGCTTAGTGTATAAATCACGTGGAGATTAAGAGAAACCATGACTTTAGTTAACATGTATACCTACTTCTCACCTTGAGTTCGACGGTGAAGAAAATCACCATGAGAATATGTGCACGTGTCGGATGAAATTTGCCACATACATATCCACTTAACTTAATTGGAGCAGTGCTGAAAAGAATTGAGTTCCAAATTTTTCGCCATAAAAATATGATGATATTCTTCAGACAGATCTTCAGACAGATCATTGACGGTTATTCTCGAGATAGACAAGCCAACTTCATATTCTAATTAATAGTGTCAACAGAGAATATAACGGAGGTCTTTGTCATCATTGATTTTTAAGAACAAAAAAGAACTTTTACCGGTGGTAGGGCTCTGTGCAAGCTCGTCTGGGTAGATATCACCCACTCATCAGATACCACAAAACAACAGTACTTGGTATTGTTGTGTTCCGGTTTAAAGAGTGAGTGAGCCAGTATAATTAGAGGCACAAGGGGCATAAAATCTTAGTTCCCAGAGTTGGTGGCGCAATGGCGATGTAAGCGATGGTTAACATTTCTTATAATGCCAATGTCTATGGGTTTTGGTGACCACTTACCATCAGGTGGCCCATATGGTCGTTCGCCTACCTATTCTAACTCACCACCCCATAAAAACGCAAATGTTTTCATGGTCACGTTTGTTAGATAATAGAAAATACAGCTGAAGCCTTAACAGACGCTTGGCAATTAGTTTATTAATTGATCTAAAGATTTTAGCTTGCAGGTATATTTTGTTTTTGATAAAAACTGTTTTTTGTTAATTTTTACTTGTTCATATTATATTAAGTTGCACAAGTACAAAAGACGATAAAATATATGTTGTTAAAAATCCGTATATTTTATATATCCATCTATGGAGGAACAAATAAATTATTTGTTTATAACACAGCATTGTTAAAGGAAAATTGAAGTAGGAAATAAATAATGGTAATATTTACCTACAATCTGTTTAGTATGCAACAGGTACTTCTATGAATGTATGTTTGTTGAAGGACAGTCTGAGACATTATTCCAATTTATTTCGATCAAACATTTTTTTGTAAGTGTACTTCTCCTATGGTGCGAATTATTACAATTATAGTTTGAGTTACATTTTATAAATAAGTTGAAATTGATAATTCGGTTTTAAAATGAAACGATGGCTTATGGATTGATTTTTTTTTATTATTTTTCATTTATTATATATGTCTACATTATTTTTTTTATTTTTTTTATAGAATAGGAAGGCGAACGAGCATATAAGTGATAACGAGTATCACTTACCATTTACCACTTACCATCAGGTGGCCCATATGCTCGTCCGCCTTCCTATTCTATAAAAAAAAAGTACCTGATGGTAAGTGATCACCAACGCCCATAGACATTGGCATTGTAAGAAATGTTAACAAACGCTTACATCACCAATGCGCCACCAACCTTGGGAACTAAGATGCTATGTCCCTTGTGCCTGTAATTACACTGGCTCACTCACTCTTCAAACCGGAACACAACAATACCAAGTACTGCTGTTTAGCGGTAGAATATCCAACATTAATCATTAAAACGAAAATACTTCTGTAAAGTATTATTATGTAATGTCTTTTTAGATTTAACGAGTTAAACAGAAAACGTAACGTCGCGAATAAACATACAAACAGGCAAGAAAATGAATTATTGAAATGGTTTTATATAGCATAGTGTTGCTGAGATATTGATAAAAGTATAAGTTTTTTATAGTATCAATTAATTTCCTGTTATATAATAATATTCTAAACGTTCTTCAGATAATATTATAATTGGAAGTTTTTCCGTCTAACGATGCAATCTGACCTTTGCAACCAGTCAAGGGTTTTTAGAGGTTATATTGATTACCCACCCAAGGTAAAAAAGTTGAATTTAAGTTCATTTCCATATTCTTTTATTGTAAAGTAACTCTCTATAACTGATGGGCTTATCTCTACTAAAATATATATTTTTAATTAAATTTACATACTTATTATTTATGTAATTAATTATATATACAAATATCTATTTATATAATTGAATTTTATTATGAATATTTTAAACGTTTGTGTATTGGTAAAACAAACGTGAATTTAAGAAGAAGGCAGATTTACCATGCGGCAAAGTTTTCCTTCAACTCCAAACACGGGATGATTTAACATACATAAAAATTGCAAGAAACCCAGTGATTCGTACACAGATTAGACCTTGCAATCATCGGTTGTGATCCACGTGTTCTATCCAATGGGCCATACCGGCTCTCGTACTTGTATGTCATGACTAAATTGTTATTTTTAATTAAAACTCATTATTCAATTCAATTTATTTACATTATAAAACATAATTATTTCGTGTTTGTACCTCGTATTTTATGGTAAATTATTTTTCTGTTTTTAAAAGTCAGATAAGATATTAAAATGAATGGAATAAAATTAAAATAAAATCATGTGATTTTATTTTAGTTTTTACAGATATATTTCGCAAATATATAAAAAAATGCTTATTTATATACGTATATTAATATTATTTTTTCAATTCTCTTTTTTCATTAAAATTCTAAATAAACGTTGCAATTGTTTATTGAAATCATACAATTGCTATCTAAAGTTGTTAGAAATAATTAAAGAAAGAGGATCTCGATTATTATTCTTGTAATAATAAAGCATTAGGTGTAAATAATGTAGTAAACTAAACTTTATATGTAATTGTTTAGGTATATATGTTTCGAGTCAAGTTTATTATTATTAAAACAATATGATTAATTGTACGTCTTTTCGTTTTTTTTGCTGAGGATTTAAAAAAGAGTACGCCTAAGCCTGTTACAATAAAAATAATAAAATATAATGTAGTTACAATAATTTAGTTTTAATTTTGAACAGAATTTACCCATACAATTCAAATAAAAGATCAGCAATTCAGGTATATACGTTTTTTATTTATTTATATACAATAAATTAACACAGTTTTTGACGAATTAAACGAGTTTTTTCTGTATTTGATATTTAAGCTTTTATATGCTCTACAAATTGAGAAGTGAATAACACTATGATTGATTCATTTATTTTAGTTTGCAGTTATCAATATACAGATAATACGCTTTTAGTGACAGAAGTCATCAAGTGTTCATTTCCGGGTTACAGGTTTGGTTGTATTAATTAAACATCACTTTTTATATATTATATCCGTTCAATATAAGAGCATTCTTCACTGTACAAACACGCAATAAAAGACTTAACTCAATAGCTAAGTCTTAATTCGACGGAGACAGTAATAAATTATAAACGCAATCCAAACTGTTCTTTGGCGTTGATAACCAGGATCTCGTTATTTTTTAATTATAAATCATTTATGTATTTGCTTCATTTCATTGTAGTTTTAATTTTTGTATTTAGGTATTACACAAGTATGTTTTATGCCTGCACCCGTGGGCGACTGCAAGAACTGCTGTCCAAGGGATGATAGGATTGATATACAATATAAATTATTTACTAGGTAAGATTATAAAATGTATTTTCTAATTAAAATTAAGTTCTTGGTTAAGCGAGATGAGTAGTGAATTGATTACATGAATGTTAACAGTCGTGTGTTCGAATCCAGGTGAAGCACAACTGTATTTTTCATATTATGTTTCGTGTTATTTTTCGTGCTCTGCGGTGGAAAACATTGTAAGGAAATCAAAATCAAAAAGTCAAAGTACAGGACTGTATGATGGTGGCCTTGTGATAAGCTCTTCTGGGTGGTACCACCCACTCATCACATATTCTATCGCCAAACAGCAATAGTTAGTATTGATGTGTACACATCATTGGTAAGTAACTCTGGGCATAAGGGATATAACATCTTAGTTCCCAAAGTTGCACCAACTTTGGGAACGTATTGGTGATGTAAGGAATGGTCAATATTTCTTATGGCACCAATGTCTATATCTGTCCGTCAATGTACCTATAGAATTAAAAAAATGTCATCATCATTAAAAGGCATTTATTTGCTTAACAGTAATTCTTTATAAAGTCCTCGCAATGACATATACATATAAACATTAATATACTAAGTGACATCATAGTGCGTTTAAGTCTAAATCTAAGATAAATAATTTAAACCTTATGCATTGAATAACAAATGTTTATTTATTTACAATTGTTTGTATATACTTGCGAAACATTATAAATATCGTGATAATGATCTTTTTTTATACTACACGTTTGAGTAAAATAAGCGATTAACAAATTGGTTTTTATCACTCAGTAATATGAAAATCGTATGTAAACGAAAAAAACGAAACGACAAATAGTATTGAATAATTGGCCGTAAATGAACTCTAATCAAATATAATTTGATTCCTTATAAAGTGACCTTGCTTAGTACTATTATCGATTTCACTTAATTTTTAAATCGACATTAGTTTTGCAATGAGAAATCGATTTTGAAGCATAGGATTTGACCACAATGACACGGACAATGGCATTAATATCGAGGGATGTTGTTTCATTAATTATATTTCAATTTGGAACATATTTTAATATGCAGAATCAAAGTTTTTTTTTTCTTTTAGATAAAATGGCCCGTGATACACAGTTTTTTATATAGTATTTTCAATTAGTTATTTTTTTAAGCGCCTAAGATTTCTTTTTTAACCTACTATTTAATAGCTAACATTTTGTTCGTGTAATAATTTATGTATTACTGAAAATTTAAAACAAACGAGCACCAGGCAAATGCAAATGGGTCACATAATGGTGGTCACCAATAACCGTCGCCGTAGACACTATGAAAAATATTATGCAGAGCATCATTACGCCTTCAAGCACACTATCATACCTATTAAACCATAATAAATCAAAGTATTGCTGTTTGACGTTATCACACTTTTTTATTCTTTTTTTTTTTTTTTTATAGAATAGGAAGGTGGACGAGCATATGGGCCACCTGATGGTAAGTGGTCACCAAACGCCCTTAGACATTGGCATTGTAAGAAATGTCAACCATCGCTTATAGCCAATGCGCCACCAACCTTGGGAACTAAGATTTGATGTCCCTTGTGCCTGTAATTACACTCACCCTTTAAACCGGAACACAACAATATCAAGTATTGCTGTTTTGCGGTAGAATATCTGATGAGTGGGTAGTACCTACCCAGACGAGCTTGCACAAAGCTCTACCACCAGTATTCACACATTTCTTATTTTTTTCCTTATGTATTACAGATCTAATCAGGATTTCTTCGATATTATCGAACCTGGCCGTCCGGATGGATTATCCCGTACTCGTTTTAACACAACGAGACCTACTGTCATATATTTATTTGGATTCTCTGAAGCTGTTACTGGTCCAAGTACAACAAACTTAAAAAATGGTAAATATTCTAATATTTCATTTGAAGTGTACTGTTATCCCGAAGGTTTTATTACTCACTTATTTTGCGAAAATGCCTGTTAGCAATTAATTTGTTTCGTTTACATTGTAATGACCTTTGAAATTAAATCAAACGGGGTTGATTGGCCAGTAATTAATTATTTCTTTGATAAAGATTATAAAAGGATTGTTCTTATTTTTAATTGAAATCTTACCTTCAGTTTCCGAACTTTGATCAAAGTCTGAATTTATAAAACTGAACGGTCATTGGTCAGCAGCCGATGGTGTCATAGGCGACCAATGAGCGTTCAGTGTTTAGCCCAATTAGTTAAACTGACTTTGTTCATCTCATTTCAGAATCTGGCAAAGACGCTATTTGTTATATATGATAATATAAGGTAGTGATTTATTTTCATTACCATAATTAATTATATCCGGGAAAACTAATAAATAATACGGTATTATGGGGAATAAAGAAAATCATGGGTAAAGCCAGCATAACAAAGAAGATTAATAACGGTTATAAAAGTATATACAGTAACAGCCTGTTAATGTCCCACTGCTGGGCCGAGGCCTCCTCTTCCTTTTGAGAAGAAGGTTTGGAGCTTATTCCACCAAGCTGCTCCAATGCGTGTTGGTAGAATACACATGTGGCAGAATTTCAATGTAATGAGATACATGCAGATTTTCTCACGATGTTTTCCTTCACCGTGAAGCACGAGATGAATTAAAAACACAAATTAAGCACATGAAAATTCAGTGATGTTTGCTCGGGTTTGAACCCACGATCATCGGTTAAGATCACGCGTCACGTCACGCGTTCTAACCACTAGGCCATCTCGTATATGAAAATATGTGATTTTAATAAAATGATACAGATAATTTTAAATGTTATCAGCACTCTTTGAAGTTCAACGCCAATGCTATTGTATCGATAAAATATTACGCAAGGCCCTCAGCGTTGAAGTCGACAATTCAATTGTGTTTTATTGTATTAAGCCGTTTTACACTTTTCTTTTGTGTAAGCTTAAAGTAAATATTTACTAATATATATATAAGATAACTTCTTACGGAAAATTGTTTAGAATTAATGCTTGATTTTTGTTTTGCTATGCTATTAACACTAATAAAATTCATATATGTCATCAACCTTATAATGAATTTTTATAGTGATCCTTTTTCTTTGATTAATATAGTTGCCATATGAAATGAGGGATACGACTAAGATTGTATTTAGAAGACTATAAATAATTTATATTATTGATTGTATATATGTATACATCTCACAAATATCTTGATGAAAAGTAGAAATCATTTGAAAAATTGCTAAATATTGATTATAATTGTATATTTTCGTTTTAAAATAGATATAACTAATTCTGAAGACATTTATATCAATAGTTGATTTATCGACATCATGAATCATGTCGGTCGTCCTTTTGCTAACTATATTGTATCGCTAAATAGACGTTTTGGGCAGTTGGTTATTACATCTTGAAGCTGCTTATCTCTATTATATAACAAAGTAAATTTAGTATAACACAAATATAATGTGTAGGTCTAGTAGGTCGATATTTTATATCATAAATGTTGCTTGCGAATTATAGAGGATATTTGAAATTTAGTTTTTTTATCATTATCATCGCGGGCAAAAATTAATTTCATAATGACTAAAATATGTTACATCTTTATTTTTGACGTGAACGTTAAAATTGTCGTATGTTTTTTTGAAATTATTTTAAAGAAATGTTAATGAAATTTATTGTTTTGATAATGAAATATTAATATCATTTGGAAAGTACTGTGACATATTTGCGTATAAAAAGGTCTAAAATGAACAGAGAATATATAGCCCACGGCCGACCATACGCGAAACTACATTAATTTAATCTTAAAAAATACGATTTGGATGTTTGGATATGATCATTTATATATAAACTCGTATCCCCACGTATAATGAACACACTATTGAAAAAATTATACGATTTTTTAATTATAATTAGGATTATTCTGTTCAATAATTACTTATACATACATTTGACTGCTTCGTTGGTCTGGTGGCTTGATATAAGGCAGATCCCGAGGTCCTGGGTTGAAACCCTAGGTCGGGCCAATAAAAAGCTATTGAGTTTTTGTTGAAGATTCTCTGTAGCAGCCCGGAGTCGGGAAATAGGAAGTGTGTACACTCTCGCGCCTCGGAAAGCACGTAAAGCCGTTGGTCCTGCGTCTGAACTCTTTCCGATCGTGTCGGATTGCCATCCCATCGGATTATCAGAGTAAGGAAATATAATGCGCCGATGGTGAGTGGTCAATTCCGTCCTTAGACATCTGTGCTGTAAGAAATGTTAACTATTTTTTACATCGTCACCAACCTATGGTTGGTGGTAGGAACTATGATTTTTTGTAGATTGTGTCAGTAGTTCCACTGGCTTACTCACCCTTCAAACCCGAACACACAAACACTAAGTACTGCTTTTTGGCGTATATATCCAGATGGGTTTGCACAAAGCTACCACCAAGTAAAGTTTCATCATGATCGTATAAACATTTACATGTACACTTCTAAACTGGGTTGAAAACGACATACTTAATAGACATGTAAAAAGTAGATCAAGTGAATTTGAATATGTGGTATTTCTATTCATTGCGTGTAATTAAAAGTGATTTTATTGCAGCGTTTCTTGCACAGGGTGATTATAATTTCATCGCTGTCGACTGGTCCAGACTCATCGTTTTTCCATGGTAAGTAATAGAAAATTTTAACTATGACAGAATATTTCATTTCAATATTTAAATATCGAATAAAAATAATATTACTATTATATTGCAATTCAAAGTGGAAATGCTACTAGCATTCTTGTCACCATTCCACACGGTCACTATTTGTACAGTAGCCATTTTTATTTGTTATTTGTATATATGTATATTTGCTTTAATGTATTAATTATATAAAATACAATTACGTTATTATTATATTTAAAATATGTATTATATATTTTATAGTTGAAATATTTCAACTATAAATTTTATGAAACATTCCCCTGAGTGGAAAGTTGTCGGAAAGTTTTCGCTAAAAGCAGAAACCCACCTTTCCATACTCAATATATTTATACCCTAATCTTAATTTTAATTATGTGACACTAGCTTCCGTGTGGGTTACGGAGCAGGTGTTGAGTATTAGCCTATGTGTTAAGTCAAAATACATTCAGAAGTTTTCGTGTGAAATATTAACAGAAGTTCAACCACAAACCTTCGCATTTATGATATTAGCAGTTAGATACATGATAATAATAATAATATCCTGGGACATTTTTTACACACGGCCATCTGATCCCAAATTAAGCTTGTACAGAGCTTGTACTATGGAAACCCGACAACTGATATACCACATATACTATTTTTCTTTTGTAAATACATACTTATATAGATAATTACACCCAGACTCAGGACAAACAGACATGTTCATGCACACTAATATCTGTCCTGGGTGGGAATCGAACCCACAACCTTCAGCGTGAAAGGCAAGCTTCCACCAACCACGCCAACCAGCTCGTCGTTTTATACATCTTATTTGCAATAAAGTTTATCTATTAAGTATTATATTCTATTGTAAATAGAATAATTAGCAATTAGAAATTTCAAAATGTAACTGTAATAATTTTATCATAACGGTTGTTATATATAATGTTGTGTAATTAACAAATTACATAATGCTAAGACCGTCTTATCATTGATATTGATCTCTTTCACACAATTCTTATGCAGAGATTAAAATTAACGAATTAAAAAGTCACTAGAACGTGCAAAAGTGTCGTAATAAAATACTCCATAAAATTGTAAACTTAATTATATAAAGATTAGTTGTTGTTTGACTGAAATGGAATGTCAACTTAGTGCATATTACATTAGAACTATATAGTGTAGTAATTATTATAGTAGTAAATAGTATTACGTAATGACTTAAAGGGCTTAAACGCCAATAGTTTTATTGGCGTTTAGTAAATAGTATTACGTAATGACTTAAGTATAGTTTTATTGGCGTTTAAGCCCTGAGGGGTTTAATCGTAAATAAAACATATACCTATAAATACTTATGTAAGTTACTATAAATAGTTCGTTTTCGTCCACATGGAGGGGGGGACATATGTTATTTAAAAAGTCATCAAAGCCGGTTCAGTGGTTTAAAGCGTAGACAGACAGAGACCGAGTTACTTTCGCGTTAATAATATTATATATATACGTATACGTATACGTATACGTTACGTATACGTTACGACTACGACTCGCGTGCCATCAGTACGTTAATGGTACAATGCCAGAAACCTTCACGTAGGTGCCAACAATAATTGTACAAAATTTAAATTGAATTAGATAAACGATGCGTGAACGCATATAATACGATCGACACTTAGCATTGATTTTTACATAACGACGACGATATGATAACGATTAATCACCAAGAAAACATTTTTATCACAAATGAAACGTAATGGCCCAGTGGTAAGAACGCGTGAATCTTAACCGATGATCGTGGGTTCAAACCCGGGCAAGCACCACTGAATTTTCATGTGCTTAATTTGTGATTAAATTCATCTCGTGCTTTACGGTGAAGGAAAACATCGTGAGGAAACCTGCATGTGTTTTATTTCACTGAAATTCTGCCACATGTGTATTCTACCAACCCGAATTTGAGCAGCGTGGTGGAATAAGCTCCAAACCTTCTCCTCAAAAAGAGGAGAGGAGGCCTTTAGCCCAGCAGTGGGACATTCACAGGCTGTTACGGGAAGTATTTATATATAATAGTATGATTATAAGAGCCTCGTTCGTCCAGTCTCTAGTGGCTAAGGTCATGGGTTCCAATCTCAGGTCGGACCACTTTTATGAATTCGGTTTTTTTTGTAAAATACATACTTAATTACATACATACATACATAATTACATTTATATCTTTCAACACTCATTATATATTAGATTTATATTTCTAAAAGTATCTGTAGAAAATAAACTGAATCAGATAAATTTTCATAATCATAATATAATTTCTCAAGGTCTCATTAAACTTAAAACCTTAAACATGAATTTATTGACCAACAATATAATTTTCTTTCGTGATAATTGCGTTGTAACATAAAAGCTTTTATGTTACATATACAACAACTTTTTCTTTATGATATTAGATCGATTGCGAATTACATTTTAAGTATGATACAATTGACCAAGTTGAACTAAATACTTTTATCATAACGAAATATTTAATTGAAATTATTTTCAACTAGTGTAGCCATTAGTTAATCGTTATTACGTTGAAAGACGAAATAAAAATGATAAAAACAAAGCAAAAATGACATTTTATTAGTTCCTACCTTCTATGGTTTACGCAGAACAACTTACCAAAGTTACATCACAATTAGATAAATAGTATAAGAATGCTCAGAGGACGAACATACATACATATTATTTGTATTATAGATAGATATGATTATATTCCCGACGTAAATTGAAATATGTAACTAAGTGAATTTGTGTGTACGTGTGTGTTTAATTAATGTAAACAGTAATTAAATTTTCTATTGTTTTCTTGCTTTTAATACTCAGCTACAAGTTTTTGTTGGAACATTAAAACACTTAATTGAGAGTCATCAAAGTAGATAACAGTAACACATGGCCGAATTGTACATGTGTGTGTGTACATCAAGGAAACAGGTCATGTAGTACACCTGACCTAAACAGCATCTCATCAACATCACTTGCCTGAGTTTGATAAATTATTCATTTCAACAAATCTGTTTCAACATCACAGTCGTGTTTTCCGTTTCAAGTGTTTTTGAACTTTAATGTTGAATAAAGTTGTTGAAGGAAATGTTAATGCAATGTATGTAACGTTAACATTAAAATTATATAATCTCTTAACTTCTTCTACAATATTCAATATATATATGTATATTCATATATATATTTAGTTACAATTTAACGTAATAAAACTTAACTTTAAAAATATTAAAATTATATAAGTCTGATGCATTAACAGGTACATATCAGCGGTGAGGAACACGCGGTACATGGGACAGCGTCTTGCAGATTTCGTAGAATTTTTAAATTCTTCCGGTATCCCAGCTGGTTCCTTGCACGTTATAGGGTTCTCGTTGGGTGCAGAAGCCGCTGGATTCGCTGGAAAAGCTCTTAATGCAAGGGGATTAAGATTAGGAAGGATAACGGGTAAGTTATGTTTTAAGCGTGTTTCAACATTATTTCATTAACGTTGAAAATTTAATTTCGCACTGGATTAAGATACGGCAAAAATTAAAAAGTCTTTCTTGGTTATCTGACGTAATATTTAAATGGTGACTTTACAACGGATTGTGTTATTTACGGTTTCAAATACATTTGTTTAAAGCCTTATTATACCACCACCACATGATGTATAACTGTTTCATACAATTTATTATATTAGTTAGAGTTTATGGTTCGAGCTGGTCTGAGATTAGCGCGTAAACAAAAAAACTTTACAACCTTTTATAATAATATAGCTATAGATAACAATATTAACTAAGAATTTAAAGTATGCATTGAACCTCCTTGCGAAATTAAATCTATATCAAGTTACAGTGCCGTGCAATTTTCGTATATCTGCCATTGACCATCAAAATCAGAGACAAATATATTGGTATAGAATAAGACCCACGAAACGACCTTCCTAAAATATTAGATAACCGAAAGACCAGTATTCTGTAAAAACTCACTTCGCGTCACTCATGAAATATCAAAAAGTTACTTGGAGTACCTACTACGGTGTTTTGACGCGTCAAAATAATATATATTTCGAGGCTATTTTTACAGAATAATTCTACAATTGACATCTTTTTTTAGGTCTCGATCCAGCGTACCCAGGCTATAGTTTAGGCGGGAGAGACAATCATCTCGCAAAAGGTGACGCATTATTTGTAGACGTGTTACATACAAATCCTGGAATATTCGGGTTCCCGCAGGCGATAGGTGATGTGGACTTTTACCCTAACCCAGGAATGTGGATCCAGCCAGGATGCTGGGTCGACGAGTTGCTGAAGAATAGAGAGTTGAGTTATTTTTGTAAGTAATATATTATTCGTGCCATAATAACTACACAGTTGTATAATATTCCTAGTAGTGTTTATTTATTAAGGCTAGTTTTTTTATATATGTCATTAAATATTTGATAGTTAAAAAAAAGTTAACATTATGTATATATGAGCCGAGATGGTCCAGTATTTAGATTATCTGAGTCCTAATTAAAGATTGTGTGTTCAAACTCGGGCTAGCACAACTGATTTTTCATTTGTTTAATTTGTACTTTTTTTTTATAGAATAGGAAGGCGGACGAGCATGTGGGCCACCTGATGGTAAGTGGTCACCAAACGCCCTTAGACATTGGCATGTTGGATGTCAACCATCGCTTACATAGCCAATGCGCCACCAACCTTGGGAACTGAGATTTGATGTCCCTTGTGCCTGTAATTACACTGGCTCACTCACCCTTCAAACCGGAACACAACAATATCAAGTACTGCTGTTTTGCGGTAGAATATCTGATGAGTGGGTGGTACCTACCCAGACGAGCTTGCACAAAACCCTACCACCAGTGAAAATATTTTATAATTCATCTCGTATTCGGTGGTAAAAAAAATCCCTAGGAAATCTGAGTGTATTGAATGGAAATCTGTGGCATGTGTACCCACCAATCCGCATGAAACCTTCACTTCAAATGGAGTTAGTCGCTGTAACGACATTAGCTTTTACTTTAATTTTTAATAGGTTTTTTTTTATATAATCTAATTATAACTTTTTTTTATTACAATCACGCTTTTATTTTCAAATTATCACCAATTGTGTCAAATTTATTTCACCTTAGCTATGGATTTATCGTTTTGAGTAAAACGCGACATTATGATTACAGTATTTTTTAAAGCGAACCATTGCGTGCCTTTTATTGTTTAGGGAACAATGATTTTACCTCCCCTCAGACTCATTTTTCGGGCGATCGATACTCTGACGTCATCGCGGATGCTGGGAACGAAGGACAAAGGGGGAAGTTACCTCAATTATGCCGATTATTTTCGTCGAACATTTTATTAATAGGACGTTTTACGCGTGAGATAAGAGTTGTTACAAAGATAAAAGGAAGGCTTTTGTGTATAATGTGTTGATACTTGGGTAACCGATTTAAATTGTTTTTGCTTAAACTCTGATTTAAGCGATTTTCGCTTGATGATTGTTGATAAAAATGTAGAATATTTATTGATAGAAAAATTTCCATCGATAAAAACCCACCTGGTCGAGTGGATAGAAGACGAGAATCTTAACAGATTCTGGGTTTCCCAGGCAAGCACCTAGGCAACCACTGTGTTTTCAGGTGTTTGATTTGTGTGTATATTTTATCTCTAATACTTACATGTGTCGAATGAAATTTTCGCCTAATAAACTACGAATTCTTATCGTTAAGCGGAGAGGAGGCGTTTGTCTAGCAATGGGACATATACAGGCTGAGACTTTATAAATAAGAAGTACGTCCTTACAGTATACAAAGTAAAATGTTGCTAAACTGTTTATTGTTATCTATTGTTATCTATCAATACAATAAGTCTATATTATTATTGGCATATAATAGTTCAATCAATTTACTTCCATCAAAAACAGCAATAGTAACTAAATATTCTTTCATTTTAAGGCTCATATTACGTCATATATTTGGAAGCAAAATTGCCGAACCAGTTGGCCTGCGTCCAAAGATTGATTGTTATGTCCAAATGTCAATGAAGATTTGTTATCTCAGCAAGATAGCTAATATACAGGGCGTGCCTTAACCCCTTCAAATATATGTTAGAATACAGTTACAATTTATGGACGAAAACATTTGCATGTTACATATATTTTTTGGGAATCTGAAATATGACATAGCTTTTCGTGTTTATTTTATTATATGGAAGTATATTTCAACAACATAGTATGTAGTCCTAACTTTATTATTTTATTTAGAATTATTCTTTTATTTTTTGTATGATTTTTACCCGTTTTAATATTTCCATATTCCATATAATCACAGTTTTAATGTACTCAAAACTACGATAAAAGTATTAAATTTATTTTAAATTAAAAAAAGGATAATATGATTTAGACCAATAGCATGGATAGCCGTATATTTAAGTACTAAAAGAATATATCTTTTCATTCCAGACGGTTGCAGTCACAATCGTTCTTGGAGATTGTATGTGGAGTCTATAAAAAATCCTATAGGCTTTCCAGCAACGTTATGCCGTGATTGGAAGAGTGCCACGGCATCATGTCGCTTCGAGATCGACGGTTACATGGGTTTTGGGGCTCAGCCACCGTAAGACGATAATCCTTTACTTGTATATTTTCATAAAATATGACGTTCCATGCTTACTAATATTATTAATATATTTGTAGTTTGTTTGTCTTGTTTTTATCGTATAAGACGATGTTTCTTTGTTTCGATCCATTCCTGAGCTAAATAAGCGCGTACCAATTAAAGTAACTATTTGCTTGTTGCGTGGGGTTGTATAAAAATAAAACGATTTTCGTTGACGTTCAAAAAGTTATAATTCTAAACTTTTTGTTTTTTATTGTTTTTATTTTACACTAAATTTAAGAAGAAAATCATAAATATTTGCGACACAAAAGGTTTAGCGATTTATACCAGACAACCTTTGGGCGTAGGACATTTAAAAATTAAGATTAGGATGGGTAGTGTAGTTATTTTTACCTTTACCTACACATACAGACCAATAACTTACACAAATAATACACATATTATCTAAAATATGGAAAAATAAACTTATATTTCTTGAGTAGTCTGCATATAATACACAGTTTCATGATAGTGATGAGTGGGTGGTGCCTACCTAGACGAGCTTGCAAAAAGCCCTACCACCAGTAAAGCTGTTGTAATTATTATAAAAAAAACATGTTTTTATTTTAGTGTGTATAAAATTTTATAAACGTAATGTGATTGCTTCTTAAACGCCTCACAACAACAATGTTACGTCAGTACAGTACAGTAACAGCCTGTTAATGTCCCACTGCTGGGATAAGGCCTCCTCTTCCTTTTGAGGAGAAGGTTTGGAACTTATTCCGTTATATGTTACGTCGGATTACGGAGAAAATACCATAAGCCTATAATCTTCTTGCGTATCATTTAGTATAAATTCATTTTAACAATAAATTGGGTCAATTTAACATTTGGACAAACATATCCACCATTTATATAGATTGAATTGTTATATAATGTAATAATGTTATTCATACATCTTCACGTGTGGTAATCATACGACTATATACAAAAATTATCTAAGTGCTAAATACCTAAGCAAAATATAAAATATAAGTAATCGTTTGTACGAGCATTTTGTCAGATTTAGCTTTATTAAAGTAGTTTTCATGATATTGGTATTCTCGTGTAAAGTTCATACGGACATATTTCAAGGTGACATACGGTGATAAACGGAACTAGTTCACAAAATCAAGGTCGCGGCAAGCTATGTTCAGCATTTTTTAAGGATAACATCCGAAATGAGATTTTCCGTAATGAAACCAGAGTTACTCGTTGATGATTATTCTTTATACGTCCTACTCTAAAATGTAAATTACTAGGTAAATTATTATTTATTAAATTGTCGAACAGCTTGTGAATGTCCCTTTGCTTCTTTGAGGAAAAGGCTTGGAACTTATTCTACCACACAGCTCCAATGACACATGCAGGTTTCCTCACGATGTTTTCCTTCACCGTCAAGCACGAGATGAATGATAAACACAAATGCTTAATTTGAAAACGTGGTGCTTTCCCGGGCTTAAACCCACGATCATTGGTTAAGATTCACGCTTTCTAACTACTAGGGCAATTCGGCTTTTTTTTAAATTGTCTTATAGTTAATAAATATTTAAAACGAGTTTTTTTTGGTTATATCAAGTAAACTAGTGTAAAATATAGCGTAGAATAGCTTTTTCGCACAATCATTTATTTGAGTAAAAATACTGACGCTTATTTTTTTTCAGGTTGAATGGGAAAATGTATTTGTCCACCAACGAGAAACCGCCATTTGCAAAAGACCCATAAATAGTCAAAATTTACAACTAATAATATTATAAGGTTATGAATAAATTGTAAATACCGAAAATATTTTAACTTAAATTAATGCGACCAGGGATCGTCAATAGTATCTTTATAGTTTTTTTTGACTGCCTCGTTGGTCTAGTGGCTTGATGTAAGGCCGCAGACCCGGAGGTCCTGGGTTCAATTCCCAGTTCGGGCCAATAATAAAAATTATTGGGTCAGAAAATTCTCAGTAACAGCCTGGAGTCTGGAAGTTGGAAGTGTGTCACGTAAAGCCGTTGGTCCTGCGCCTGAACTCTTTTCGGTCGTGTCGGATTGCCGTCCAATCGGATTATGAGAGTTAGGAAATAGAGAGTGCATCTGTGTTTGCGCACACACTTGTGCACTATAATATCTCCTGCGTAGTTGACTAATCACTCTTGAGATTGGCCGCCGTGGCCGAAATCAGTGTGAAGGACATTATTATTATTATTAGTTTTTTTTTAAATTGATATTTTTTTATCTAAACTCTTACAATTACTTATTGATATTAAATCGCACAGCTTCATGGAAACATATTATTTTTTAGAAGAAATAAATCTTCTCCTACTTCTATTATTGGTTTCTTCACAGACTTTCGTTTCTTTGTGTTTGTCTATTTCTTTAATAATTACTACGCATAATTTATATAAGTCAAGTTTAATTCACAATCAAAATAGAATATTAAATAAGAATATACTTACCAGTAATTCATTAAATATGTAATATAAGAACTAGTCATTTATGAATAAACAGTATCACCGCAAATACATCATATATTTGGTAAAACCATACTGACGTAAGCAGTTTGCAGTGATATTGGGTAAAATAATAGTATTTAACCAGTTGATGATGATGAAATAAGTAATAATAACTATATAACAGTCTACTATATAATTTGTTTCTCAATTATTCCTTTGCGTCCATTAGTATTGAGACTTTTATGTAGATAGGATTTTTCTAGTGAACAATTCTAGGGTCAAAAGGTTTGGGTTCTAAAAATTATAAGATCAATGTCAAAATTATAATGGTAAAAATATATTTGTTGTACGTTCTTCTTCTAATCATATAAGTTTTTAATATGTCATTTTCATTCACGAAACGATAATTAAAAGTCCGAAAAAATTATTTCCTGAGTATTGCTACTTCTTAGTAAGGTTGGTTAATACTTATAATATGCTTTAAGAAGTAGGTACTTAGTACGGAAATCAATAAAGTAGTGTATTAATCATTCGAAAACTGCAGCGTTTTCTTTCTATCTTAAGCTTACTTTGTACCATTGAAGTTAACAATTGTTTAAATGAAGATAAATTACAAAATTAAACTTCCAAGTCAACAGATTCTGTGTTACGAGATAAAGTATAAATATTCATATATTTCTGATATGATATGCTTTCGAAACAGAGCAATCCAATATCCGATATTTTCCTTTCTTTTCCGTTGCAAATATTTGAGGAGAGGATCACAATGATGGGTTTTCCTTTATATTGAGAAGCGCCACACGATGGCGGTCTAATAAAAGCAAGAACTAATTTCGTTGACTTGTTTCAACCTGCATTTGCCGTTCTTTGTTTATTGTTCGTTCTTTTAAGGAATTTTGGAAGAAATGGAAAATAAAAGAAGAAAGCATAGCCATTTAAAAAAAAAAAAAGTTGGAAATATTTAATTTACAATGAGACCCAAAATTCAATTAAATTTAGATCTTTCCCTGTTCTAAGCTAAAATATAAATTAGATTTTAAGATATAATCTATAAAATAAGATATAGTAAATCTTAAGATATTGTAAAAACTTACAAATACGTTTGCTTACGTCTCGCTTATTTTCAATTATACGATAGTATAAGTTAGATCTTTTACGTGTGGGTTTGGTCATGGAATGACGTGAATACGTCTACGTCAGAAGTCTATACGTAATAAAAAACATTTATTTCGAGGTATACTTATGTGATGTCATTAGAAAGTTTACACCTATTCAGAAAAATAAGGTACCTGTTTTTGAGTATAAAATTTCTGGGTCTTTTTTATTTTGTACTATTAATATTAATATTCTAAAAATATACAAAATTGACAATGTCACTATGTTTTTTAACAATTAGCCGTAAACACCCCGGATTATTTCGATTTAAAGGTAACGCAACGTAATGTATAACGTAAATATATTATACAGTAAATATATTTTTCCGCTTAAGTTCCTTTAAAATTATGTGAAATTCTGTTCTTCTAAATATTTAGTTTATAAAATAGTGCATGGTCATTGTTAATAATACGTGTGTGTGAAGATCGCTGCAAGCGACTAAGAGAATAGCTAATTTAATACTAATAATTATCGAAAAAACTTTAAAGAAAACAAATGTTTGTTAATGGTTTAACCATACTCACGGTGTCAATCAGCTCGCTTGAATTAGAATGATCGTCGTATTCACAGATTCTGACCTATGGTTTTATCTGATTCCGATACCCGGTACAGCTAGCTGACATCATGATTGTTCGTTGGATAAAATTGGCATCTATTCGAGAATTTGTCCGACAAGTCACAAAACCAGTATCGAGATCGTGTTTACTGATACTAACGACGAGGTTATTGGTGTATTCATTTGCTTTAATTTGCCCAGATCTATTGTGGAGTAAGAACAATTTTGATTCCGGTGACTAAATTTAATTGTAATACCAAATGAAGAACACGTACATATACAATAGATACATAATATAGTATCTACTATTGCGCGTTATACGAGAGCTTGAAATAATTGATTTTAAGATTTATAAGTAAATAAAAAATTAACATGTCGTTAAAAAATCGCAATTATTTCCAAGCTCACATTGTTAAAATGTCTGATCAGCGATGAGCGTTTGTAGCACAAAAAACAAAGAATTAACTATTGTATTTACGCATGCTCGATTGTGAACTTATTCGTTTTCATAAAAAAAAGCATTCAAATGAAAATCTTAAAATGTTTTAACAACGTGTGATTACGGGTACGATTGTTATCA
This sequence comes from Nymphalis io, assembly GCF_905147045.1. Lineage (NCBI taxonomy): Eukaryota > Metazoa > Arthropoda > Insecta > Lepidoptera > Nymphalidae > Nymphalis > Nymphalis io. The sequence goes on along the minus strand of NC_065898.1, from coordinate 9,840,677 downwards.
GATAAATGGGATAATCGAATAATTCGATTGTTTCTAGTAACAATCATACTATAACAATAGATTGCGTAGAATTTTGACAGCGATAAACAGGTGATTGATATAATTTTAAAATGTAATGCATGCTGTCAACAAAATAGAGAAATTATTTGTGTAAATATCAAATACTCGTGATGTGTGATAGATCATTCGAACAAATTATTTTTGAATACATAATCGAATGAATATAATTCATTATAGCGTTGAAATCTACATATCAGTTTTATTGTCATAAGTTTAAGTTAAATTTATAATTGACACATATAACAAAAAGGTTTTCTGTATAAAATGTCAAAATTTTGTTTTTTTTTTAAATCATAATAATAATTTGTCCAATATTAAAATTATTTATATATATAATGGCTGGTTCCAACAAGGCGATCAACTGCTAAATCGACAGCGAAGAAGCGAAAAGTGTTTAGTATTTTCAATATTAGTTTGCATTATTTCAACTTTGGTTGAGTCAATTTTAATTTTTAATTTTTTATTTTTACGTTTTAATATTTGTTGATATTGATCAATTAAAATTGTATGAAAAGGTGAAAGCGCAATGTAAAGTAACAGTTTGTTAATGTCCCACTGCTGGGCTAAGGCCTCCTCTCCCTTTTGAGGAGAAGGTTTGGAGCTTATTCCGCAATTATATATATTTATAGCGCAATTTAATCTATATTGAATATATTGCCATTGTATAAATATAAATATACATTTCATACTTGAATTATTGAATGGTGACAAGTAAATATTACCAACAGTAAATATTTGGAAATGTATTATTAATTTCAAAACAATGGTGATATTGATAAAAGCAGACTATAAAGCAATGATTACTTGTATGAAAATTTTATGAGCCATTAGTTGATTCATAAAGATCATATTCTGATAATCTCATAAAACGTTTAACGTCCCATACACTACGTTGTAACTATTCTCCGTCAGCCTTATTAACTGATTTATAACTGGCATCATAGATTTTACTCTTTATTAAAGATTTTTGCTGAGATATCCCAGTGGAAAGATATCTCAACCGAATAAATCTTGGCAAACAATATTTAAGAACTTAATTTTTTTTCTAAGCAAAACGTCGTCAAGAAAACTGCAATTCTGCTACATATATCCACAAATCTGCAATAGGAGAACGTATTGGGATAAGCTTACTCTAAACTTTATTAAAATGAGAGAAAGCCTCTTGTACCATAATAATGTTTATGGTTTTTACTTGGGGATGTCTCTTTTAAAGAGATGTACCGAATTACAACAACAACTACAAATTTCAATAATCGTCAGAAATACGTTACACAATAAGCTATTTAATAAGCGTTGCAATAACATTTTACAATCATTTTCTATTTTTATTACACAGTAGAAATTACTTCTATTAATTAAATATTAATTTTATGATTCCTTTTTTTTTTAGTCGGCAAATACTGTTTTTATTTAAATCTGATAAAGCAAACTGTAAACAATGCTATGAGTATGGTTTGCACTTCTCTAGTGTCAAATATTTCTTTTGATGATTAAAATCAGTTTTTGCCACTATTTTGCACTTTTCACGTTCAGCGTTCATGTATTCTTGATACCAGTTTATTGCTAGTTCTTCATTCATTTGTATATTGGTGATAGCCAAGTCCATTAGCTTTAGTTCACGAGAGTTTAGATGAGGTATGTTAATTATATCACATATGCCTTTGTTGCTTAACAAAACATTAACTCCGATGAACCTAAATGAAATAAATACATTGTAAAAATCACTTTCAGAATAGAAATAATATTCGTAATAATTATTATGTTCTAATGAAGTAGAAGGACTTTGTATTCCATGTAAAATCAATAGTGACTTGAAAACTGTAACTTATTTCTTTAATTTTTAATCATTAAATAAAAATTGTAATAATTTATATTGTTTTAGAGAAATGGTTGTTTTAATTTTTCTAGCTAAGCTAATTTAAAATGTCTTTTTTGTCTAATCAAGGTCATCTTGCCAAATTAGTGAAATCAAGTTGTTTGGTTTTCTTGATAATTGTACTAAAAAAACAGTGAGGTTAAATTGAAATAAAATACTCGTACGAAAATAACAATATTTAATGACAAAAACACCTACAAAACAAATTATATTTCAAAACATTACCGAACAAAAACAAACATTTAAATTATAAGTTTGCATAAGCACAGTCGTCAAAATGTTGATAAGATTTTGGTATGAAGAATTGAAGTTGACAAGCGCCTAGATTACTGGAAGAACTGCAGTACTTGCAATACCAGTTCTGCACCATATTGGACTTGCAAAATAGTTCATTGAATGATAAATCCATGCGTTTCATTTCATGATCTGTCATCTTAGGAATGCCTAGACACTTTATGATACCACTGCCATTCATCTCAATGGGACTGGCTATAAATCTGAAGATGGAACGTTTGTTGTAGGTATCTTCTATATCTTTATTTTTTTAATTAAACACTTAATTCTTTTGACCCCGATACACTAATAATTCAGCGAATTGCAAAAAAAAGTTTGTTTACGTAAAATTGATCCCTTAAGACGAAAGTATATTTTGATTTATTATTCTAACCTGGTTGGTGAAATCACTTGACTGGCGTCTATTTCAACGAATCCTGAAACTCTAGGTACATCTTTGCATAATAGTGCCCAAGCTACTTTTGTGACTAAGCCTGCTAAGGCATGAGCTTCACTAAGTTCAGCAGATTTGTTACACTGTCCGTCGCATCTGCCAACCGTAATTGGCGCGCATCGAACTGTTTGCGTCATCAATTCAGCATTTTGCTGCAAAACGAATTTCATTGAAATTAGCAATTTTAAATGATATCTGGGCTAATTGTATTAGTAGATACTTATTATATTTATAGATATTTGTGAAATGTCTGTATTTTTTGTATACATTCTTATAGTATACGTATATTTTACTGGTGGTAGAGCTTTGTGCAAGCTCGTCTGGGTAGGTACCACCCACTCATCAGATATTCTACCGCAAAACAGCAATACTTGATATTGTTGTGTTCCGGTTTGAAGGGTGAGTGAGCCAGTGTAATTACAGGCACAAGGGACATAAAATCTTAGTTCCCAAGGTTGGTGGCGCATTGGCTATAAGCGATGGTTGACATTTCTTAGAATGCCAATGTCTAAGGGCGTTTGGTGACCACTTACCATCAGGTTGCCCATATGCTCGTCCACCTTCCTATTCTATAAAAAAAAAAAAAAAAAACCAATTTCATTGGTTTATATTTTATTACGACATTAATTTATATAAAAGAAATTTTTTTTTTAAGAATGAGAAATTTTAAAATTTTCTATATGGTTACTTAATTATTATTTATCTGACTAAATTATAAAGTAAGATTACCTCACTGAAATCAAAATATTCCAAGGCTTTAGAAAATAATGGAACTAAAGACAATCCTTCCGTGCCCCCGACGCAGGGCACGTGAACGTAACACGGTTCCAGACAAAGGGCTCGGGCGGCAAGGGTACTTGCACGCATCTCGGGAACCGCTAGAGAACCCAACAACTTTCGTGGATTATACCAACCTGTTTCTTTAAGCGTCTATAAATAATCAACATGATCATATATTAAATATATTTAGTAAAATTTACTTATTTCGGGTTGTGAGTTTTGTATAATTAAATATTTAAATTTTGATCAAATAAAAAAGTAAAATGTTTTGTACAGTTTTGTTTGTTGAAGTTGAGTCACTCCAATAAAAACAATCTTAAGCTACTTGCGTAACGGATGTTTACTCATGGGGTAACCGTAACAAATGATCGAACATTGTGATTTCTCAAGAGTCTTACCGCGTTGTAAAAAGGTTAATTCCATTAAAGAGATTCAAGAGAGGTATAAGTTTTTTTTTATTTTTATTTGAGTGTTAAATAAAATACTATTATTTTATTATGTCCTAAACTTATAAGTTTATTTTAATAAATATTGAATAGCTAAATATTTAGGTCGCTACGATCTATAGTTGGAGTCGTAATGTGTTAATATTCCGATAATGCGAGCTCATAAAACTTTTAATATCCCTGAAGAGCTGTAACATGTTGTGGCAAATATAAGGGAGCTATAACGAGGGAGGAAAGACGGTCACTGATGGACGTAAAAATGTTACGCTCGTTAAGATGAAAGTGCTTTTAAAATGCCGTTTGTCATTAAATTTTTTATTTTTATAATATACAAAACAGACAAGTAACACGAACAAAGGCGCTCGGAATAAATTATTTTTCAGAAATATTAAATAGATGCATCTTTGTCAGTTTTAAACTAACATTTTTATATAATAATCTATGTTTATGAAAAAAGGATATTTCGAATAGCAATAATTTTAAGAAAGGTCAATTGTCAAAGGGCAAATGTTTTGCAAATAACTAGTGAAAAGGTTAGAGACCTGCGTATGTTGTGTAGGAAAAAGAAAATGTCACCTCGGCGATTAAGGGCACCATACAATCGATGGGTGAAGTACACACAATTATGAAGGCATTTGGACATTCTTTGGCAATTAAATCAGCATATCGTTTTACAGTTGGTGCTTGACACTCGAATCTTTTCTCCATTTGCATATTCGTATTTACACAAGCACTATCTAACATCAATACTATATTTGAATTCTGAAAATACGTAAATGTTATATTTTTTTCGTAATTATTTAAATTTTCTTGGCAATTTAAAAGGTCAATAGCATTCAACGGTTCTTGTGTGAGTGCGGAGGCGCAGTAGGATGTCGCGTGACAGAACGCTAACAAGCGAATATTAATTAATGGTGCTCTCGTGCTAATAGATTATATACTTATATAGTCTTCTCGATTGTGCGATAAGGTCACGGTATCTTAAGTCACGTCAAAAGTCATTTGTCATGGTTGTAACCTGTTTAAGTTACAGGGTAAAAATTATTTAACAATTGATATATTTTTATACCCTTATCTTTTTGCTTGCTTATTTTTTTATCTGTGGTAAAAATAAAAGAATACTTTTAAATAATACTCAGGCTTAAACTACTTTACATTTACTCGTACGATATTAATGGGTGAGACAAGAATGAAATATTATTTGTAATAATACGTTGAATTTAATTTTTTTAAAAGGAAAAAATATGCAATATCATAGATAATGACGGATTGGTGACTATAATTTTGACAAAAGGAAGCAATAAAATAAAATATAACATTTATAGGGAATGTAATCACATAAATAAGGTGCAAGATTTAGTGGGTGGCCGTTTGCCGTATTGATTGGCAACAGACTGAGGTCGACGCCACCCTCGCTTACTTGCAAATACCAACTAGAAAACGAATGAAGCCAACCCCAATTGATACTATTGTGTATGCCAGATTGCCTTACATTGTTAAGCTACAATAACACATCGAATGTTCATCATATATTTTGGTAGAATTTTAGTTTAAGATACTCGATATAGTTTAATATACGCAATTTTTTTCTAAATAAATAAGTGACTTTCAATTTATTTTAATACTAAGTATTTTACATACATTTTTAACAATATTATATTTCATTAGCATGCCTTTACTATGTCTGAAAGTGGCTTAAAAATACAAATTACTAGAAACTATCTATACTGTGAAAATACGAAAATAACGATTTAAGTTTCAGCTGACGACAGCTTATAAGTTTAAGTGCTCTTCAAAATGTGCAAAAGTTGACTATCACCGTGAAACATTCCACATTAAGGGCTGTTCAGATTATAACATCTTAAGTGCTTGCCAAACAATTAAAATATTAAACAGGAAACATTTAATGCAAGTATATATATTGATAATGGCAATGAATGTTTTTCTTTCATTTATATCTATTTATAATAATATCTTCTTCTTTCTAATAATATTTACTATTTATTATATTTTTACGTATTTGTAAAATATATGACTTAATGCTAATGTATTTTATGATCTATTGTACTATATTTATTTTCTATCAAACCTGCAAACATCTTTCAAGATCGTTACAAGCGCAGCTGTACGCTTCTACTAAACAATTTGTGTCAATATGTTGGAGATCTTGAACAACATTACATAGATTACGAGTACACTCCGAACTTTTAGTATCAGTTGCTTCATATAAACGTAATCTGAAAATAATTCAAATTATGCAATCCAAATATGTATGGACATTTTAATTTTCAACAAGTAAGTGTATGTAAATGTCATGTAATTAGCTATCAAGGACAGTAAATGTTTAATATATATTATGCAAGTATGAAACTCGACTGTATTTGCTAATAAAAATAAGGTTTAACAATTGTAGAAGTAAAAATTTATACAAATTTTTATTTTCTTTCTATTTCTTCTATGCCTTAAATTTCACTTCCAATATAAACTTTAATTATGTCGAATCAAACGAACCTCCTTCCGCGCAATATGCTTAAAAAGGGGTATAAAGTTCTATCTTCATGTATAAATTTATAGATAACGGTAGCAAGTAACCAAAGCGTGGGTTCGTTATACATTTCTTAAAAGATAAAACATAGAACACATAATTTGTTGGAGGAGTATAAAAATAGTTAAGGCTATCTTTTCGTTTGTTCATCTGTTGCCATTATTTTACTCCCCTCACGCCCTCTATATACAAATATTTTCTACTTTAGCTGTCATTTTATAATATCCTGGGACATTATTCACGCACGGCCATCTGATCCCAAAAAGGCGCTATGGTTCCATAAACTGCCAAGGAGCAGGGAACCGCCTGACTCGCACGTCCGCGTTGGTGACTCATACGTCCAGGTGGCCAGGTACATGAAATACCTGGGCCTCACACTGGATGGTCGCTGGGGCTTCGAGGAGTACTTCGAGCGCCTAGCCCCCCGGATCGAGAAGGTAGCGGGTGCCATGCACAGAGTGCTGCCTAATCTCGGGGGACCGAGGGAGGAAGTTCGCCGTCTCTATGCCGGTGTCGTGCGATCGATGGACCTCTACGGGGCACCCGTTTGGTCACACAGACTATCGAGCGTCCGCCGATGCAGGACTAAGATCCAAAGTTCGCAGCGGAGACTGGCCATCCGCATAGTGCGGGGATATCGCATGATATCCTACGAGGCGCAACCGTCCTAGCGCGCTTTCCGCCCTTGGATATTCTGGCAGATATGGATGCGAGGGTCTACCAACAGACCCGCATCCTCCGCCAGAACAGTGAAAGCGTGCCTACTTCGAGTGCGCTCGAGGCGTTGAAGCGGCAGGAACACCGGAGGGTGCTTGCGACGTGGCGCGACCGTCTCTGTGAAGAATGGTACACACGCAAACGCGTCGTTGGAGCGATCCTGCCAGCCTTCGAAGCCTGGATGAGGCGAAAGCGACGAGTTACCTTCAGACTTACGCAGGTAATGACCGGTCACGGTTGTTTTGGAGAATACCTGTGTAAGATCGGACGCGAATCGACGGCGATGTGTCACCACTGTGGCGCGGACCGGGACACCGCTCAGCATACGTTGGAAGTGAGCCCCGCGTGGAGTGCGGAGAGGGAGATCCTGGTCCGTGAAGTCGGACAAGACCTGTCCCTGCGAGCAATCGTGTCGGCGATGCTTCGCATGGAATCGGCGTGGAGGGCCGTAGCCTCCTTTTGTGAGACCGTCATGGTTCAGAAGGAGACGGCGGAGCGGCAACGAGAAAGGGCCGATCCTGCTCGGCGGAGACGACGACGGCGTCGTTTCAGCCCTCCCATAGCCCAGACGCTCGGGGCTTAAAAGATAGGGCGTAACCCTCGGGCCGTGGATGCGTGAGGTGGGAGCCTCACGTGTCCTATTTCAGACGGTCCTGTGGAGGACGGCAGCCGTGATGGCCTCGCGCTGTCGTACGCACTAGCGAGGAGTACGAGGAGGCCGCGGATGCGTTATATCAACACGATCCCGCAGCCTCTCCGATCCGTGCTGAGGACGGCCAACGCAGTGGTTTTAGTGGGTAAGAATCCCACATAACCCGGTTTCACTTCCATAGGACCCGGGTACCTTTCTGAAGGTTTCCACTGCGAGAAAAAAAAAGTCTTTGTAAATAAGCGCCATGAAAGTTGGGTTACCGCAAGTCTGTTATAGATATTTTAAAAGCCACAACAATAACAATGATTTAAACGTAGATATTTATTGCCTACTTAAGGTCTTCGAGCCAAAGGGTATAATTTTTGGTTTTTTGTTCTTCTATTTACCAAATTTCTTAAATCGAGAAAATATGCGGGGTGTATATAAAGTTATTTTTAAAGCATCGCTACAAAGTGAATATGAAATGATTGAGCGAACAAAAGATTAAATATTTGATAGAAGACTTTAGCTTGTAGGAAAGAAAAGGACAATATGATCAGTTTCCTAGTCGTAAAGTCTGTAATAAACAGCGTCGGTCACGACTCATCTCATAAAATCCAGACTCTTTATTACATTCTGTGAATGATTCGTATAATAGTATGTCTAAGGCTTCTGTTAAAGTTTGATGTGCACCTATTTCAAATGCCCCAGCGAGTTCACGTACTACGAATTGGATTTTTTATGTGCGTGCTGGCGTCTAGAATGAAATAACGGAACCTCGGCTTCCGTTTATTTTCCCAAAATGTTCGAAATACTCCGAACTTGTAATTATTTACATTATAAGGGATATTTTCTTGCTCGCATTTAGAAGGCTGTTTATATTTATATATTTTTTATGTTGTCTGAATTTTAGTATTTATCCATAGTTTCTTCAATTGAATTCAAAGAGTGTGTCATACGCTTTAAAAACGATTTTAGATGAATATAAGAGATATAGTTTTTCAACTTAAACGGGACCATTCAGGTAAAGTACCTACTTTTCGATCTTTTGTCGTCGATTCTACGGCTTAAGTGTGCTTTCAGGCTAAAACGTCCATAGAATTTTAAATATAAAAAAAGGCAATTTGTGATAATTTTTTCTTTATTATTTCTTTGAGTCCCGGTTCTTTTATGTTCTTGTTTTACTTGTAGATAAAAAGTTAAAGAAATTTGTATAGGTTCTTTATAAGATAATCTATCACCTAAGAACAATTTATCGTATAGCTCGGTTTTAAAATGAGAGTAAGCAAATACTTTATTTAGTTTTAAAGCAGGCAATCAAAAGGAAGGCAAAAAAAAATCTATGACGTGAGTTTATTTATGGTACTAGTACTCTACCACAAGTACATATGTGTGGGTTAGTCTGTATATTTGTAGTGTCGGTCAGTGTTATGCGTAATGATACTATGAGCACATATAATTTTTAGGTACCTACTTGGAAACCAAGATAGGCACCTTACATTTTTCATATATATTAAGCTAACTATTTATATGCTTATAACAGAGAAATGAAATTGATAATAAAGAAGAAGAAAAAATAAAAAAGAAGCACTTCTCAAGTATGTATACCACTGTATATAATCTAATATTGTTGAAAAAAATACCTTAAATGAAATTTAATTACAAATAGAAATAGTTATAAAAAATCCCTTTTTTTCGTAGGATTTCCATGTACAGAACATATTACCATACCAACTATTACGATTTTCGTATCATTTATACACAAATGATGATTTATACAGAGAGACATTTTTAATATTGTATTCTTTACGACATTTAGTGGAATAGAAAACTCGAGTACAATGGATGAAAAGCTACAAAAGTCTCGAACGAAAACTTGTTCCATTATAAAAGTTGAAAAATTCAATCTTTTCAGAATAATGTAAGTAAGGTAAACACAGCTTGAAGAATAATTGATTTTGTCTTATAACAAACAGTTCAGATATCAACAAAAAAGAGTAAAGTAGCTGCCTCTAAGTAGTAATGGTCTCGACTCATTTTGAGGTGAAGGTTAGAAGCTAATTTCACAGCGCAGTTTCAATGCAGGTTGAATACACGTGCGGCTGATTTACATCCGACATTTCACCGGCTAATACCAAATGAATTATGATGCTTAATAACAAATTAAGCACATGAAAATCCAATGGTGCTTCTTCGGGCTTAAGCCCTCAACTTTACGTTAAGATTTACATGTTCTAATCACTTGTTTATTTCAGCGGAACATACTTGTATAAAATGATTTATGTAGTTTTTATGTTCATACAAATGCCAAAAAAATATATATTCATAAAATAGGAAGCCGGTCGGGAAAATGATGTAAATGGTCACTAACGCCTATAGACATCGGTACTGTAAGAAATATTAACCATCCTTACATCGCCAGTGTGCCACCAACCTTCGGAACTAAATTACACTGACTCAGTCACCCCTCAAACCGGAACACAACAATAATTAATATTGCTGTTTGGCGGTAGAATATCTGATGACTGAGTGGTAACTTCTCAGACGGGCTTGCACCAAGGCAAATTTCTTTATGCTTTTAATGAATAAGGCCAATTATTATGTTTCATACATTCTGTTTCCTTATTAAAATCAAATTGGAAAAATTAATCTGTGAAATTCGTTAACTGTAAAACTATACACATATAAATATAAAGATTAAATATAATAATTAAATAAAAAAAAGAAAATTGGCAAAAATGAAATGAATATTAAAGCACGCAAGCCAAATCGATGGCTGCAGTCACTCAGGCATATAAAATATAATATTTTAATAATTATTATAAATTTTGGGCTTTTTACTTCATTTCCTCGATCTGACTTTATTTAAAATGAAAAAGTTAATAAATTTGATACAATCAGATTTATTATGGTTCGTCCCTTATTTCCCTGAACTCCGATTTTCGTAGCGCTCATGTGAATAAATATCATAATTTAAACTCATGTTGTGACGGAAAGACGAAAGGTCCCTGAGGGAATCTACTGCGGGCCGTTTCGAATGACGTCACGATCCGCTATAAACGAAATCATACTCTTATACATATATTATAGAATAGGAAGGCGGACGAGCATATGGGCCACCTGATGGTAAGTGGTCACCAAACGCCCTTAGACATTGGCATTGTAAGAAATGTCAACCATCGCTTACATAGCCAATGCGCCACCAACCTTGGGAACTAAGATTTTATGTCCCTTGTGCCTGTAGTTACATTGGCTTACTCACCCTTCAAACCGGAACACAACAATATCAAGTATTGCTGTTTTGTGGTAGAATATCTGATGAGTGGGTGGTACCTACCCAGGCGAGCTTGCACAAAGCCCTACCACCAGTAAAATATTTAGGTCATATGTGCCTCATACGAAAAACGTGTGTTCAAATGCCTTGACAAATGTAATTATGATAAGAAAGAAAAAAGACAATTAAATAAATCTAAAAAAACACATAAAAATGTATTTGAAAGTAAATATGTCGTTTGGATATAATTACTAAAACATTTAAGAAAGTAACCAGCATTTTGTATTACGGCTTAAAAGATAAACTATGCAAGATAGATTTTAATATGTTAATAGTTAATGCCCTCGTGCGTTACTTTGCTTTATAAACTATTTTTAACTCTTAATAAATAAGACTAATTACTAAAATTTAATCGATACTCTTTTACTCTTAAAGCAACTGATTTTTATACCAGCCAACGTTAAAACCTACCCGTATTTAAAAATAAATAATTAATTATATGAATAATAATAATAATAATCACCAACAAAGGCATAACTTACTTCTTTATGCACGGGCATTGTTTAAGCAACAAAGCTATGTATTGACCAAGGTTTGTATCGGCACCGAGTACTGCAACTTGGACACCTGGTCTAGGTGGTGGTAGCGATGGCAATTTATTAGGGGGAGCTTCCAACGCCTTCTGTTTAGGTACCTTAACCTCTTTGCACACTTTGTCCTTACATTGGAGATTACGAAATGGAGCTGTCGAACGTTGGACACGTAAAAACTAATACAATTATAAAAAAACAGTTAAAATTAATTATAAAAACATCGTTGGTTCGGACACAAAAAAAAGACACAGAACTTTTCTGTTGTTTTCGTCTAGTAACTAAAAGATACTAACTTCCAAAATTTGTACCCCCTTCGACGATTTTTAATTTAATTTTGTGTAAAATTCCTTCTCTCTTTTTCTTACGTCTCTCACAAGGCAGAGGACATACAGGATCTACATCTGGGGGAATATCTACACATGCTCGTCTGCAGTCATCATTACCCTTTTTAGCGTATCTTCGATGAGAAATATGAGTACCAACGGCATAAGTTAATATTCTGGATGAATCAAACAAACTAACCCATACTATTTTTGATTTTGAAAATACATTTAAAGGATTCATTTTAAGATTGTAAATCAACTAAAGCTATGAACCATCACCGATAATACTTTTTAGATTATTTTTACTTGAATAATTTTAATGAGAATTGATTAGACATTTCCACTTGGTTTTTTGTTTTTATATTGTGACAGTTTGTTGATTAGCATTTAAGGTTTGTCTTTGTATTTATTTTTTTATTAGAAGAAGTTTTAATTGGAATCTTTTATCAAGTCTCTTTTTGAAATTTTATTGTGTGTAGAACAAGTAATTCCATAGAATTAGTATGTTAAAGAGCTATAGTGGCACTATTATTCTTAAACAAAGAGAAAAAGGCAATTAAAGTCTAGTCATTGATGAGTTCGTGCTGTTGTTAATGAAAGTCGTTCCAATAGTTTCCGACATATTTATAGCAAAACAAGTCGAGAGGGAAAGCGATGAGGGCGGGCAACGTGCTACCTTGGCACTGGCGTATTTATAGGATACTCTAGATTATATTTAGCCTATTTAGGAATATTATTTTTAGCGGTTCGTAAGATTTAAAGCGCGAAATTCGACAAGTGTTAGTCAAACATATCTTATATAAAGCCGGTTTCTTATATGACGAGCCGGTTGGCGTGGTTGGTGGAACACTTGCCTTTCACGCCGAAGGTTGTGGGTTCGATTCCCACCCAGGACAGACATTTGTGTACATGAACATGTCTGTTTGTCCTGAATCTGGGTGTAATTATCTATATAAGTATGTATTTACAAAAGAAAAAGTAGTATATGTAGTATATCAGTTGTCTGGTTTCCATAGCACAAGCTTTGTACAAGCTTAATTTGGGATCAGATGGCCGTGCGTGAAAAATGTCCTAAGATATTATTATTATATTATTATTATAAAGGTTTTTACTTCTATGCCATAATAATATGTTCTCATTACAAATAAAAATATCGCAATTATAACATTAAGGGTAAAAAACCGATGTGCGTTTCACCCTTTATTCCAAATAGCACTTTATACTTAGTAACATTTTTTGTTTGAAAACGTGTAATTTACATAAAATATAACCTATATTTTTTATGTATGTCAGCGTTGATTAAAGGCAGTATATTTTTATATTTTTGGCTTTGTAAGTTCAGCAATGCCGTGTATGTTTCAATCCAGAGACCCGTGCTTACGCATTGAATGCTGATAGCTCTCGAAAAATTCAAAGCACAAGTACAAATGAAAGGCTTTTCTGATGCAAAAGGGTAATGGAGATTGAATCGGCACATCGTGATCGTATTCATTTTATTCTTATTTATATATATAGAAGATTGTTGATATTCTCGTTAACAGATAACTTAGATTTCCTCTTTATAAATACGATTTAAGCTACGAGTCATTTTTGTATGTACATACCACTATGAATGCTTGAAATAACTCTTTAACTTTATATAAAAAGCATTTTCAAAACACTTTCTTTGCTCAGATAGTTTGTCGAGAAAAAATATATATTTTGGAACATCACACTAGAACGCAGTGGGGAAGAGCAGTAACATTTATCGACCAATCCAAACGTGAAACCACGCATTGCAATTAGTGTATGTATGTATACGTAGCTTAAATGTTTTAATTAATTAATATACATTATATAAAATTTAATGCATAAAATAAAAATAAAATTATAAGTATGGTTGTAACTTGGATGTTATGAAAATATTTTTATAATTCAAGTTTCATCAAAAAGAGGAACTAAAACCTATGTTGCCAAATATGTGATAAATAATAAAGTACTTGTGCGGAAATCTTACTATCTTGTTAGATTGGATATTATCCAATAATAATAAGCAAATCCTTCTAAAAATGATAGTAAAATCTTGAAATTTATTTTTGTGGTATTTGGCAAAGGAGACGACCATGAACATATTACCCAATGCAGTAAATTGTATGTATAAAATTTAAATTAGGCTTATCTTTTTAATTATATTAAGTTACAAAGAAAAACATTTGCGATTTGTGTTATATACAATATATCAATCATAGATCATACAATAGATATATTATAATAATCATCATTTTTTTGAATGTATGTCATTGAATTATATAACTTATATTTTATGAAATACTTTATAATAATGATTAATTTTTCAAAAGTGTGTCATGAAAAAGTAGAAAGCGAAATGAACAAACGTATCTTTTTATAACTCGGCTTAATTTTTTTTTCATTGCGCTATGAAAAACTTATGTTCTTTGACCTTTAGATGATATTATACTATTTTTAGAAAAAAAATAATATCTTTTCACTACAAAGTTTTAACTGACCTCTCGGAGGCAGTGAAGCCTTTAGTGACAACGTCATAACGAGAAGACCAATTACAGTTGAGTGGGTCGACCCGCTTTAACCCAAAGAATATCATTTACATCAATCCTGAGGCGAAAAGTTCAAACTTTAAAATTGCGGTTGAGTCGAAATAAAAATTATTGCTCGGACTCAAATTTCTGAACCACATTCATAGTTACCGTAAAAGTTCGATTTTTTTTTTATAAATACGAATATTATTTGAAACTGCGATCAAAATAAATAATGTATTTAGTACGAACTCTTTTGGACGGTACATTGTTTTCATGGACGATGGAAATGACTATTTTACTTTCTCATTCCCGTAATAAAATGTTATACTGCACGTCAAGCTGTCATCATGCCAATGGATTGGATTTGATAGATGGACCCAATAGTTTAAACACAAAATATTCATCTTCATAATAATAATTGGTCACTTTATCTTTTCTAATTTGTAATCATTTGGTGAAATGTTTGTGATCAGTATTGAAATGAATTATATACAACGAGAAATAATATTTTTTACCTTAAAAATTAAAAATCATACTGTCCTGAATGAATGAATGAATGAATTTATAGCCAGTATTACTCGAATTGATGTAAGGATTCTAAGGATACAAATTTTGTATCCTTAGATTAAATTATTATATCTGTTCAGGCATTGTTTCAGGCATTAAAAATTATTGTGGAATAAAGAAACGTACATGAACCCTGAAAATATGACACTCCTTTATTGGTATACACTATATTATATACCCTTATCAATATAAAATAATAAATTGTTATAAGTAAAGCTCTTTCAGGTAATTCTTCATGTCATCTTGTCAAGAGAGGTTATCGCGTGCTGAGCATCGTAAATCCTTAGGGATGATTTGATAATGTTGAATATTGCGTTTGAAGTTTAAATCGTAAATATACAAATTATCTTATAAATTAAATAACGTTTTTGTATCAAAAGAACCAAATCTTCTTTACGTATAATGGGTTTTTTAATTAATTTTATAATAATTACTAAACCATCTTCAATAATTTCTATTTTCGTATATTAAATTTGAAATATAGAAAATAATGAATAATATATTCAGTAATATTATGGTATCGTATCAAAATCGTAATTATTCAAAGTAGCATACATTCACAAAATTTTTATTTAGCATGTTAAACTAGAAGTCGCAACAACGAAAATATTAAGTGAAATATAACGGAGTTTTTAAAAATTCATATAAATTACACGTTGTTTATTTTGGTCAATGTATTCAGACGGTTTCAGCGTAATCATTGGCAAGTATGACGTGTGTTAACATCACGGCAACATTACGTAAAGCTTTTCTGACGTTTATCAAATAGGGCGTGAAATAGACATGAATGTCACGAACCTTGATCTTGTTTAATGTATTTACAAGTCCAATACAATGAAGACATACAAGGTTGTAAATTACTTGTCGGTCTTGGAACTCAGATTGCCTAGGCAATTGAGCAAAATAAATATCATAATACTCAGTATTTTTTTTCTAATCTGCATGTGAACTTTTTTTTTTTTGATTTGACTTGGTTCTGATCTCTTATACAGGAAAGAAAAGTTATATATATATATATATATTCGAAACATTCAAATTCATATTTATCAAGTATATATTAAACTCGTCTCATTATTTTTAAATTTTATATTTGCATCAACTAAAATGGACACCATTATTCATTATCCTACCATACAAAATAAAGGTATACTAAACATTTTTTTACATAGCGTTTCTCATACGTTGTTAAAATATAAAGTCCTTTCTTCGAATCGCAAATATCGATTCGCTAGTCTATACGATTACATAAGTTGTAAGCCCTTTGTATCTCACCGCGCACAAAAATGGTCTGATTTAGGTAACATTTTAAATGACAAATGAAGAATCACTATTATAATTTAACCCACTCAGTATAATATACTCAGTATTTAGTTAATGTGTATATTGCGAGTTATATAACAATTAGAAAATTCAGTCCTAATTTCTACATTATTAATTAATTAGGCTAAGTAGACTTAGGTATATTAGATGAGTATTTTAGTATAAGAAGTGGCCGTATAGTCGGAGTCTGTAAAAGGCTGAACTTTGTTTTAAACAATAGTTCGAATTTAATCGAAAATATTAAGAATGTATTCAGATCTTAGAATAGAATGAGGCGTCATATGCCATCCATCAATTAATTATTGATTTGATATTTTTTCGGGGACAAATAACAAATGACATATATAATTTTATATGTATCGAAACTAAAGGCTAAAATTACTGTGAAAGAAGAAATTCTTAGCGTATTTCTTTAAAATCTTTTAGTTTGTATGGGTCAAATTTTGCAACTGAATTTTAAGCAAGTTCTACCCGATTGATTAAGCTGAAAATATGGTCACACTTGTAGTTCTGGTTACCACCATATATGAGATCTTGTATAACACATTGTATTCATTTTAGTACATAGATTAATTAAAAGTCCGTTTTAAGCATTCTTGTCATTTTAACTAATCTTATTTGAATAAAAATGAATATTTGTATTTTTGTCCTGTATGCGTTGCTGCTATGGTTGCAACATACATTCGATTTCGATGCAACTTTTATGAGTTTTGCTGCCTACTCTCGAAAACATTTCCAAGCTCAATTTTTTTTGTTTGTTTACCCTTCCATGTTAACGTTCTATGAGGCCTTTACCCTATCCGTGCGAAGTATCCGGACGGGTAACTAGTATTTTTATTTATAAAATATCGATGAAAGTAAATATAACTGATGTTAAGGATCTGGTATTGAGGATTATGTCTTTCCATATTTTTTGGAAGGTTAGGTTAGCACTACTAAAACTATATTATATACATACAAGTATGTGAAATAGTTTTATGAAATTAAACATAAATTAATGTGAATAAATATTGACCACATTTTTCTAGAGAAGCTTGAGTCATGGAAGGCCACACACCACATCGCGTGCTACGGCGCGCCCATTTGTGTCTACGCAAAAATGACCATTATTTTGCGTGATTTGCCAGACGCTTTTGATAAATATATTCACTTATAACTAAAACAAGGCTTTATAATAAATATGATATGTATAAAACAGTTTCTTGAAGAATTGGCGGTTTTGTTACGCCATTGAATATTATATTACAAACCGAGATTTAAGAGCGATATATCGATCTTTTTTTTATAATATAGATATGACAGATGGGCCACCTGATGGTCAGTGGGCATAACAGCCCGTATACATTACCGCCGTAAGAAATATTAACCATTTCTTACAGCACCAATGCGCCACCAACCTTAGGAACTTAGATGTTATGTCTCTTGTGCCTGTAGTTTATTTATTTAAAAGGACAACCAACAGTGGACATGAAAAAAAATTCACGGAGTATATGTAACATATTAACTTGACATATACACTAGCTCATTTACCTTTCCAACCGGAACACAACAATATTGTTGATTGGCGGAAGAATATGTGATAAGTCCGTGGTACCTACCCAAAGGGTGTTGCACAAATTGAAGATCTACTGGGTGGTAGGGCTACCATCAAGTAGATCTTCAATCTGCGTCCAAATAACGTAATTAAACTATCACACCGTTACTAAACTACAGATATCTGTCAGTCCATTTTCATTCTAAGGTTACTGTGATATACGATCCTAGTAACAATAAAAACAACATATTTTAATTATATACATTTAAAAATGAATTATGTTATTTTCGTCTTCAAAATGACTTATAAGTTATTACCTAAAATTGTCATACAAAAACTCAATAATCTCAATTATCATCATGTATGATACTTACATATATATACATATATCTACGTAAATGCACGCTTGCGTTCATCCAATTATACATTAATCGTAGAATTTGTAAAATACCGTTTCGTAAATGTTCCTAGTTTTTAGATGAAAATAAATAACAACTACTTGACCTAATTTTGCAAATTTAAAAAATCGCAGTAGAAAGTACACTCTGTAGCAAAAATACTTACAATTTTAGTGTTGAGGTGCATAAGCTCCCGCTCGGTGACGCGGCGCCGCGCGGTCTCCATTTGCTGCTGTCGGTATTGGTTATACTTGTACAGCAAGTACATTCCGGGCAAAGCGAGCACCACGAAAGGGCGCATCAAGCTGGACGATGACGAAGCGCGTTGCGGCATTTTATTAACATTTCTCAAATTTTAATTCGCAACACTTTTTCCCTCGACAGTACTCGATGAGATAATCTTCAATTTATGTAATTGAATTTTCACGGTGCGGACCTTTGAGATCATTTTGCACAGTTTATTTTAAAGTTATTTATACTTTTTAATGGAAGATACTTTTTTAAAAAAAAATAGCTATTACTATTTTAGCACTTTCTACAGCGTCCTTAATGGGGTTTTTAGTTTATATTATTGCTTTAATAATAGACCTTATTTACATAGCTCTTCACAGTGCTACGCTTCAATCTGAAACAATAGAAAAATGTATTTGTAATAAAATAATACACAATATAGTAGAGAATGCTTTGGCTGATTAATATTGAGTTTTATTATAGAAGTCTTACAAAAAAAGGTTTTAATTAATATTGTTATCAAACGACTATTTATAATGTATTGGTATGTCTATAGTTCAACTTTTACTACTATTAAATAATTGAGGTAAACTATCAGATTAATAGGATTTACGTTTAAACGGTAAATATGAGCGTCGCAAGTTTCAATCAAGCCAACATCAGCGTCGTCGGAGCAATCGATTTAGGCGGTAAATTAGTTTTTAACAAAGTTGCCGTTCGAGGGTAATTGCTGAAACCCAAAATAGAGGTAATAGCACGGGAATCTGTTGATTGATCGCTTCCTCAGGGGAGCGACGTTGACAGCGTATGTACTTATATGAAAAACTATAACTATGTTAAATACGGACAAACAAAGCGAACACATATTACATTAATACAAAAAAAAAATCTAAATGTAGTTCATTGAACCTTCTATTTCAAATTTATGCTATCCTATTTAATACACATAAAAAAGAGAGAGGAAGGTAGATAAACAGACAGAGAAAAAGATTTAGATACATAGCACGCGAATCAGAGTCGACTTTGAGTGATAAGATTAAATTAATAAAATTCAGATAAATCGCGAAAAATCGTTATATCTATCTATACGTAGATCATAAAAACGCACCAAGGAAGTCGTAGGCTGAAGCTAACATTTAATAAGTAAAGTTACATCTTCCAAATAGAAGTTGTAAACGAAAGATAGATATTTTACTGGTGGTAGGGCTTTGTGCAAGCTCGTCTGGGTAGGTACCACCCACTCATCAGATATTCTACCGCAAAACAGCAATACTTGATATTGTTGTGTTCCGGTTTGAAGGGTGAGTGAGCCAGTGTAATTACAGGCACAAGGGACATAAAATCTTAGTTCCCAAGGTTGGTGGCGCATTGGATATGTAAGCGATGGTTGACATTTCTTACAATGCCAATGTCTAAGAGCGTTAGTGACCACTTACCATCAGGTGGCCCATATGCTCGTCCGCCTTCCTATTCTATAAAAAAAAAAAAAAGAGGGTACGTAAAAGGATGCCGGTGTTATAAGCGGATAAATAAAGTCAGAGACAAATTCGTTTTGTATTCATTATTATTCGCCTTTATGTGTTAGTAAAAGAGAAAATGGGTATTTCGTTAGCATACCCAATGGAATATTTGATCAAATCCTCCACATTAAGCTTTATAAACAAACCAGACAACGGATCATCTTCAACGCATCTCAATACTTAGTTCGAAACCTACATTGCGAATTAAATATTTGTAACTTAAGCTAAATGCCGAACTTACTTCCTGAATACTATTAGGTTATATATGAAAGTAGAATTAAACTCAGTTGAATTCAGTTTGATCTTTACTCGACAGTAAGTTCGGAAAGGATCCCCGAATAACATGAATTTAAATTGAATTGACCTTTTATTACTTGGAGAAAGTGATGAAAGGTCTCGACTTCGAGAATTAAATTAACCTTTGAAGTATATGATGTTATGTTCTCATGATAGATTTCCGCCATGTCGTGCAATTTGAAGAGAGATTAGACAAATGCGCAGGATAGATTATAGTGGACAAGTATTTGTGTGCAAGATATTTCCTTACTTTTGTAATTCGATAAGACCGGAAAAATCAGGCGCAGGACAAATGGCTTTACGTGCTTTTGGAGGCATGAGAATACACACTTTCAACTTCCGAAAAACCCAATAGCATTTTTTTGTTGGCCCAAATGGGTATGAAGCCAGGATTTTGGGATCTTCGGTTTTATTTCTAGCCACAGCGAACCGGGTAAGTTTTCAAACTTTTTCTAGCTTTATATAATTCAGTATATGAAGCTAGAGTAAGTGAATTGCTTAGATTTGATGTCCTGTGTAACCCCGTGCCAGTTCGCGAATATCTAAACTGATGCGGTAACAATCGATTTGGTCACGATACTGTTTCATTGTTGACAAGTAAGTATTTATAAATGTTGCCATGTATATGAATCCTAATAAAAATTATATTATATATGAGTTTGATATCGAAATATATACTTTGAGAAACCTAGCTTTGTGGTTATAGCAAAACATTGATTTTTGAAGAATTTTCTTATATTTAATAATACTAATGTTCTCGCAATTTGGTCCAGGGGATGATGCTTACTTAAATTCGTCAATAAATTCTTCAATATTGCATGTTTGGAAGATTTTTTTTTACTCTTATTACCATTTGTTTTTTAATGATAACACTAAAGCACGTCAATATCTATCAAAAAAAAAAAAAAAAAGAAAATCGGCTGACGTACAGAAGCGAAAAATGTATTGAACTGTTTTGTCTTCACCTATTTATATTTACAGATTATAGCGTATTAAAATAGTTTGTAAAGAAACAAATTTTATTTTATCAAAAAATAACAAAGTACTTTCACTATTTGGCGTGGTTTTTCGAAGAACACCTTAAAAGATCGAAAGCTTTTTTTAAAACTTATATTTAATATATTTTTCGATATCATTAGGGGATTTATTACACTACAATTGTGGTGATATGTATGATATTTCCTTATAAAGAGATGTTGTATTTATCTTACATTTGTGTTATTAGATTGACCTTTACAAACTGCAAAGGTTAGATCACTTTCGTACTGTTAACTAGAAAATACTGATAAAAAATAGGTGGCTTACGTGACGCAACATCGCTAGACAAAAGCAGCTGGAAACTTTGAACCAATATTTTAAAAATAGTTCGCGCAGTACTTGCAAAAATTCTCATACTAACTCTATACACAAAACGGAGTGGGTCTTACTAAATACTTATGTGCCTATAAACTTGGACTAAACTATTAGCGGCCTTAACTCGTAAAGCTGCCTAACTTTTTAATTATTGTTTCTAGTAACTTTTAGTAATTTACAAATTTTTAACAATTATCTATTTGAATTATGTTAAAAGTCAACAGTATATGGGATCAAAATCGAACCCGCGACTCAAGCCATTAAGCCATTGTATGAACAAAAGCTTGAGTTGAATAGATAACAAATGATCTGGTTAAATGTATTGACGTATAAATATTACCAAAATATCAAAGTCATGCGATTGATATACGGAATATTGTATACGAATGGGAAGTGAAAAGATTACCACAATAATATTCTGTTAGCTTTACTATTAATATATTCGAATTCCATGCACAAGCAATGTTTTTTTTTGAAAAGATCCCAATGGCGAAGGCTGAAACTTTTTCATACTCTAAAAAAAGATGCAAAGCCCGACAATTACTGATTTATAAGCAAATCTTATAATATAGTTATATATATAATTAAATATTATAATATAGCATACAGTATTAAGAAACCATTAAAATAAAACGTCGATTTTATTACTATGAAACATTTGTAAGCAACATAGGAATGCTTATATTTGTTTTTCTTTTGCTTTGAAACTTCTATATCTAGAGCATAATCGTTAATGTAAGTAGGTCTGCCGGTAACAGTTTAGAGGTTATTGACCCAGGTCTTGGCGCTCATTTAGTTATTGATTAAATGTTTACAAATTCAAACAATTAAAAAAATTGCTTTATTTCAGTATAAATTTACACGAATAAGGAGTTAGTTATTGCTCGATCTCGTATAGACAATTAACCTGTATGTATATAGAGTAATCAAAGATACTTAGCCGCTTTTTATTTATTATATTAAAAAATGGTAATTATAATGCAAAATTAGGCTAAATATCTTTTTTTCGGCAGCTCATCTCAAGTCTGGTTTATTTAATAAATGAATGTTATGCTTCTATTCTAACCAATATTATAAATATGAGTGTTGCTTATAAAAATTATAGAACCGTTCATGTGGTTAAACCATTCGAAAGTTCTCGTAAGCTATTATTTTAAAAATAATTTTACGTAAAAAATATTTTAATTTACGTAAAAAATCAAAACTAAAAACAACGAACAATTCTCATGACGCTTGTGATTGGCAAGGCTGTTAGCACCATTTTTTTCTACCCTTATTCGTCAACATAAATTAAATTAATGTAATATATAAATAAAATATAATTTTAGCGTGTTAGCTAACTATTGTTGTCTAGATAAATATATAAAGTCTTAAAACAACTATTCACATTTCATCATTGCTATCAAATATGGTTCATTTATAAAAATGAATGAAATATAAATAACAAATATTTATCTGTCTATACATCAATGAATCTGAATAATGTTTTTTTAAATTAATAAACATAATAAAATTAGTGCAGTGTCGTCAACAATAATATATATTTTAATTTTATTTGTTTATTAACATACATGTACAAACAAACAATAAAACATTTACATCTATATACTAAACAATCTCTTAATATCTATAATTTACCTAATTTACATTGCATAGTAATAAAAATATATATTTTATAGCAGAGGCATTGTAAAATAACGCAATATTGTTTTAGAAATAAATACTAATATTACAAATCCGAAAATTAGACTGTCTATTTGTCAGTTATGCTTTTACAGATAGAACACTGAACCGATTGGTAAAAACTAGTATATGAATAAAAAAAAAACATTTCAAAGTGTACGATCTGACTTGAGATGAGCGCACCGAGATCGTAATTTTCCGCATGACTTACATAAGGAGAAATAATCTCACGAGATATATTTTACCCGTTCACGCATTTTATTTCATGATTCTTGATTTTTATAGATACTCTTTTATGATTTACCACAATAACACTGATTTCACTATAGCACTTAAATATTGTTATGAAATTTATTTTTAATATATAATAAAAAACTCCATGTATGTGTGTACGAAGTTTTTCCTACACCGACGCGAAGAAATAATGAACACAAATTGCGCAATATTTAGTTAAGATTTTACGGGTACCTACCCAGACGAGCTTGCACAAAGCTAGAGCTTTGTGCCACCAACTCATCAGATATTCTACCGCAAAACAGCAGTACTTGGTATTGTTATGTTCCGGTTTAAAGGATGAGTGAGCCAGTGTTATTACAGGCACAAAGGACATAACATCTTAGTTCCCAAGGTTGGTGGCGCATTGGTGATGTAAGCGATGGTTAACATTTCCTACAATGCCAATGTCTGTGGGCGTTGGTGACCACTTACCATCAGGTGGCCCATATGCTCGTCCGCCTACCTATTCTATAAAAAAAGGATTAACGAAAAGCCTTTAGGCTATCTCGCCTCATTACTGGACCAACTCAACCTGAACCCACGTCCTTTAGTTATGATCTGTGTATTCAATTCAGCCGTATTGGCTGTTCTTAAAAAAGAAGTAAGATGCAATCAAAATAATTGATCGTACGAACAACAGCACTTCAAATAATATGAAACAGCGCTGCAGTCTTTAATCTCAAAACCCTTGAAGCAAAGTTACAAACTTTCACAAACATGTGAAAAAAAGCAGCCAAGAATAGCAATGGTATTGCTTTCAGAAATATCCCAGCACTCTAGATGAATAAAGCTACACCCGCGGCATGTCAGCCTCTTCAAAACAAAACAAAAGGCGAAACCGCGACAATGAGCACGAATGATTGAAACCGCCCAGAGACTCGACCAGAATAAAGGCTAAACAATGTAAACACGACATATTACACGATGCGAATTGTTTTACTTTTCACGATTACAACTGGATATAAACACAGATAATATACTCGAATGAAATACTGTAACTGACAATAGCATTGCATGTTTATAGCTTATTTATCTCAAGCTGAATTTAAAGTATCCCTGATGTAGGATTTTATGACATTTGAAATGGCTAATATTATATCGTTTTTAATATCATTATTGTATTTAATAGTATTTTAAGTTTTTACTTGATAAGATTTCGATAAAACCAGTTTGTAGAAATTTCTCATGACAAAGCAAACTATATCTTTGATATGTTATATTATTGAATTATAATACTCTACCTGGTGCATCATGAGTGCTATAATAACAAACGTCACCCGGTGCTATAATAACAAACCAAGGTAACATAGATTAAAACAATAATAAGAAACCGCCACTAACGAAGAGGAAACAAGAAACGCTGATTTAAGGCTAAAAGACCGGATATTGATAAAAAACAAATAATAATATACATGCAACTTTCTAATAGATAAGCTATATTCAGTTCTAAGGTAGGCATCTACATACTCGTATTTATTTTATTTATATATTGAGAGAGTTACACCATTAACTTATCACTAAACACTTTAATTAACAACTAAAACACATACTCTTACGAAGTGATACGTCTTTAAAGATGTAACGACATTCAATATATCGTACATATTTTTATAACCATATACTATAACTAGTAATCAAATAATTTAAATACAAATCGTAGCAAAATGTAATTTCGGTTATATATTTGCAATTCTTGACGAAAATTATTTCATCATTTTATATCATATGTATTGCTCTGAAAGAAACTTTAATATTGATTTCATTTCAAAAGTTTAAAAGTGCACAATACGAAAACGGAGTCACATTAAACATTTTTGAAGATAAACCTTTCTTATTCATCAATATATATGATATTTAAGATAATTTATATCTGTAAGTTTATTTTTCTTTTTCAAAGTTAGCCGGACATTGCGGTGACGTCACAACCGCATCCAGGCACACCGCAACGCGGCAAATAGCCACTCCATTACCAGCTGTCCGATATAAGGTAACATATTTTTATGTAATATTGCGCTGACGATGCGGAAATTTTAACTTTTCTTGGACTGGCTATGAATTATTTGACGAAGACTACCCCAATTACGGTTGAACGGTCTAAAGTTAATCTAATTTTGTATACGTTGAAATATGAGCGCCAGCGATTATTGTTTTCTTGACATGATGAAGATAAAATTATGTTGTAATTATAATCCGGGTTCGCATATAAATTAATTTTTGCGTCAGAACAAAATATATTAATTAAAATCATAAGGCTAAAGAAAAGCCAAAACAATATTATTATCGTTTAAATTAACTAAGAGTACGTTGATGAGAATATAGATATAATAAAGACAAGGCTATAAGAGAAATTGTCAAAACATAGTATAAGACAGATGGTCAAAGTCTGCAATTAAAAAAAGCCATTAAAGTCAAGTTCACATTGAGATTATTCCAGAGAACCTAACCCAATTTCAGAAACAATGCATTGTCACGTTATGCGGTGCATAAATGCATCATAGTATGACAAACGTAACGTGTTAGCAGCTCTGAGAATAGATCATATGCATATAAAATGAGACACGTATAAATCACCGAAGTCTTAAATTAAGAGACAGCACAATTATATAATTGTGTTTTAATCTTAATATGCACTTTGCATGCTCATACTTGAATAATGAAATAAATATACGTAGTTTCTTTTAATATTGCTTGTTCTTTTTTTAATTGGAAATAGGCTGACTGGCAAATGGGCCACCTGATGGTAAGTGATCACCACCGTTCAAAGACCATGACCATGGGAACTAAGCTGTTATGCCCCTTGTGGCTGTAGTTATACTGGCTCACTCACCCTTCAAACTGAAATAAAACAATACTGAGGAGGTACATATCCAGGCGAGGACCTACACAAGGGCCTACCCCCAAGTAAATCTTACAACTAATGTTTTATTGTTTATATATATATATATATATATATATATTATTGTAATAAGAATATAATAATAATAAGAAGCCGTCAATCAATTAAGGAAAGAATATTTTAGATAAATAGATAAATAAAACGGTGTAATTCACAAGTACAAGTCTAATTATGTAAGAATTCGATAGTATATATAAATATTCATTAAATATAAAAAAATTAGTTACTTTTCATAGTTCTTAAATTTTATATCATATATCATTCATTTATATCATGTTACGTAGGAATGAAGTTTATAAATCTACTTGATAATGGCGGTATAAAGGTGTATTTACTAATGTTCTACTATGTATATAATGTGTATTTATATAATGTGTAATTACTGGCGTTCGAGACGTCGGGATGTTGGGGGGCGGATGTCCTTACTTTAATCATGGAGATTGGCTGCCGCCTTAGAGAGAGGGGATTTGACAGTCGCTCCGGGTCCTACTTGGCACAAAGGTTGTCCATTGCCGTACAGCGTGGAAATGCGGCCTGCATTATGGGCAGCTTTGCGTCGAGTGGGTATCGGGAGGGACTATTATAAATTTGATTAAAAAAAAAATTGTGACATAGTTAACTTTTGTAATAAAAACTAAATAATATTATATTGTTAGATCTCTTTGTCATAGATTCGGTTTACAAATTTTCATATCCAACATTGTATTTTAAATCAAATTCAAATTACATTTACTAATTAAACATTTATCAATATTACATATTAAAAAATTATCAATTTCCAATGATGAAAAAGATTTTCCAATGATGAAAAAGATTTGAAATTTATATTACATGTTGAAATAGATCATTTAGGAGCAATGTCTGGTAAAAGAAAGTTCCTATTCGTTTAAAATCCCTAAGCGAAGCTACAAATTGCAATGCAAAGTTGGAAATGGTTCAGGAAGTCAAGTAACAAGGGCTCACAATAGATACTGATTAATATTGCAGTTACATTGTTCTATATATTCCGGTCCAGCGTTGTAATTAACATTTACGTAACATTATGAAGATATATTGATTTGACTGTCAGCAGCGTATGAAAGAACGGCAATGTTTGTACTTTTAACATCATTGTGCATAAATTCCTACTGTGAAGGACACCGTGAGGGTTTCCATGCCCCGTGAGGGTTTCTGTGTCTGCATGTCTACATGTGTCAAATTTCACTGAAATTCTGCCACATGTATATTCCACCAACCCGCATTGGAGCAGCGTGGTGGAATAAACTCCAAACCTTCTCCTCAAAAAGGGGTAGAGGAGGCCTTAGCCCAGCAGTGGGACATTTACAGGCTGTTACAACTGTGCATAAATTTCTGGTTGTAAGGCATTTACCTACTCAAACACTACATATCACATTTTCATTCCATCACCCTTTTCCATTGATAATATGACATACTTTGTATCGTTGTGTTTCAGGTACAAGAGATAAAATATCGTAGATCCATTAGTTA
Organism: Nymphalis io; assembly: GCF_905147045.1. Taxonomy (NCBI): domain Eukaryota; kingdom Metazoa; phylum Arthropoda; class Insecta; order Lepidoptera; family Nymphalidae; genus Nymphalis; species Nymphalis io. The sequence continues at coordinate 9,812,605 of NC_065898.1, read as the reverse complement.
AGAGCGGTCTGGCTGTTACACATTTAAATGAGAAATATTATGATGATAAAAAACAACAAGCCAGAACTTTTCATTGTGAAAGTAAAAATGTTCTTACAACATGAGTTTAACAAATAGATTACGCGTTTTCACTAATAAACTTTAGTAAAAAGCGTTACTCCAAAAAGGACGAAATGCTAGATTAAAAGTCAGTCACGAGGACTCATTACCATATTATAGTATAATAGTAATCATAAGTTATATACTTTCCTAGAGAGAAAATTAATTACATAAGGTTCTATATTTTTCTTATTATGTATAAGTCGTGAACATTGCAAATATGAATGCATATATTTAATTGTGAGAAAAAATAAATGTAGAATTTAAATATTTATACATTTTTTTACGGCTTGTATCGTATTACTGGCAATATCTTTATAAGCAATGACCGTATGATTGTAATCTTTTGAATCTTTTTCCTACATCTTCTGACCTAAATTTGTTCTTGATATGTTTAACGCAAATTGTTCTCTTGAGACGAATCGGGGCAGCAATAATATGTAATAGTATCGTTGAATCCGTATTACATATTGCTTAGAAATGTCTTCAATTTGCTGAACTTATCAGTTTGAAAAACGAGGTTTCCTGGTCGTATCAAGTTTTGAAGCCAAATCAGAGTTACAAAACAAGTGCAAGATAGTCTTTGTACAAATTCAGCACGTTTGATGTGAATAGTATAATTACATTACTTTTTTAATCTTTATTTTAGAGTGGTCTGGTCACCGAGTTATCATACCACCCCTATAGGAAAATTATATATTTTTGTTTATGAATTAACTTTTCTACATTGAGTTCCATCTCATTAATCAACCAGCCTTTGAAGGTTAACATGTACTTCTGAGTCTTTAGAGGCCTTGATACTTTTCATGTTTTTAGGTCATCGGCAAACAGATATATTAATATGTTCAATATCATTTATAAATATGTGAAATAATAGTTGACCTGAGTGTAGAACTGATGGGAATAAAATAATGAATAAATTATAGTAGCAAGCAGTAATATTGATATAAAATAAAAAGCAAAGTGCCACGTTCATCAAACTAACTACAAAGTCAATTACTACGCCTACATCTCTGTTATGTTGGAGCACCTTTTGTCAGTGTAAACTTTGTTATAACGAACTTACATAGAACACGGTGTATTGGTTTATGTAAATTCGGTAAATTGCATTTACATGTGAGAATCTAAAAGCCGAGATGGCCCTGTGGTAAGAACGCGTGAATCTTAACCGATGATCGTGGGTTCAAACCCGGGCAAGCACCACTGAATTTTCATGTGCTTAATTTGTGATTATAATTCATCTCGTGCTTTACGGTGAAGGAAAACATCGTGAGGAAACCTGCATGTGTCTAATTTCACTGAATTTCTGCCACATGTGAATTCTACCAACCCGCATTGGAGCAGCGTGGTGGAATAAGCTCCAAACCTTCTCCTCAAAAAGAGGAGAGGAGGCCTTTAGCCCAGCAGTGGGACATTCACAGGCTGTTACGGTTACGGTGAGAACCTTATACAAAACATACTATGTAGTGCTTGTGGCTTCACCTCTCTTATTAAATTGATAAGTATATTTAAATTTAAATATCGACTAATTAATCTACAATTAAGCCGCATTTCAGAGTGATTAGGCCAGGAACGGTCAAAGTGTCCTGAAAGAATAAATCGCACTTATAATTTAATTAAGGTATATTTATAAAGTACACGTTTGTTTTCAAGACCAGTAAAATTTAATAGATACAATAAGATGTTACATAAAACTTTTCTTTAACAGTTATACCATTCCGCTCTAAATTATAGTTCTTGTTTATTCAAATGTGTTATGACCAGACATATCACATGACATACTTACCTAGGCTGCTCTAAAATTCATGTTACTCACAATTTGTTTGTTATTATATAATCTGGTAACCTCACTGACGTCAGACGGATGATGATTTTGACGCGTCCGCTATAGTTATTATAGTAAGATGGAATCTTCCAAAATACGTTGTGACTTTCTCGATAAATAAGTGGAAACTGGGCTATATAATTATAATAAAATTGTGAACATTTACGATTCATTTAGTATTATTTTTTGTACATACAATACTAGTTTCGGCTCGTTGCTCGTCGTTGGCACATGTGTTAGATACCCTATGTCTTTTTATGTATCCCTGACAATATGTATGCAAAGTTTCATGACAATCCTATGAGTAGCTAAGACGTGAAAGCGTCACAAACAAGTAAACAAAGTCACTTTCGCATTAATAATATTAGTTAAGATATTGATGATAAAATTATAAGGATTTTTTTTGTAGTTTATTCTTTAAGTAAGTAATTGTAGTGAGAAATGGCCTGCAGTTACAAATAATTCATTTCTACGCCTAATCTTACTTTGATTGTGTCGGATTGTTGTCCCACCTGAACAGAAGATTGAACGAATCAAGGTATAAGGTGTTTGCATAGAAACTTATGTACTGTGTAATATCTTCTGCGTGTTTAAATAGAAATTTGTTGGAATTGTATATTTTAAATTTGAAATATAATATAATTCGTGTAATGTTCTATAACCTTGGACTATATACATTCATGTTTGTTTGACGAGCCGGTTGGCGAGGTTAGTGGAATCTTTCACGAAGAAGGTTGTGGGTTCGATTCCCACCCAGGACAGATATTTGTGTGCATAAACATGTCTGTTTGTCCTGAGTCTGGGTGTAATTATCTGTATAACTATGTATTTACAAAAGAAAAATAGTATATGTAGTATATCAGTTGTCCAGTTTCCATAGCACAAGCTCTGTAATGGCTGTATGTGAGAAATGTCCCAGGATATTATTATTATTATGTGTCACTTATTTTCCTTGTATTACATATACGAAAAGATAAATAAAGAAATATTACCAAAGATTACTGGTAATTACTTTAATCATACTTGACCTTAGTGATTTATTTAAAACAACAACAGTGGTTAATCCTCTTTACATAACGTGGGTGCATGTTCGCTTGTAGACTGAAACCAATCAATATTGTTTACGAACTACGCAAATAAACATGAAAACAATTTTGTGGTAATAAAAGTGATAGGTACTGTTTATAAATTTCGATAGTTTGCCAATCATAAATTATTTGAACTCAATCATTGTCATCGGGTATCGTTACCATAAATGTAGGCTTATTTTGCTATGACGTAGCAGACATAAAATTAAAATGTAAGTATTTTAGAAGTAAATAGACTTAAACACGCAGTTTAAATTGTCATTCTACACGTCAATTTTGTCCAATAAAATGAAGCTACAACCGGTTAGGAAAGTTTTAATAACTGGCAAAATCTCAGCCACTGCATGTTATCGTGGAATTTTAGCTTTATCGTAAATATTATGATATATCGTAAATGACCGTCGATAAGGATGATCGTCTAGAAAAATATTTCATATGCTTTATATATTGTTAAGGTGTTAGATCCTTCTTCGTTGCTGTACATGTAGGGATTGTTTATCTATGTGATCACACCACTATATGGACTTATATGATTGGACTTTATTACTTTGCTGGCGACTCCGTACACTAAGGCGGTAAGCTACATTGGGCACCTAGACAAGAAATTTGCACGAATATATGTGAACATAATGAGATTGTCTCTGTCATTCTATTAGAGTTGATTGAAATCTCCGACGAGTAAGAGCTTTGATATTACGCATTATCATCTCAATGACTCTGAAGTGGTTCATAAGTGCCTCGTCGAGTCGAATCCGTTTGCACTGTTTTCGGTCTTGCTCTTTTATGTCATTCGCGAGGATCGACGCTATTGTGCGTATGTTCTTCGCCGCGTTCACTTCCATCCGGAAAGTGATCTCATCTTTTGTTTTTCTTCGCTTCTATTGTGATGGTGGTTACAATGTATTCTTTAATATTAAAGTTGCTTATGATCCAAGTTGTTTTTCCGCAACCTGGTACTCCGTTCACATACGTTATCTTCGTTCGGCACTTCCCAGTTCTTATGAGTATCGCTTTCTGTCTGTATTGTAAACTCTTGAACTATGTATTGATCGAAGATGTGTATAAAAAATTTGAACATGAAAATTAAGTTGTCTTTACCCGGGTTTGAACCCGTAAGCGTCGGTTAAGATTCACAAAACCACAGGGCCATCTGGGCTCTTAAGAATAATTTAGAATGGAAAATGAATATGTGAATTTGATGATTTGTAAATGGGTATGTTTGGTTATATATTGCTTGAAGCGGATATTACTCGTTACTCAGCGTGTCATCGCTATATTACAAATATATTATTAAGATTTTGTTTAAGTGCTCTGAGCCACTTTGAACATCTGAAATTTTAATTTACAATATTATAACAAGTTATAAAACCAAATATGAACAAAGATAAAATTTATTGAAATTTAATTTAACAAGTTTATTTTTTATATAGAATAGGAAGGCGGCAAGCATATGGGCCACCTGATGGTCAGTGGTCACCAACGCCCATAGACATTGGCATTGTAAGAAATGTTAACCATTGCTTACATCACCAATGCGCCACCAACCTTAGGGACTAATATGGTACGTCCCTTGTGCCTGTCTCACTCACCCTTCAAACCGGAACACAACAATACCAAGTATTGCTGTTTTGCGGTAGAATATTTGATGAGTATTAATAATAATGAATAAGGCGTAGCGGTAGATTAGCGAGAAAAAACAAAAACTTAACAGTTACTTTTACTTCTCTTAAATTGTATATTTCCTGCAAAAACATAAGCAATAAAGTTCACATCTTTATGACATCTCTATATACTTTTATTTAATATATTTTAAAGTGTTTTTTTCAATAAAAAGATTTAAGTTTTAGTTAAATAGAATTGCTCTAAGTAAATTCTTTGCTGTAGTGGAATGGAATCTTAAAAAATGAGATGCTTTATTACTACTCAGGCATAAAAAGGTTCAAAGATTTTTCAGTTGTTAAATTAAAACAAAGGAAATTCGTTCAAGATGTTTCAAGTAATAAAACATAATCGTGCCTTTTTGCCATTTTTGACAATTGATAAGCAATGATACTTTTTAATGAAATAAATACAAAGTAGACTTACTCATTCGTTTTTAATAATTTTAAATTCAGAAAGGTAGGTGAAGACGATAATGATATAAACACGTTTCGAGTATAAATTTCGATTAATAGTGATTAGTTATTCTAAACGTAACTCTTATTAACATAACGAGATGCTGGAGAGCTTGACCTATATCGGGTTGACTTTACATTGTTTCATTGATAATGTACGTTGCATTGCTGTATGAAATGCAGCATATTATTGCTTATCATTTTTTATACAATTTTTCTGATTTTTCAATTTACGTTTAAGCTACCTATACCTATTCCCTTAAAATCTGTTATTTTATATATATATAAATTGTATATTTATTGGTAAGTCATTTATTTCATTAAAGCTAATTTTCTATATGCAAGCCCAACTGGCAAGGTACCACCCACTCATTACATATTCTACCACCAAACAGCAATATTTAGGATTGTTGTGTACGGTTTGAAAGGTTAATGAGCCAATGTAATTATATGCACAATGGATATAATTTATTATGTCTGTTCACAAGGTTGGTGTCGCATTGACGATGTAAGGAATCGTAAATATTTCTTACAGTGCCAATGTCTGTGGACGCTGGCACTAACCACCAGGAAACCCATTTGCCAGTCTGCCAGTACTTGAAATGAAAAATAAAATAAAGATAGTATTCTATCCCTGTAGCACTTGCGTTGAGTCCATGTTACGAATGCAATATACAGACAGTCACACATGTGTGCGTGACTGTACTCACCATTATACATAGCTACCATTGCAGCTGTGATACTGCATTGCTTTAATGTCAGAATATTACATACGTAAAAGTACGCACACTGTCAAGTGGAAAAAAAATCGAGTATATTTTTTGCATGTTGTACTTTTGTATGCTTGTCAGCGTTTGTTACGAAAGTACCCAAAGTTTTGCTCAGACTGCGTTAACGTAATTAACTCGAATACATTCGCGTCTGGGTGAATTCGTCCGTTTTTGTGGACGAAAATCCGACTCTATATATATACATATACTATGTAAATTTGGTATGTATTTATAAGTAATGTATATCATTTTTATTGTGTTACCCTCCCACCCCTTTCCTTGAAAATTTCTAACTCTGAAGTCTGGAAGAAATCTTTATTAAGCGATACGGCTGCACTATTAGACAAATGTGGGTATCACAATCCGTACCCCGTTATTTCTCTATTATTATCATTGTACCATAAATATCTATTTATTTAACATAAGAAAGATTCAGCTTCATTGCATTTGTAGTTTGTATATAAATCTGAAACTTTCAAGCCTTCCTATATAACTGTGGTTACTATTGTCTTAATTGGTTTTCAAAAGTGGTTATTTCGCTTAGAAATGTGTATTTTCATAGAAACATATCTTCACTAAGTCATAAGTAAAACTATCCAGTAAATATAACTTACATGGCTCACAATTAAAAAGGAAATAAATAAATACCTCTTATATAAATAATACCTCTTTGTTCTACAAATGCAGAGTATAATTCATATTAAATGAAATGTCAAATGTTATGTCTCAGACAGCTAGGCTGCAACCATTGAATAGTAGATTTTGTTGAAAATGATTTCAGTAGTTAGATTTCATTCAATATATGATATGATATTTTATTTTATCATTTTATGATATGATATTTTAGCGCATTGTAACATAGCAATTGATTATGAGATGTATTTTGTCATTCGTCACTAGAATTTGGCGTTAGTTAAAGGCCGAAAAAATAATGCGCGGAATGTCGGACCGATAAAATAATGCACGGACGATATGGTCATCCAATGTCACAATTGTTTCATTAGTTTATTATTATTTCAGTCGGACACGAGTCGCTTTAATAATATCTATTAGATAATATACTGCACATGCAAGCTTAAACAACATTGCCATGAAAAACATAAGGAAATAGTGATTTTCTGAATTACACAGTGGTTGCAACACGCGAAGTATAATTTACCACGAGGCCCACATATGCAGTTGACATTTCACAAGGGTAACCTCCGACCTTAACCATTAAAACTCACCTCACAAAAACAACCAGCACTAAAGACAGTCACACTACAAAGGAAGACACTACGGCAGCTTAATCACGTGTCCATTCACATACGTTATGCGACTAAATTGACATATTACGGTAACACACACAATGGGTAAACATGTTTGGGGACATCTTTTTATTGATGAAATTGCTCCCGGGATGAGGAGACGGTGTGGGAGCTCCAGGCCGAACGGCAGGCGAGCGCGCTAGCCGGCGCGCCGCCTCACTGTGACTGATATACGCGTCTGAAACTCTTTTTGCGCAGGCGCCATAAGACGCAAGGATCGGCCGAAATTCACCCTAAGAGTCGTTCATAAAAAGGTCCTATACACCATTTGTCACCACGCACCAATTTGGCCTTAATTAATAACATTCGTTAGATGCTTTTATAGCCTGAACGAGAGGAGAGGCGTTGACCGTTTTTGAACTGGATTTGCGCGTGCCGCACTGCACACGTTGGTAATTAAATATGTGTTTGACAATACGGGGAGGCTGTACCGTGAAACTGATGACGTCAATGTGCAAAGAGCGGGATGAACGCGCTATTAGACAAATTTTTAAGCAGCAGGTTCAGCCCTTGCAAAGTTCCGTGAAATGAGGTTAGGTCATGCTTTAGTATTTGGTACAAAGTTAAAAGTTTGCCCCACATTATTTGCAATATGAAATCTTTAACAATTTACAAATTGTTATAAAGTTTTTTCGTATTTACAGAAAAATTTAATACATAGTAAAATATATATTCCGTTGACATATGATCTTCCCGGGAATTTTAATAATACAATTGCTCCATATTGCGCAACGTGAGCCTACGATTCAAATTATTGTATTACATTGATTGCTCGGAATGTGGTCTATGCGATGAGTTAAATGGAATGTGTATACTTTAACTCAGCATTGTTTTCGATTACAAATGTTTTATGTTAAACTTCTGTTACATTATTCGGTCATTTCAATTTCCTTATCTAATTGTTAATATTGTTTTAAAATTGTTAGTTAGCTCGTACGAATAAAGTTTTAGTAGTTAATATATTTAGTATAGATATTATTTCTGAGACTGTATCTATTACCTAAAACCTTGCTGTTGATATATATAGCTTCTATGAAATAAACTAGCAGCCCGTTTTCGTAGGGTAATTTAATATTACTTATTTTTAAACGAAAATATATTTTTCATGTAATTTCTCCAGATGAAATTAGCACGTTCAAAAAACAAACATCAGTTTCCATATCCTTCACAAGTACAAAATGTACATCACTGTCTTATTTTTGTCAGTTTAATAAATACTTTGATTTTTTTTTGGGATAAAAAGGGTACACATTTATTGAAATGGCAGCAAGCCGTTCCTTCGCTTCTACCACACGAGAAAGATAAATTAATGAACATATTTTTATTTAAAAATATTGTTATTAATAATATTATAGATATATATAGTTATTATTAACATTACAGAAATCAACTTTGGTAAAATTCGTACTAGATACGATCGTAGTGATCTCGTCTGATGGGTTAAGATATTTTCGACTGCATTGTTTGCATACGGTCACGGCTCTTGAACTTTTAGGGTCATTGGCCTGGAGGATTTAGATTGGACGGAAATATCACTACTATGCAAATATATCGGTGTAGGCGATAGCTGAATTAGCGGGAAGGAAAATCTTAAAAATATATAGCGTGATAAATGTGAATTTAGGAAAACTTTACGGAATACATTTTCCTCCGTAGAGTATATTTTCAAGTAAAGTATACCAAATCAAGATAAATTAAAATATATTTTATATATGTCTACTGGGATTTTACTGGGAAGAACCAGCAAGAATGTCAATTCTTAATCAATTAAATTGCAGAATTTTAATCAAATACAATTAAATTGTTATTATTTATATATCCTGCATGAAAATCAACGAATATTATTTCCACGCTTTTATCAACTATATTTTGTGAGTAATACACTTTATATAATATTAATTTATGTTTTATTAACATGAGATTTAAACTTATTAATTGAGCCGGTTGGCGTGGTTGGTAGTGGTAATTGCCTTTCACGCCGAAGGTTGTGGGTTCGATTCCCACCCAGGACAGACATTTGTGTGCATGAACATGTCTGTTTGTCCTGAGTCTGGGTGTAATTATCTATATAAGTATGTATTTACAAAAGAAAAGTAGTATATGTAGTATATCAGTTGTCTGGTTTCCATAGCACAAGCTCTGTACAAGCTTAATTTGGGATCAGACGGCCGTGTGTGAAAAATGTCCCAGGATATCATTAATTAACAAAGCTAATAGTATTTTCAGGATTTTTTATTCAAGCGAAGATCTTGCCCAATGAAAGATGACTTGAGTTTTCGGAGACGGAACTTGGCGCCACGTGTTAGTCTTAACTTCTCGTGTTTCTATCAGAATAATCAATATATTTGTGAAATACCGCTCCAGCTTCCCGAAGGCATTAGTATTTCAGCGCGTGATATTCTTAACAAGTTCTGTTTCAATTTTTTTGTGAATTAAAAAATACTGAAATATGTGATATTGAACTCCAAAAAGAAAGCTGTGTAAAGCACAGAGTCATAGCGAGCACAATACGCGATTACCGTGCAGTGTCGTTGACAGTGGTGACTAGTAAGTATATGTTGTTTAATTAAAGGTGGAGATACTTTTCGCGAGCGATCCGCCAGTTCTACAATTTCCATCCAGGCGGAGGTGCTCGCGGGAGTATAGATAAAGGTACAGAGGTTACACTGCCTTAAATAATTGATTTAAAGTAAAAACGAGGTTTGAGACATAAACTGTAAATATGTAGGAACGCTCATCCTTATAGCACTACTGTTGAAGAGTTATACGAAAATAATCCCAGACTATCAAGAATACATCTTGAGGATAAGAAATAAATGTAATGATTAGGATATATTCGTATTAATAAAAATTTTGCAGATATGTGCTATTTCAAACTTCATTTATTTATATTTTACTTAGTATAGGGAGGATAAAGGCGCACTGACACTGTTATTCGTGGACAATATTTTAATATTGCGGCATAGCTAATTTCCAACAAATGGATATTGTTCCAGAGTTGGGCAACAAGCTTTTTTACGAATATAAACATGTTCTGAGAAAATACAGAAATAAATAAATTTTGAGGATGTCAAATATTATTGAAAAATATAAAGTATATATATTATATTAATAATATATAATTATAATATGTAGAAATACATTGTAACGATACCCTATCGATATTTTTTCATTCATTTAAATGTTATAGTGAAATAAAGAAACACATGCATACGTGTGCCCTAACAATATTAAACTCCTCTTTTGGACAGTGTTCGTTTATTTTCATTTCAGAAAATGTATAAACAATAACCCTGGTCCACAACTATGTAGGTGCTCTGTTATCGGTTGCAAAGTTGTTAGTTGAAATAGTCGCGCTTTTCTATTATTCCTGTAGTTTATTTGTTGCTACATTTTATTTAAAGAATAAATTCTATTATTAGTAGTATTCGTTTTTAAATAGATGGCTGGTACATGTTTAATTGGTAAATTGATATATTTGGTAATGTCAGCCATTTTTCAGTGAGCCGCCAATATCCATCTACGTTGAGTACCTTGTATTAATACTTATACTTGTAAATCGTACAGTTATACTTCTAAATCGAAACACATTAAAACAAACTTAGAGAATACATAAGTAAGCTTACTTATAATATATAGTCTAAAAATACAATATAATATTTGTGTTGTGTTTAAAGTATTGTAATTATGAATACTTATTTTATGCCATCGAATACACCTTCGATAGCTCAGTTGGTAGAGCGGTGGACTGTAGATGAAATCAATTGCTGAAATCCATAGGTCGCTGGTTCAAATCCGGCTCGAAGGATATATTATATTTCAAGAATACTTTTATTTTTAAATTGCATTAATTTTCCAAACAATGATTTTGGAATGAAGTTATATAACGAGCAATCATTCACATCAAACTTTTTTAAAGAAAAGGAATAATAAAAAAAGCCGCTGCGGACAGGATTCGAACCTGTGCGGGTAGAACCCAATGGATTTCAAGTCCATCTCCTTAACCACTCGGACACCGCAGCTTTTAGATACCTGCTCAAAATTATCTAATGTTATTCATTATAATTTTTTTTATAATATAAAATAAAAAACACGATTTACTAAATTAAATATTGCATTTTTTGAAACAAAAGAAAACATAAAAAAGGTTACTTTTACTTTATTGAGCAAAAAAAAGGTTTACTGATTTGACCCTTCCATTCATTATATAGCCAGTAATAATACAATTGTTTTTTTTTTAAATTTAATATAGTTAAACGAATTATTTATCATTTTTTATTAATTTGATGTAAAATAGAATTATTATATTGCTTGCTCTGTTTATTGATTTTAGACAAAAAATGTGTTGTGCACGCCATCTGTTAAAATATTGTGTAACATTACCATCTATACATATACCTATATTTTGGCTATTCATCAATAGATGGCGCTTATAAATTTAAGCTTTTTACTTTTTATCGCTAGATGTCGTATATTAAAGCTAGTTCGACGAAAATATAGTAATCGAATACACACTTATATCAATAATCGATATCATTATCCGACTCGACAATTCATCAAAAATCATATATTTTCCTTCCATACAAAAATCATAACGTTTTTGAGTTAATTGAGAAAAGTCATGTTTATTAGTGTCATCAATATGATCAATAATTTATTGTAATAGTTAGAACTGATTTCGATGAATTAAAAAGCTAAATATAGTAACTATAGAGAGTTGGGCAAAATTACGTTTATTTTTATAAATTGGTTCTCTAGTTTCTTTATTATTATTATATAATTTTTTTTTAATGAATTTGAATTATTAATTCTTATCAAACTTAACACTTTAAAGAAAATAATATATATTTTATGTATATATGTTTTTTTCCTTTTATATTCGTTTATTTGGTGGTAGGGTTTTGTGCAAGCACGTCTGGATAGCTACCACCCAGCTACTCATCAGATATTCTACCGCCAAACAGCAACATTTAGTATTGTTGTGTTCACTCAACCGGTGAGTGGGTCGGTGAACTACCAGGTACAAGGAACAAAAGACCGTAGCTCCAAAGCTGGTGGTGCATTGGTGATGTAAGGAATGGTTACTATTTCTTACATCGTCAATGTGTATCGGCGGTGGTGACCACGTACCCATCCGGTCATGCATTTGCCTGTTCGCCTATCTATTTAAAAAAAAATAAAAGGAATATAACTTGGATCAGTATTTCGAGTAAATTACATGATCATTCAAAAACAAAAAACATTAAAGAAAAACGGTTGGCACACAAGATCGGTTTGCTGTTCCAACGGCTTATGAGAGTGAAGGAATAAACTGCACTTTTGTTTGCGCACATACGTGCGGACTATAGTTATGTCCTGCACAGTTGGGTAGTTTCGCTTGAGAATGGCAGCCATGTGCGAAATCTGTAAGGGGAATATTAACATTGTCACTGTAAAGACGGACAAATCATTATGATTATTTTGTAATAGTATTTATTTACCAATGCAATACCGCTTAATATTTTCACTTTACCAAGATCAGCATATACTCACAAAAAAAACTGAACTTATTTAAATCGTTATAAAAGAATAGATAAAAAGTCAGCCTGTGAATGTCTCATAGCTGAGTAAAGGATTCCTCTCTCTTTGGGAATAATGTTTGGAGCTTATTCCATTATGCTGCTCCAATGCGGGTTGGTGGTTACTGTTTTTCCACCAACTGGCAGATTGTCCGCGAAATTAGACACAAATGCAGGTTTTTTCACAATATTTTCCTTCAAGCGCGAAATTAATTATAAACACAAATTAAGCACATGAAAATTCATTGGTGGGTTGCTTGGGTTGAGTTAGAATACAATATACTATAATACGAGCAAAACAGTTCTCTTAGCTTAGAACTTCTACTCATTTCTATATAAAACTGAAAAAATAAACTCCAAAACAAAGTTAAAAATAACCATTTTACTATTTCATTTTTTTTTCATTTTGTAGTTTATTTATTGTTATTTTATAAGAAATTAAAAAAAGAAAAACATGTAAATATAATGTTTATAGCTGTGAATTTTGTCCAGTAAATAAATAAATAATTGCCTTCTCTTTGATCGTTATCTGTTGACAATATTTTTAAGGACAGTTTATCTTTTCAATATCAACAATATATATTTCTTTCAATGGTGACACAAAAAAATGTATTCGAATGTGAATTTGTACACAAAAACATTTAATAATAATTTATTTACAATTAGGTATTTAACTTGTTGTCAGACATTGTACGAGGAAGCGAATTCGGCCTTCATGGGCGTTGGACCAATTGTTACTAGTTCAGAAGAAATCTGGCCATTGTTGGAATAAATTGAACGGATAGTCCATTAAATGGTTGAATAGTTAGAAAATCTGAGCTTAATTAGAGGAAGTAAGTCTGATTAACGACTCGTCTTTACCAATTAAAAACGGTTAAGTCCGTTAATCTTAGTGACTATATTTCAATAATAATGTTTGAATAAGTTTAATATTTCATTAGGTTTATTTTTTTTGTATAAATTCGTGAGGTCGACCGGCCTATGGGACTGATGATAAGTGGTCCTCACCGGCCACAGACATTGGCAGCGCAAATTAATTATTAAGCAGAAAACCCTACCATAAAGTTCACAAATTAAGCACATGAAAATTCAGTGATGCTTGCCCGGTTTGAACCCACGATCATCGGTTAAGATTCACCCGCCCTTACCACTGGGCCATAGCAGCTTAAAACAAGTTGAATTAATATATAAAAAGTTGAGAATTTTCAATTTATATTATAACACACGTGCACTTTTCCTTCAAACGCATACAAACAGCTCAAAAGTGTAGCCACAAATAGTGGATAGTAAAACGACCATAAACTTCACTACGATTCACTTAAGAAAAGACAGGACATAAAGACAAAAAGCAATAGAGCCGAGTCGTAAAAGTTACTTTTGAAACGGCTTACTAAACGTAAATAGTACTTGTGTGATGAAAATGCTTTAACTTATATATGTTTATTTCATTTTTTTTATGTATTTAATATAAATCAACCTTGAGACGTTCTTAATAATGACATTAGCAAAGGAAAAAATAAATGAATTAAAAACGTCTCCAAACTGATTTGGCTTTATTTATTTCCATAAGTGTATGTTATATTTTATCACACAACCAACAATCTTGTTTTATTTATTTTCAGAATTCCCCGACAAGAAGATTGAGCCCAGAACAGATATATGCAGACTTGTAAGACCACTAGACCAACAGGGCAGTAAGGTCAATTGAATATTTAAACAATTGATATTTAATTGGTTTTCGAAATTCAAAATACTGAATATACAATCGGTATAGTTATGAAATATTCCCACCTTTATCTGATTTTCTCTAAAAATACGAAGTGTCGACCACTGTACGAACAAATAAAACGTCAATGTTTGTAACATTCAAGGATCGTTGTGAGATTAAATTTCCAACAAGGTATCGTTGTTTCATTTTTATAGTCATTGAATTTTACCCTTGAAAACTTTAAAATTTCGCTTAAAAGCTTTTTAAGAAAAAATAAACAAGAAATAATATTCAAATCCTATCCATAAAATAGGTAATCCATAGGATAGGTAGGTATCCATAAAATATACGAAAAGTTACAACTTTGAAGCGAGTAAAATGTAGACGACGTATTATATAATCCAGATAAAGCCTATCTGGATTATACAGTACATTGGTTAAAATAAAGCTGAATATAAATGGCCTCAATTGAACTGCCAACTTTGAGATGAAAGCTGTTCAGTACTGAATATTCTTATATTGATTCACAAACTTATATTTATAAAATAACCACATAAATGTAAGGTGGTAAATAAACTAATATGAAAATATATTCAGTAAAAAAAAAAATATAGCTTCATAATTTTTATTACGAAATTGGTATCTATAAATGACAGCTAATTTTTTTATTTGTTCCGTATGACGTACCGGCGCGTGCGCATGTTGCCTAAACAATCATTTGCGTACATTACTCAGAATAATGTCAAAGATCGAATATCGTGACGTTAAACCATTTCGATGTATTTTCGACTTAGAAAATGTACCGAGGTTGTTGTCAATGTGTACTTATAATATCATAAACATATAGACACAAAAAAAAATGCCTGTTACATATTTAATTGTTGTATTAAATTATAATTATAATATAAAATAAAACACAATTACAATTATAATAAATAAATTAGAGCCGATAGTGTACTAAAATATAAAATAATCAATTTATTAGCACAAGAACAAAACAATTAAAAACACAGCAAGGTATCGCTTACGTGTTTATTTGCTTTAGATTTTTTATTATTTATATGAGCATATGGTTTCAAACTTTTAGAGTGGTAACAAAATAAATAATGTAAAAGAAAATATTGATTCAGTTAAGATACATAAAGAGTATATGTCCTATGTAAAAATGGAGGAAATATTTAATTCATATTGAGAGCGAATTTAATTCAACTCATGTACAAAATTTATTCACTTCTACGAGAATTCCGTTGAATATCACAGACAAGGTTATTACGATTGGTAAATTATTATTTAAAAACAACATTAGTTTATTGGAGAATTCAAAGAGGATTTTTCACATAACTTCAAATTTATTTATTTACATGAAGAGTATAAGGAAATCATTACCACACAGGTGGTAAAGAAACAACAACAAAACCTTTGAACTTGTAAACACGATCAATTAAATTTTCAATACACTTGAATGAAATCGATAGTTTTTTCATCATTAGCAAAAAACTAAGTAGACCACGTTCTTGTAACAAAAACTATACACGAACTAATCATTCAAATCACTATCTGGATAATAGCTAATGTAAACGCAATAATAATTCCTGGTGTTTATTCAACGAAGAATGTAAAAGTATTCGGAAACGCTCATTTTGATACGGTCGGATTGATGTACGCATTCGTTTCTCTTCCTTCCTTTTTAATAAAGTAAAGGAAAATTTACAATAAAACAGATAATTTTTTTTGTGCTAAATCTGTCAAAGATATTAACAGATTATTCATTGAAATACTAATCCTTTTCTTTATCTGTAAGATTTTACGTAAAAACAGCACATATTTGTTTTTATATCACTTGTAATATTAATTCATAATTATATAAGGTACTTTTTTTGACAAAATAGACGCTTTTCCTGCGAACATTGACAAAACTATGCAACATAAAATTATAAAATGTACCAGAAATTCTATTATTTATATAATTTAAATAAGGTTTTTAATATATATCGCGACAAACGTACGTCACATTTACGTTAAATAAAAATATATTACCGTAAAATTTTGTTTGTATTATTTGCAATAGAATATCAATATGGTTGACATGACGATGAATTTATTTATTATAATACTTATAAGCCTACCCTAACATACCCTGACCTAAATAACCTATTTATAATAAATCATGACAATTGACCTTTGCAAAGCTGTGTCTGGTGGCCACACAGTAATTATCTCTCTAGCGAATTACTTCGATTTTTTGGATTAAATTCGATTATTTGTTTGTCACTAGTGACAATTAATTAAGTAAAGATTTGTAATACTATTAGTATTGTATATACTTGTAATAGGCGACAAAAGTATATGAATCTGAAACATTTGATATTAAATATTTTATATGTAAAATTTCTATTTGGTTTCTTAATACACATTCATTTTTTTTTTTTTTTAGAATAGGAAGGTGGACGAGCATATGGGCCACCTGATGGTAAGTGGTCACCAAACGCCCTTAGACATTGGCATTGTAAGAAATGTCAACCATCGCTTATAGCCAATGCGCCACCAACCTTGGGAACTAAGATTTTATGTCCCTTGTGCCTGTAATTACACTGGCTCACTCACCCTTCAAACCGGAACACAACAATATCAAGTATTGCTGTTTTATACAGATAACATCTATTTTTCAAGAAATGTTGTAGTAATCATATTTCGTAAAACAATGACGCGTTGATAACCGATACTAGTAATTTCCACAGATAAGTGCTTAACAATGCCAATGCACTGATAACGATAAGATAATACAGATTAAGTGAAATGGTCACAACAAAAGCTTAAATATAAAGCTTTTTATAGATAATATGGTAATAAATTTTCCTCTTGATAGTTAGTAGTAATATGCCATGATTATTGCCAAGCATTAAGTCATTTGATCGTATTCCTAGATATTTTTAATTTTTATTGTATAGATAGGCGGACGAGCATCTGGGCCACCTGATGTGGTCACCAACGCCCATAGACATGTAAGAAATGTTAACCATCGCTTACATCGCCAATGCGCCACCAATCTTGGGAACTAAGATGTTATGTCTCTTGTGCCTGTAAGTACATTAGATCACTCACCCTTCAAACTGGAAAACATCAATACCAAGTACTGCTGTTTTGCGGTAGAATATCTGATGCGTGGGTGATAGCTACCCAGACGAGCTCGCACAAAGCCCTATTACCAGTAAGCCTATCCGTATCTACAACCATGGGAAAAAATATGTGAAAGGAAGTTTGATTCATCATCATGTAATTTTGCTTGTATAATCAGGGGTACAAGTAAAGAAATAGAAACCAAGCCGCGAGCTAGAAATAGTACATTATAAAGGGATTTGACATTAGGTAACCTCTGTTTTAGTAGAATATCTTTGTCTTGGTAGCAGTATGGTTGGTAGCAGTATGAAATATCATTTATAATAAAACTATTGTTCTAAGGAAGTTGATATTTGTATGGTGGTTTCAAAAATTGATTAGGTAAATCTTAGTTCTTTTAGACTTTTCTGCTATTATGTAAGTAAATTTTATATTAAAAATACACATAAAATAACAAAAAATACACAGAACACTAATTACCTTCGACGTCTGTTAGTCAATTCGACTCAGATATTTATTACTGACATTATGAAGTTAAAAAAAACGTGTCAATTAGTTATACTGTTGCTTCTACTTAAAATATAAGTATAATTGTAGAATTTCCAAGTCTATGTTTTGTTTATCAAAAGGTTTTTTTTTTAACTTGCTACTAAATTATTACATATTTTCTTTTAAGAAACCGTTTAACACTAAAACGATGGCAAATTAAATATATAATAAGTATTATTTTTATATTACAATTCTTTCACTGTAATAAGATTACCATCGTATGCGTTTTTTCAATCCAGTAGCGTGATGATTCAGTCCAGAACAAGATAAATAAAAAAAAACATTACGCCCTTTGAAATAAAGTCCAAACTCATCATACGTAAAATCTTAAGCCACTCATGAACGGAGATATCGATCTCCTTTGTTTCAATGTATTTGAGTGGAACGGTTTTTGTAACTAAATATCTTATTGGGTGTATTTATTATAAAAATAATAAATTACTTAAAAATATGTCCCAGATTAATTGCAATTTTATTTTAGTAAAATAAATTAGTATGTAAGTAATTTAATTTCTTTCGTTAAGATATATAATTGAATTTTGCTTAAGATTGTTTAGTGATAATGTATTTCATGAAGTTAATAAATTAAGAAATATTAGTGAAAACACATTTTCTGATTTTATGTTTTGACTAAATAAATTCGTCGAAGACACAGCACACACACCCTCACACATACACCCACACACTCAAGAAGTTAGTGTAAATATAATTCTGTCGATATTTAAATACGGATAATTCCTTAAACATTTTGATTGAGGGTGCAGTTGATTGTTTAGCAGTATATGAATTATTATTATGATTTCATCCCTTAAAATCACTGTGAATAAAACATTTTATATACTCTGCAAAACGTTTCTCTGTGGATTGACCAATTTCCAGGAGTTGGTAGAGTACGTGTTAGATATCATCTATACTAATAAATGAGAAGACGTTTTGTGTTGTAATTCCTTACCTAAAAATTCCTTAGCTAAAATACGTTTTATAACTTTAGCCATAAGATGCAGCGCGTGTCGGAGAAGTTTCTGGCAAACCGTATTATTATATAAGTAGCTGCGCTTCGCAGTTTCAACCGCTTTGAATTTAAACTATGGACGTGACGAGCGTGAATTTTATGTTATTGTTTGTTTAAGGCTATATTTTAATATCATTTACATATTTGTGATATAATAACCAAAAATAAGCCATCAATATTTAACTTAAATATGTCTGTAAAATATATTTGAGAGCTATTTACGGTCTTTATAAATACCTAACTTAGGATATTTTTTGTGTTGTTAAATTATAAACACGCAAATACATCAACTAAATGTTCGCTCCCTGCCTGACCTGGCATGAAATCGCTGCAATACTTATTTTAAAAGTAGATGTTTTTTATAAAAAAAATGATAGTAATCATTTAGAACGAGTGTGCTAGAACTGGATTATATTATTCGCTGTAGAAATATTAGTGCAAACAAATCAGATTTACGTATTTAAAGTTGTAGTGTTATTTTAAAACATAAAAATTAATACTAACTATTATTATAAATGAGAAAGTGAGTTTATTTGTATGATACGCTTTCACGTCTTACCTATTCAACCAAATTTTAAATTTTTTACGTACCATAACTATCATAGTAACCGAAATAAACATTATTGCTTATTGTTTTGTTTTATTACGTTTTTTAGTAAACAAATAGCAGTGTTATCACATTGTTGTTATGTAATTTTGAACTGTAACGACATTCTTTATTAAATAGCAACAATTACAATGGTTACAATTATTGTTAAGCCTTTGGTATCGCACGAACATTATAATTGTTGTGTGTGCGTCAAGTCGAGATGGCCTAGTGGTTAGAATGCGTGAATCTTAACCGATGATCGTGGGTTCAAGCCCGGGCAAGCACCACTGAATTTTCGTGTGCTTAATTTGTATTTATAATTCATCTCGTGCTTGACGGTGAAGGAAAACATCGTGAGGAAACCTGCATGTGTCTAATTTCCCTGAAATTCTGCCACATGTGTATTTCACCAACCCGCATTGGAGCAGCGTGGTGGAATAAGCTCCTAAAACTTCTCCTCAAAAGGGAGAGGAGGCCTTAGCCAAGCAGTGGAACATTAAAAGGCTGTTACTGTTACTGTGCGTCAAATTTGGAATTACATTTAAGTCAGTATTACTCGACTTACTGAAGTAAAATGTAGCATTTTAAGAAGTATATGATATTTTATTATCTATTAAAAAAATGAGAAATCATATGCTGTCAGTAATGATTTGTGCAGTTATTTTACAGCAAAAAGGATATGTACACCATTGTGATTGCCATAAAGAACATGAGAATGGAACTGCGTTTCTATTAGCAATATAATACTAATAAGGTATAATATTTCCCGAATAAGCTGAAATGCTTCAGTGGATTTTAGCCGAAGATCACAGGTTCAGATCCAGACAAGAACTACTGATGTTTTCATACGCTTCATTTGTGTTAATAATTGATCTTACGTTCGGGGATAGAAAAAAACATCGTAAGGAAGCCTGCACGTGTCGGATGAAATTCTATCACATGTGCAATCCCTACTGCCGTTCTCTTTAAGAAGAGAGGTGGCTTTAGCTCAGTAGTGAACATTTTTTTCTGTTTTCTAATGTCAATTGCTATATTCAAAGCCCCTTACAATGAGGTTGCTTCATTTTCACGATTGCATAAAGTTAAAAAAAGCAAAACATTTTTACTTATCTTTATAACTCTTCCATGATACTAGCTCGCACAATAAAATCGTACACTCCAGTAATAACTGTTAAGTCAGACAGATAAGATATAGAAAAAGATTACATTTTCCTTATCCAATCGAAGTTACATAGATAACTTTGCATCATAGATAAAAATCGGCGAGATAAAGATGTCGTCTATCTTTGTTTGACTTACTTTGACATGACTAACATGTCCTTTACGTAATGAAATGTTTATTTATTACATACTTATGTTTACGACTTTACGTGGACATTAGAAATATCAGATTTTAAGTTCCATTTTAGTGATCTTACTTAACAAAATTTATCAAACTTTTTTGTTGCTTTAAATTAAAAATAATTAAGATATTCTTTACAATTAAGAAATACTTGCATTGATTTTAAACGATTTACATATTCTGTTAAGTTGTTAGGTTTTTATAAATTCGATGCTCTGTGCGGTTTTACCTGTACCACGCTCCAAAGATCTTAGTAGAATATAATCTCAATAAAATTATTATATATAAAATATTATAAAATTATTCAAAAAAGAGTGATGTTAGTAAAAATATAATTTTAAATCGAATTGATAAAATGAGTGAATAAACTTTTCAACTGTACAACATACTAAAAAAAGGGATTAATTTTAATGAACAAACTTACCTCTATTTACTATATTTTATTATATACTAATAAGGTAATGTATCAATGCATTATGTTACTTAAACATAATGTTTATACACTGGCCGCCAAAAAAATCGACCCACCCGTATTTTTTTACTTACAAAGTTGTTATCTTAACTATGCGACGACCTAGGTGGATTGTTTTACTTATGGGACATACATTTAACATTTTATTACCCACTTGATATTGATTTGGAGGAGTTGTAAGCGTTATTGAGGATATTTGGAATATTTTTAAAGTATTGATAAGAAAACGTTACTTTGTGCACAAAGTGCATGGTTAGTTTATTTCCAGTTCTTAACGCGGAGTCATCTCGGTTCGATGTTTATTATTGATTAAGTGTATGAAACTTTGTTGAAACAATAATTTTAATAAGTTTAAACATAAAAAATGGATACTACTGAAGCAGAAGCTGCTCAAGTCGTAGCTCTTATTCATGAGGGGTTAAGTCAGCGAAATGTGGCTAGAACACTAAAATTAAGTCGTTCAGCGGTGCGAAGAGTGTACAAACGCTACTTGGTGACTGGGGAGTATCGCCGGAGACCAGGATCTGGCAGGGGGCGTGTCACGAACCCGACCGATGACCGTTTTATTGGTTTGACGTCTTTAAGAAACCGACACCTTTCGGCTGTTGACGTTCAAGGTAGACTCCGAGAAAGTCGTGGAGTGTCTGTGAGTGAAAATACTGTAAGAAGAAGACTTCGAGAGCAAAACTTAACCCCTCACAAGCCAGCAACAGCACCAAAACTCACAGCATCCCATCGACAAGCAAGACTACAATTTGCTAGGCAGCACGTCGATTGGACACTGGACCAATGGGAGACAGTATTGTTCAGTGATGAAAGCCGAATGTCTCTAGTAGGCTCTGATGGACGACGTAACGTCATGCGAAGGCCAGGAGAACACTACTCTCAGTGTTGCATTCGAGAAACAGTCCGATTTGGTGGAGGCTCTACAATGTTTTGGAGAGGTATTTCTTTGACGGGACGCACAGAGCTGGTTTTTTTCCGTAATCGTGCTGTTAATGCTGAAACTTACATAACGGACATTCTGGAGCCTCATGTGATGCCTTACGCTGGATATATTGGGGATAATTTCCAACTTATGCACGACAACGCACGACCTCACGTCGCTAGAATTGTTAAAGACTATCTCAGGGAAGTCGAAATTCCAGTTATGCAGTGGCCAGCCAATAGTCCGGGCTTAAACCCGATAGAGCACCTCTGGGACCAGCTAAAACGTACGGTTCGAGCACGAAATCCAATTCCAGAAACCCTGAATCAACTGGAAGCTGCCCTAACTGAAGAATGGCAACGGACCCCACAGGAAGACATTAAAAAGCTAATCAGGTCACTTAATAGGCGTATGCAGGCAGTGATTAGGTCAAGAGGAGGAAACACTCCCTATTAAAGTAAGATTTAGGCACCCAAATTTAAAAACAAACGGCATAATCCTTTTGTACACAAAAAAATAAAATTGCGTAAAATTTTGTGTTTTCGTGTTTTGTCACATATTTACCTAAAAACCTATTTTTTGCGCACTATTTCTGTTTTTGTACAATCCTACAATTGCATTTTTTCATTATCAATCTTAAAAATATAAATATGTGGTAGTTTAAAACCATACGATAGCTTTTTTACAAAAAATGTAGGTGGGTCGATTTTTTTGGAGGCCAGTGTATATTACGCATATAACATTACATTCAAATAACTCGGTATGGTGTTTACTTGCATTTTAGATTGATTGATGTGATTTGAGCCTACACTTGTGCGCATGCGCAGGCAATCATATAGAGCCTTGAGAGCCATTCTATTATGTGATTCGATTAATTTTGTTGTTGTATAGTTAAAACAATGTATACAGGAAATACACTTCAAGTTATACAATAAAGTTGAATTTATTTTTTCTAGTTTCTAGATTTTCTATACAAATACTTAAAACAATTGTATGGATTTACTGGTGGTAGGGCTTTGTGCAAGCTCGTCTGGGTAGGTACCACCCACTCATCAGATATTCTACCGCAAAACAGCAATACTTGATATTGTTGTGTTCCGGTTTGAAGGGTGAGTGAGCCAGTGTAATTACAGGCACAAGGGACATAAAATCTTAGTTCCCAAGGTTGGTGGCGCATTGGATATGTAAGCGATGGTTGACATTTCTTACAATGCCAATGTCTAAGAGCGTTGGTGACCACTTACCATCAGGTGGCCCATATGCTCGTCCGCCTTCCTTTACTATAAAAAAAAAAAAAAAAATTAATGTTGAGGTGAATAACCTTTGTAGTAAACCTGGCAGGGTTGACAGACTTGACTCTCGGTATTGTTTGTAAAAGTTTAGGGTCGTCACATACGAAATGCAAATATTCATAATACATGAATTTTAGCCTTCCGAATGTCTATATATTATTTTAATTTTTTTAATTTAAAAAATAGTGCTTACTGATTTTATTAAATATACAATTACTTTTTAAAAATTTATGTTAAATCGTAATTTATTAATTTATAATTTATTTTGATTAAATTCAAATATTATTTCGAAAATGTTTTAGTATGTAAAGAAGTTAAGTAGCCCGTATCACCTAAGTAATTTTTTTTTTTTTTATTATTCCAGGGAAATACGGTAACCCTATGGTCCTCTGGATCGATGCCAGACAGCTTGGCGCGCTTCATAGGTACAGTCCACAGACGTAGACCATTCTAAGTAATATATATTTATATTTTTCGGTTATTTTTTTGTGGTATTTATCTATGCATTTTTAAAACACAAGTTCTTTTAATTAAAAAATAAATAAAAACGTATATTTGTAAAAACTTTTTTGAGACGTTACTTTTTCCTATTTCCTCTCCAACTTAGCATTCATTTTTATCTTTGAAGACGATTATAATAAGGAATATCAGAAACTATAAGACGTAGAAAATTGAAATTTTAAAGAGAATTCTGTTTCGTAATATAGAGGAGCACGTAGCAAAAATTTTTGTGAAATAATATTTTTTTATAATCAATCCATCTGTTTCTTTTCTTTTAGCAAACAAATATATATGTACAAATGTGTTATCGGGATTTGGGATTTGACAACGGCACGGAGAACAAGCAATTTTTATAAGTATATTAGTTACTTTAAAAATATAGATACTATTATTTTTATACAACATCCATGATAAAAATAACGATTTACTGGTGGTAGGGCTTTGTGCAAGCTCGTCTGGGTAGGTACCACCCACTCATCAGATATTCTACCGCAAAACAGCAATACTTGATATTGTTGTGTTCCGGTTTGAAGGGTGAGTGAGCCAGTGTAATTACAGGCACAAGGGACATAAAATCTTAGTTCCCAAGGTTGGTGGCGCATTGGCTATAAGCGATGGTTGACATTTCTTACAATGCCAATGTCTAAGGGCGTTTGGTGACCACTTACCATCAGGTGGCCCATATACACGTCCACCTTCCTATTCTATAATAAAAAAAAAAAGATTATGTCTCTATAATATTCATTATTTGTAATAACTTATATAATATCAAGTCTGGAATTAGATAGATAAGATGACGTCATCCTGTATGACTATCAACAAATTGTAAAATAA
This sequence comes from Nymphalis io, assembly GCF_905147045.1. NCBI lineage: Eukaryota > Metazoa > Arthropoda > Insecta > Lepidoptera > Nymphalidae > Nymphalis > Nymphalis io. The sequence continues at coordinate 9,787,500 of NC_065898.1, read as the reverse complement.
TTTGAAAGTGTATTTAATAGATTTCCTTTTTTGCTTATAAATTTCATCATGGAAAAATAATTGGTAAATATGAGAAGGTACTTACTTAAAAAATATTAATATTTTATGTCATATTTAGCATGTCAATGAACTTTGTGCTATGCCGAGTAACATAACAAATTATATAATTAGTGATTGATATAAATTAATGATAGGTAGCCACGCGTAGGCGTGTCTTTTGTAATGACAAAAAGTTCGGCTGTCATTGTCCATCCATCAGTCATCATCATTTTGATAATGTCGGGTACCGAATATCGAATTTAATGATTCGATTATTTAACATCATAAAAAGTGCACAGTCGTATCATATATATGTAAACCTATTATATTTAACGATATTTAAAGATTTGTTACTTTGTACTTAACCTTGAGACCTTATTTAAAAAAAAAATGTACTGATGTACATGACAAGATCGAGATGATTTATAAAAAACAAATTACGGTTGAAAATTCAATGGTAATTGCACGGGATTGAACTCCAAAAATTTTGGTTAAGATTCACTTTTTCTAACGCCTTGGCTATCTGGGCTTTATGTAAATAATGAATACTGTTAATTCTAAGACAAATAATTCTGATATATATAACAGGACTTATGTTAACGAGAAACAGACGCGACTAAATTTAGTTTACCGTAAAAATTACTTTAGAAAGAAGACCAACAACGGTATTACTCATTATATTTTGTAGAATTATCTTAAAGTATAAGTATGTATAATGTTGATAACCGATTTCAGCCTCAGGCTCAGGAGATGTTACAATGAACAAGCCTATGTGCAAACACTATATTCCGTCATTCTTATGATTCAATGGGATGACCAATTCGACATGATAGGAATCAGTTCATGACCCGGCTTCACATGCTTTTTGTGACCAGGCCTAAACACTTACTGCCAACTTGTACTGAGAATATCTTGATAAGAAGCTTTATTAACCCGCCCTAGAATTTCTACACCTAGAGCTTAGTACCTGCAAACTTATGAGCTAGCTACTAGTCTATAAAATACTGTCTAGCGATGACGATTCCGTTATACACAATAAACTTTATTCAAATCCTTTGAATCGAATAAATTAAGTAATAAACCCACCATAGGTTTATAATTTCGATTCTACAGAAGTACCGACAAGAACCTCAGTAGTTACTCTATTTCATATTCATGTAAATGCAATAAAAATATGACGAGAACGCCTTAATACATGAAAGCAACTCACGATGCCAATAATCGATTCTATCATATGTACTTGAATTCAATGCCTTATTATGTAGGAAACAGAAAATCGCGAATAATTTTAAAGGAAGATTCTACCTACTCCGAAACAGCCTTGGAACCATCCTTTTCAAATAACTTTAAGCCTAACGATTTCGTGATTAACGCATTGACTCCACTTATTCAGGCGCCCACGTGTGGAAGTTTTGCACATGATGCGTCGAATACAATTAACTGGTTGCGTCCCACGGGTGTCGTTGAACTGTACATCCATTGTTCTAATATCTACTGGGATTGAGTAAGGTTTCTAAAGAAACTCCACGAGGTCAGTGTTGTTAAATTTTCTTCGATAATTTCGTATGACCTTTGTTTGGGACTTTTTAGACAATTGCAAGGTCATAAGTCATCAAAATTGTTCGTAACGTGTGACGTGCAATGTAGTTATTCAAGACCAGTATTCTATCTGACAACAATAAAAATATATATACTTACATTGAAATTTAGAATAGTTTTGAGTTGAATTATTTATTTATTTACCTTAGAATATGAAATAGCCTGGAGGCGATCTTTTAATTCCCAAGGTGCTGTCATCCATAAACTTACTAATTTTATAACCTTGTGTGGACAAACGTCTCTTTATATATATATTTTTTAATTAGGTAGCATATAAACCATTTTATCTCATAGTTTATTTTAGTAAGCTACCTACCGCTAACAATGAACACTGTATACATATTGTGATCATACATATTGTATTGTGAAAAATCATCTTGGTAGACGTCTAGACTTTGTAGGTACGTAGTCACCGACAGATGGATATTTGGACAGATATATATTTTTAATTTTATATAAAAAACGTAACGATAAATAAGTCTTAAGTGTAAAATAAAATAGAAGATTGTGAGCTGATTACTTTTTAATATGATTTTTTAAAAAAACCTTTTTTAATTATATATGTAAATATTGTAAAACGTATTTAACGCTGTGTATAAATAGCTATGCCAATTCGCATGCCTATATTAATTAAGGTGTTTAATAAATATAGTACAATGGCTGGTCGGCGACCGGACAACAAAGGAGAGGATGTAACTGTACACTCAAAAATATTTACACTAAGCTCTTCCGCGTCTGGTGTACGTTCGGCAGTCGCTTTTAGCGTTCGTACTTCTTTAAATATTTATATATATAAAAAAAACTTCGTAATTGATATAAAAGTTATGGTATAATACCATTACTTTATTTATTTAGTACTTAATAATTCTACAAAACCATATTGAGACTTATTTTTTTAAGATACTTAAAGTTAAATTCGTATGTCTTGAGTTTTTTTTTTAAATTTATATTTTTTATTTTTATTCTATGACCGCTATAATGCTTAAACTTAAGCTATAACTAACTTTAAATCACTTGAAATATGATCGTGTGCTTTGTATGAATTTTTGTATTTGTTTTCTAATAGTGTTGTTGAAGAACTGTCTCAAATACTCAATATGCATTTGTGGAGCTGAATTTAGAAATTTTAGGCGTTACTATACTAAGGTGATATTAAATAACGAACCTGCGATGTGCGAAGCCTACTCTAGATCTAACTCAAGACACTTCTAGCGATAGCTTACTTTTTTTTTTATAGAATAGGAAGGTGGACGAGCATATGGGCCACCTGATGGTAAGTGGTCACCAAACGCCCTTAGACATTGGCATTGTAAGAAATGTCAACCATCGCTTATAGCCAATGCACCACCAACCTTGGGAACTAAGATTTTATGTCCCTTGTGCCTGTAATTACACTGGCTCACTCACCCTTCAAACCGGAACACAACAATATCAAGCATTGCTGTTTTGCGGTAGAATATCTGATGAGTGGGTGGTACCTACCCAGACGAGCTTGCACAAAGCCCTACCACCAGTAAAACTAGTTAACAGACCTAGCAATTAGGAGATCTAATAGCGGGTGTAGAACATTGTAATATTTTATTTTATTTATCTGTGCATTTCTGTTTAGTTTTATCTTATCTGTTATGTATGCAGTAATGAAGGTATATTGCTTGTATTATATGTATACTTTTGAAAAAAATGACGTTTATGAACATTTTTAACGTTTTCGTAACGATTAAAATTACCAATATTAATAAAATTATATAGTAAATATTAATTCTTATAATTATTTTGTAACGTAACGATTTACAAGGAACGCATTAACTACATTTTGTCTCTTGTAATTTAACACGATACTTGGAATGGATCGTTATTTAACGCGATGTCATTCATTAACAAGATAAATGAGTTTAAAATTCGAGAGTCAACTCGCGATTCCCCGAATTTTATCTTTGGTAACGTTTATTTAAATCTTAACATGTGGTGGACAGTTTTTAGACTATAATTTTGTTATGTGAACTAGAAGCCCAAGTGATTTTCGTTTTAAATGATTATGAGCTTTAAAGAATCGGCTATATTCCTTAGAATAGCGTGAATCAATTTGAAATATTATTAGAAAATTTCAATTGCAGTTGGTAAATTATTGGGCTATAATTTTGACTTGATTAGACAAAATAAACATCGCTGTGTGATTACAACTACTTCACCAATTGATGAATTGGCAAGGCAGGTATTTTATTTTGAAATAAGTTATTTTGTAAATAGAACACGTCAATCTAAAGATCACGAGTTCAAACTCGAGCAAGCACCAAACATTTTTTACATTCCTAATTAGCACTTCTAACTCATCTCATTCTCTGAGTCGGAAAGATATTGCAAGTGTCGGACGTAATCCTGTCACATATGCATCCTACCCACATTCCAGCATTGTGGTAGAATAAGCACAAACCTTCACTTAGTATTAAGGCTTTGTGCGAGCCCGTCTGGATAGGTATCACCCACTCATTAGTATTTTTGTATTCCGGTTTAAAGGGTGAGTCAGTGTAATTACAGGCGCAAGGGACATTACATTTTAATTCCCAAGGTTGGTGGAAAATGTAAGGAATGCTTAATATTTCTTACAGCGCCAATGTCTATAGTGTAAGTGGCCCCTCTGCCCGCCCACTTTCTTATTTTATAAAAAAAAAAATCTCTTCACGAGATGAGAAGGCTTTGTCCAGCCGTGCCAGCTCTAATGCGGGTTGGTGGAATACACATGTGGCAGAATTTCAGGGAAATTAGACACATGCAGGTTTCCTCACGATGTTTTCCGTCACCGTCAAGCACGAGATTTCTAATTACAAATTAAGCACATGAAAATTCGGTGGTGCTTGCCCGGGTTTGAACCCACGATCACTGGTTAAGATTCACGCGTTCTTACCACTGGGCATCTCGGTAGTTGTGCTAGAATATATTAAATTCATAAATGCGATCGTAGCTCTGTTTGTTAACTCATCACGTCTAAGCCATTGAATTGAACGTAATGAAATTTTACATTCAGGTTACCTGGACAAGGACATAGGCATATAAATGACAGGATTTACGTAAAAAAAACGAGAATGAAGTCACTGGAAGTAACTCGTTACATCTAGGTAATAAAATAAATATGTAACTAAATGTCTTTGTATGTGTGTATCAATATTGATAATTAAAAAGCTAACAGCGCTTAAAATACGGTTTAGTCACTAATAAGTCATCGCTTTATTATTATATTAAGGCTGTGCTCGGCTAGCTGTGAATTCTTCTTTCATAATGGTGTTTACTATAACATACTGTGAGAGCAGTGTTGGTCCCACGGCGGTCGTCGCACGTGTTTAGGAAGTGTTTATCTCCGGCCTTCATGGCGCATGCGCACTAATCGCGTTTCCTGGTCCCAGTAGGACTGATTTGTTGGTGAACGGGTATTAATTAAATATATGGAGAGCTGTCGTCAAAATGTATCAAAATGTATTTGCATGAAATAATAAGACCTATTTATATTAAAGAATGTTGCCTTTTAGATTTTAAGTTTAAAGAGCTCAGAAGAAAATTTTGTCATAGTGAAATAAATTTCCCTTTATACATATACCCTCAACATTTCTTGTCTATGCTATTGACCGTTTAGGAGTTCTTTCGTCTAGAGCTAATCATGGCAACAGAATTAGGTCAGGATTACCATAAAAATGCATAGTCATCAGAACTGAACCAATTAAAATTGCAACTCTGTGTGTAATTCAGCTTGCAAGATTTGACTCAAGCAAACTTACAAACATTGCAAGTTAAATAAAAGCTTTAATTATAATTATTGTCTCCATCCTCTCAATATAAACTTTCCAAAATATATCTTAAATATAACGATTTGCGTTAAAAAGTATTAAATTCAGAAAGAAATTGTTTGAAAATGTTTCGTGTATATTTTGATATATATCTAGCTAGCACTATTATTATGAATTCCTGTTTAATGTAAGGAAATAGTGTCTATAAAATGTTTATTTGTTTTATTTATTTAACTATATTGTTTATCATATTATTTTAATGGATGTATATCAGAACAAATATGGAAAATAAGCAGTTGATATGTTTGTAGCGGAAAATCTACACATAAAGTTTCCGCTGCAAGTTAGTAAATAAGGAAGTTTACTGCAAAATAAAAGTATACCTACATAGCTAGCACATGTTTAATAATTTATCTTGCATAAATATAACGTAATTATTTTACTTTTCTTCATTTAGAATAGCGAACCTCATAAGGAAAGTAAGCGCAAGATTTTAAATCACCAAACGGGACCCAAACTTGTATTAAGCTGAATTTGTGTTTCAATATTTTAGAAAATGTTTTAATCATTACAATGCGTGTGACAAAAACTTGATATTATTTCATAGCAAACAGAATGGTAGGATATGTTAAAGATCAAGCCTATACTGCATTTTTTATAACAATTATATAATATATTTACAAATTCTTATTGCTGTTTTATTTATAAAATTCTTATACCTGTTGTATATTATTTGTATTGTATTTATTTTACATAAAAATATGCCATGGTTGCCTGGAAGAGATCGCTATGTAGCGATAAGGCCGCCAAAGTTGTATGCTAATTAGGTTGTATCCATTTGCCATGTAATTTTTATTTTAGTGTAAATTATACTCTATCAATATTTAGTGTTAAAAAATGATCTTCACGTTACCAGTACGTACGTACCAGTTAGCTCTGTAGTGTCTTTTTCAATTTTAAAACATGTTTCGGCTTTGCATTATAAAATGAAAAAACAGTACATAAATGTGTAAACAATCAATTGAAATCTTTTTAGTCCAACATCTGAGAAAGGTATTTTTGTGTTACTTAAATCTTTAGTTTTAGATTGTGTTTGTATAGTAAAACAATCTCTACCGCATACATATATTTCATAGGAATATGTACATATTAAATAGTGTTTTAAATTTTATCCGTGCAGTGACGGAGAAAGAATACATTTCACTGCCCCTCTCTTTCCCATGGGTGTCGTAAGAGGCGACTAAGAGATATCTGAGCGACCATCTGCTCATCTGGTGGTAGGATGCTAACATCCGCCTGGCTTGTTACCACCGTACGCATGGTGAAAAACTCGTGAAGTGGCTTGCAGCCGCGTTTCGAGGTCAGCCAGCGTACAGCCAGAGCCCGAGCGAGTATTGCCGCGATGGGTGTTGGTCCGGTTGGAGACGGCTGTTGAACCAATGCCGGGGGAAACTGTATTGACCTGCCGGTCAGGGAGACCCGAAGAAACGGCTGTTCCGCTGGCCGCCCGTGGCATAGTACAGGGGCCCGAGCGTGCCTAACCAGCTCGTGAGGCTGCCCCACCAGGCCACGCATAATCTCGGGGTGGACCGTCGTGCCGGTTGGTGACCGGTAGGTGGGGTCCCGGCGGCCACTTCCGGGGGGGTTCGGGGGCCCTTCCGTCCGGCGGGTCAGTGTATTTTTCCTTTTGGCAACCACTTGGGGAAACACGCCTCCACACTTTGCCCATCCCTATCGTGGCAATACATCGCTCGCTTCACGTCTCTTTTCCATTTAATTTCTCCCAAATGGCGCAACAAAAAAGAAATAACGGTCGTACAGCGGTGCTCACCCCCACCATACCCTCGCTGTTTGAGGTCGAGTTCTCTAACATCCGAGGACTCCACACTAACCTCAACGCTGTCCACCACCATCTCGAGACAGCACGGCCAGCAATGTTGTTTCTCACGGAGACACAAATACTCCGTCCTGCCGATACCAGCTACCTTAATTATCCCGGCTACACGCTTGAAGAATCCTTCAAAGCGAAAGCCGGAGTATGCTTGTTCGTCAGGACGGATGTTTGCTGTCACCGACTGCGCTGCTTGGAGGACCCCTCCTTCTCCATGTTGGTGGTACGTGTGGACCTGGTTCGTCAGAGCCGAGTCTACGTGTGCCTCTACAGATCCCACAATGGTGACTTGGAGACAAGCCGACTATTTGACCATCTTAGTCGGGTGGCAGATGCTGCGCAAGAGCAATTTCCTAACGCGGAATTGGTGTTTTTGGAGGACTTTAATGCTCACCACGAATCCTGGTTGAAATCCCTCAAAACTGACCATGCTGGAAGGACTGCTCATGCTTTTGCTCTCACACATGACTTGACCCAACTGGTTGATCAGCCCACCAGGATCCCAGACATTGATGGGCAAGCACCTTCTCTACTGGACCTTCTGCTGACTTCTCACCCGGTGGAATATCAGGTTGTGGTTCAGGCTCCTCTTGGCTCTTCGGATCACAGCCTTATTTCTACCAGAGTGCCACAGGCCAAGCTGCCGCCACTAGCGGTATGCAAACGTCGCGTTTGGCACTATAAGTCGGCGGATTGGGACGGTATGCGCGATTACTATGCGTCGGTCCCTTGGAAGGAACGTTGCTTCAGTGGGAATGACCCGACAGCTAGTGCCGCTGCTGTTGCTGGCGAGATCATGCTGGGAATGGAATACTACATTCCTAGCTCAGATCTCGTCAGTAGGAGTACGCGTAACCGTTGGTTCACTCGTGAATGTGCCGATGCTGTATCAGCTAAGCAGGCGGCATATCGCAAGTGGATCAACGGCCGCATTAGCGGGGCATCTAACATTGACTCACTGAAAGCAAACTATAATAAAAATTCCAAGTCCTGTAGAAAGGCATACACGAGAGCGGATGCACAGCGCATTGTACAGATTGGTCATGACCTTGTTTCGCATCCTAGGGGCTCCCGTAGCTTCTGGCGTCTGACCAAGTCTGTGCAAAACAATTTCTGCCAACCTTCGCTGCCACCGCTCAGAAATCCGGACGGATCGCTAGCTCACAGTCCGCAAGAGCAAGCTGATCTCCTGGCTAAACTCTTTGCCGACAATTCCGTCATCGATGATTGTAGTGCACTGCCACCTACAATACCTGCATGTGGCCATACGATGCCTGACATTAAAATCAGGCAACGTGATGTGCGTGCGGAGCTGCAATCACTTGATGTACGGAAAGCTAGCGGTCCCGATGGAATACCAGCCATAGTGCTGAAGAAGTGCGCAGCGGAGCTGTCTCCTGTGTTAACGCGCCTGTTCCAACTTTCTCTCTCTTCGGGAAGTGTGCCAGAGGCTTGGAGAAGAGCTAATGTGCAAGCGGTTCCCAAAAAAGGGGATCGGTCTGACCCGGCAAATTATCGGCCAATAGCTATCACCTCAGTACTTTGTAAGGTGATGGAACGGATTTTAAACAACCAACTGATCCATTACCTAGAAGATCACTGTCTAATTAATGATCGTCAGTACGGGTTTCGACCAAAACGGTCCACAGGTGATCTTCTAGCGTACGTAACACACCTCTGGGGTGAAGCTATCGACAAGCATGGAGAATCGTTGGCTGTCAGCCTCGATATCTCCAAGGCTTTTGACAGGGTCTGGCACAGAAGTCTTCTCTCCAAGCTACCGGCATATGGTCTGCCTGCTCAGCTATGCACCTGGATTGCCAGCTTCCTACACAAGCGTAGCCTTCGTGTTTTAGTAGATGGTTGCGCTTCACAATTCTATGTAGTGAATGCTGGGGTCCCCCAGGGATCTGTGCTATCTCCCACACTCTTTCTTTTGCATATCAATGATATGCTCTCCCTTGGGAACATACATTGCTATGCAGATGATAGTACAGTGCATGGTGGATACCACGGACGCGCAGTGGCTGGGCGGGCGGAAACTGAGGAGAGGCGGGAGAATCTTGTCATTGAACTCGATAGGACGTTAGATCTCATCGCCAAATGGGGCTCTGATAATCTTGTTGAGTTTAATGCCAAGAAAACACAGGTATGCGCTCTCACGGCGAAAAAGTCAACATTTTCCCCTCTTCCCTCCCTCTGTGGTACTCCGCTGGTGATGCAAAGCAAAATCGCCATGCTGGGGATTGACGTTCGCTGCGACCTTAGTCCAAGGGATTACATCGAGGCTGTTATTAAAACAGCTTCACGGAAACTCGGAGTTCTGAACAAGGTGCGGCGCTTTTTCACGCCACAACAACTGTGCCTGCTGTACAAAACACAGGTACGGTCTTGCGTGGAATATTGCTCGCACCTTTGGGATGGCTCCGTTAAGTACCTACTTGAGGCCTTGGACCGGTTGCAGCGACGTGCCGTACGCATTATTGGCGACGTAAAGGTCACAAACACCCTTGAACCTTTACAATTGCGTCGTGAGATAGCAGCACTGAGCGCTTTCTATCGACTGTATCACGGCGAGTGCTCTGAGGAATTATTCTCTCTAATTCCTGCCTCCCCCTTCCTTCTTAAGTCCACGCGAGCTGGTTCTCGATGTCACCGCCTAACTGTGACATCAATTCCATCGCGAACAAAGAAATTTGGCAACTCCTTTCTTTGTCGCACTTCCAAAAAATGGAATTCCTTACCAGCTCACGTATTCCCCTCCTCTTACAACCCGGGTTCCTTCAAACGAGGCGTGAAGAGGCATCTTGCGGGCCGGCAAGGCGAAGGCGGCTAGTGCAGAACGTTTTTCCCGTCTGTACTGGCCGTCGTCGCGTTTGGACTCTACTACCACTTACCATCAGGTGGAGTAGAGTCATTTGCCCTCCCGGCGATATAAAAAAAAAAAAAAGTGTACTTATTAATCAGTGTAATTTTAAGGCTTTTCTTCTATTTATCAATGTTATTAATTACTTATTTTTGAATTATTCTATCATGAACATCGTTTTCTATGTTAAAATGTATTCAATAATTTGTAAATATTTGTTCTCGATGGTATTTCGAACACACACGTTCTGGTGATCTTTTTTAAATACGGCTGACTGACTTGCCACCAACCTTGTGAAGATGTTACCTATATGTATGTATTACTCACTCTTCAAATCGGAACATAATATTAAGCATTGCTGCTTGGAGGTAGAATATTTGACGATTGGGTTATATCTACCCAGTACGAAGCCCTACCACAAAGTTAATAGTGAGCGACTAAACCTATATTGGTGTATAAATTTGCTCCTTCATATTAGTCGTTGTTTCGTAATTGTTTTGTTTTAAATAAAAAAAACATAAACAAACGGCAGAATACATTTCAGTTTTATAATAATCGCGTAATTTAGTTTTATTGCATGTGTTACACAAGTCTACCCGTTATACGGGCTGACTGTTATCAACATTTTCACTGCGAGTGCTGAAATTGAGCTGTAATAATTTTGTTCATTATCAGTAGTGTGGGTAGTGGGTAGCTATTGATATACGGTTTAATAAAAAAACAATAATATATTTACGAATATAAATACTTTATCATTGCTAGAAGGTTATAATTTATCTTTTATGAATATCATTGTTACTTCCGCGCTTAAGATTCGACAGTAGCTATTTTTATTTTGCTTCGAATTTCAATATAAAAAATATAAGGATTATTCAAATCTTTTGATAGCTGATACATGAAAGGAATAGTTTGGCATTCGATTGAAATATTATAGCTGAATTATCAGCGAATGAATTTATGAATTGTATGTAAACATATTATGGTATACTAGCTGTGCCCGCGGTTTCATCTCCGTATAACTTAAAGAAATAACTAAGAGCAGACTTATAGTATTTCAGTATAAACAACATTTTTAGTTTTATTTTTGTTGGGTATCCTTGGAATCTTGATAGGGCAACATACAATTGCCCATGACAAAAACATTCCCTTCAATCTGTTCCGATATACTGAACCTTAGAAACTTTAAGCCAGAAACGTAAATCTGTATTTAAAAAATAAGTACTTAGTTAGTATCAACTAATCGTTAAAAAACCGACGAAGTATAAATTGAACAAAACAATGAGAGAAAAATCTATGCGACGACGAAACGAAATATCGATTTTGACATTTTAATCACAATGTTCCAAATAAGATATAAACTTAAAAAATAAAATTTTTAATAATAATAATTGTTTTCATTGGTTAAGTTTCTAGTTGATTTTCATTCAGAAAATATAGTGCAAATTAAAAGTTTCTACTGTTTAAATCTAATGAATTCATTTCACGTATATGAAAGTACTACCATATTTGACTAGCCGTCCGTTTGTTGAGATCTCAAATAGATTACTTTATTTTATTACGTTTGTGGGTTAAAATAATTGTTGAAAGTGGATGTGATGTAAAATATTGTTATTCTCTTTTAGAAATGCGTCTTTCTATATACCTTATATAATGGGATCAAGTGATTTTTATCAAATTATTCTTCTATATAACTGACATATGGATGGGCCACCTGATGGTAAGTGGTCAACAACGCCCATAGACATTGGCATTGTAAGAAATGTTAACCACCGTTTACATCACCAATGCGCCAACAATTGTGGGAACTAAGATGTTATGTCCCTTGTGCCTGTAATTACACTGGCACACGCTCCCATCAAACCGGAACACAACAATACCAAGTACTGCTGTTTTGCGGTAGAATATCTGATGAGTGGGTGGTACCTACCCAGACGAGCTCGCACAAAGTTGGCACAAAGTCCAAGTTTGGTAGCGCATTGGCGATGTAAGAGATGGTTAATGTTTCTTTCAATGCCAATCTATGAATGGCGGTAACCTCTTACCAACAGGTGGCCCATTTGTTCGTCCGCCAACTTATTCTATAAAAAAACACCACTCATTTTTAGGTGCTTAATTTGTGTTTATAATTATTCATTGCCTACTTGGCGGTAGAATAAAACATTGTAAGTCCTACAGCAAAAACCATTAAAGAAGCGTGGTGGAATATGCTCCAAACTTTCTCATCAGACAGATATAATAGGACAGAAAGTGATGCATTGTATATATGTAACTCGCGGTTTTTTTAAAAGGCAATTTTATTGTAAATGTTCATGGATGGTCTGCACCCACTATTTTGATTTCATGGGTGCTAAAGCTTCGAGAAACCAGGAAGTCAGCGCCCCTGACTAAATACCCGCGAAACAATGTTTATAAGTTATGGCGTACATAATTTACAAAATATTAGCTAATTTAGTTAAAATTTTGATTGATAAAGTCACAAACGGAAGAAAGTAATTCGTTTTAAAGTGTAGACCATTATAAAGTTATGTTTAACCTAGTACCTTCATACCTTTCACCCGTGGTCGCGTTACACGTACAATACCTATTTAGATATATTGTTCGTACAATAATATGCCGTATTTCAATCATAGGTAATAACAAAATGCTATGCAATTATAAATCTCCAGCTCTATGGTCAAGTAATCTAATTTGCAGTTGGCTTGCTTCATTAGTGACGGCATACTTTCACAGTAATCATTTTGATTGATTGAATGATACGTTATTATTGTTTGTACTTCATTTATACTAGAATTATAATATTTTAGTGATAGCAAGACGACAGTCGCCATCAGATCGCATATTTCTCTCTGACGTCTCGTTATCTTTCTTTTCTGAATGCAGTTTTATAAATAGGTAACTCCATACATACATATATTTCATTCAGATTAACCTAGCGTTTTTTAATTTGTATTATTTGTGTTTTCCTATTGTTTGGTACTAGTTGCCCCTGAAGAGACAAAATGGATACCGTTGGTTTTTAGTGGATAATTCAGCGCACCCGGTGTCAGTACGTCCCACATAACCTTCCACTTAATGTTGAGGAAACGCGTAAATCCGTTTCACAGTGAGACAAAAAAATTGTGGTAATTAATGAAAAATTACAAAATCTTCAAAAAAAGAGGAGAGTAATGAATGATTTATTTATTCTGTTATATATTTATAATGAGATCTTTAAGTTTAACAATTAATGATTAACATCCCTTGTATGTTTTGCTTCTAAAAGATATCTTTGTCTCTTTGGAAGAAAGGTTGTAGTTGCTTCAGTTGGTAGATAAACATGGGGCAGAATGTCATCCGACTACAGAGTTTTATACTTTTAAAAATGTAAAATAAGATCAAAAACGGGCTACCAAAATGTTAATAAAATTAGAGCAAAAACATGCCAAATTATGGTGTGCGGACGGTAATTTGAATTCATAATTATTAGTTACGATTGTGACTCGTGACAGTGCGGCCTTATAAATAAACTATAAATTATTGTATTATGTACTTTAGTTGGTTATATATTATTTATATATATTGGATCTATACACAAACGTTTCTTAAATAATTATTATTTATATTTTTTCAACTTTATTACTAAATAAAATGCAATAATTGAATCTAATGTTATATTTGTAATTTAACTCTCGATCGCTCTATATTTAAAGCCTTATTTTTTTACTTTTAATTTCTTTTATCTAAACCAGCTATACAGCTAAACTAAAACAGCAATACTTGATATTGTTGTGTTCCGGTTTGAAGGGTGAGTGAGCCAGTGTAATTACAGGCACAAGGGACATAAAATCTTAGTTTCCAAGGTTGGTGGCGCATTGGCTATAAGCGATGGTTGACATTTCTTACAATGCCAATGTCTAAGGGCGTTTGGTGACCACTTACCATCAGGTGGCCCATATGCTCGTCCACCTTCCTATTCTATAAAAAAAAAAAACCGCTGTTAGAAATAAAAAAGTAATAATAATAATAATTTCCTCCAGACTGATTTCGGCCACGGCGGCCATCCTCAAGAGAGATTAGCCAACTACGCAAGAAATATTATAGTGCACAGGTCTGTGCGCAAATACAGGTGCACTCTCTATTCCCTAACTCTCATAATCCGATGGGACGGCAATCCGACCGACCGAAAAGAGTTCAGGTGCAAGATTTTACGTACGTGCTATTATTCATAGCTATAATGCTATTTATTTAATAATGACTGCCTCGTTATAAAGTTGGTGTAGATGAGTTGATTGAGATTGGCCGCCGTAGCTGAAATTGGTCAGGAGGGTATTATTATCATCATCAATGTATGATGACTTTAAAATAGTAGAAGTTAAGTATTTAGCTTTAACGATTCTATAATCGTTTGTCGTGAATATCAACGCACAGTCAAAACTACTAAGCATACGAGATAAAAATTGGAACATAGGTTTATTTTATAACATAAGCATCCGCGAAGAAAGGATTTTTGGATATTTATAATTTTGTATGAATTTTACCTCGAAACGGACAGCTAGTTTATACATTATTATAAAATTATAATGCTTTTTAAGCTTATATTTAAATATTTATTTATATTTACAACATATATACAATTACATGTGGATCGTACCTAATCTAACCGACCAGGTGGGTGTCTATCGCATATCAAGTTTATTTACAGCATTATCTAACGTTTTTTGCTGTATCTATGACAACGTATGAGGGTAATAGCGATACCAGTTTTTGTTCTCTATTATATTTTATTGCAGATAATATTTATACTTTTATTATCTGTGCTAATTTAAGTGACCAGTAATATAAATTGAATGTAGAGCCCAGATTCATATATTTTTAACGAGTGCTTATCATTATTGGAGTTTGTTTTATATCTAAGCAATGATGGATGACTGCGAATCAAAGTATATTTATCTTATAATGAGCAATTCGTGTATCTATATATTTATTTATTTATGAAATAGGTAGCCAGCCTGACAAATTGATGGTAATTGGTCATCACTGAGCAAAGACAATGACGATGTAAGAAATATTAACCATTCCGTACATTGCCATTGCACCACCGACCTTGAGAACTAAGATATTATGTTTAGTTACACTGGCTCACTCACCCTTCAAACAAGAACACAACAAAACTAAGTATTCCTGTCTGGCTGTAGAATTCGTGATAAGGTACCTACTGGTACCTACTCAGACGGGCTTTGTACATGCCCGTCTGAGTAGGTACCAGGATAATACTGTCTTGTTTCTTTATGGCTCAAATTTTGTAGTTAGAAGGTTTTGCTTTTTAAGATTATCTATATAGGTGTCTTTCCTGAAAAAAAGCAATTTGTACAACAGCACTTTATGTATATAGAACCGAGTAAATCGTCCAGGTACTAATTTAATGTAAATGTAAAGGTAATTTAATTGAAGAAAAACTTTTAATTTAGAAAACAAAAATATTGAATTAATGAATAATAATAATAATATCCTGGGACATTTTTCACACACGGCCATCTGATCCCAAATTAAGCTTGTATAAAGCTTGTGCTATAGAAACCAGAGAACTGATATACTACATATACTACTTTTCATTTGTAAATACATACTTATATAGAAAATTAAACCCAGACTCAGGACAAACAGACATGGTCATGCACACAAATGCCTGTCCTGGGTGGGAATCGAACCCACAACCGTCGGCTCGAAAAGGCAAGTATCTACCAACCACGCCAAACGGCTCGTCAATGAGTAATATCCTGTAAGTGAGATCAATAATATTTTTTGTTATTAATAACTAATTAACGATTTTTGTATTGATATTTTTTGGAATTCGATTAAACAATTTGATGTCATGAAGATTAGACCAAAGTTTAGTTATCAAAGTTTTTTTTTATATAACGCGTTGTAATTATTAAGTAACTTTGTCTCAATAACGAAAACAAATTACAATATCTTAAAGTAACGATTTTGGCAACGTATTTGGTTAAAATAAATAAAAGAGACTTGACTAAAATGAAAAGAAATATACAAATATATTTTTATCACTAGTTGAAAATGTCTTTACAAGCAAAATCACTTTCTTTAAGTTTATTTTACAGATAGATATGTAACAAACATCATAAAGCGTAACAGAGTCACATACACGTACATAATTATACAATTAAAGCCGTCTCGAATGTTGTCTTCAATGAAACCAGTTAAGCAATGCGATTTATATCTTCATGACCACAACGCGTCAAAGGGTTTAACTTTTGACAAATCAAGTTTCATAATAAACGACTTAAAGAAATAAAAAGTTCGCATAATACAGTCGCGAGAGTGCCCGGTAGTAAACCGGTGTTGCACGGTATTCACGGGCCACGTGGCCGTCCTCCCAAGGACGGGCAATTTGTGAGATTATTTAGGACTTTTGATTTCGACCTTTGTCGTGTAAAAAAGAAAGTTATGTTATTGGTAACACTTAATTATATTATGGTTTATACATTAGTTTAATTCATCAAGCAAACTTTGCATTGTTTTGATGATGATTAAATCAATTAATGGTAGCTACTGATCAAAGAATGTCCTCGGCCAATCCATACTAATATTAAAATGCGATTGTGAATTTGTTTGTTTGTTACGCTTTCTCGTCTTATCACCCCAACCGATTAACATGAAAGTTTGCATATATGTTGTCAGGGGTATAGAAAAGACCATAAGATATCCAACACATGCCCCCCCTCCTCCTTGCACATGGGTGAAGCTGCGGGCATAAACTTGTTATCTATATACGTACAATGTATATGGTCCATTTGAACAAAATATTATGCATACCCATTAATTATTATATTTTACTAATTTTGTTACATGTTTTCTTAGTTTTAAAAGCCTTTTATTATTCTAAGTTATTTTTTGAATAATTAAAAAAATATAGCAAATTTGTATGCGATTGTTCGACCTTTTTTTTTCTGCTGTCGTATTAACTTACAAAACACGTGCTTAACCTGCCAAGGACGTTGGACGAGTAGAACTACGTACTTAGAACTGATACACTTCAACGGTCAAGTTGAAGTTATTTGCTTATTTTAGAAATATTTTAATTCTCTAGAATATCAACAGGGAAATGCTGCTGGCATTCTTGTGGTCATGATTTGTCTAGTAGAAATATTACATATATATATTTAGCTAAGTCGCTAATGTGAAGAATTCTTCTTCTCTAGAAAAAAAAGTTAAGGTGCATTATTTTAAATATAATTATTTAGTTTTTTGTTTGATCTGTAAATAGATAAGTTTTATAAATGTCATACGTTTAAATGTATAATATATAAGGACAATTTTCCATTGCGATCATCTTTAAGTATAGCCATTAGTTAAAGATGTTTAAATTTTTTTTGAATATTTTACCTTTTTTTTCACGCATTATAAACCATCGGAAAGATTCCCCGGCCCTAAGGTTATGCGGGATTCTTATCCACTAAAAACACTGCGTTGACACGGATCGGAGAGTTGCGTGATTGTGTCTCGTACCTTCCGGTTGTACAAACAAAATACTTTTAGTAATTTATCAATTTTTAATTTATTAAAATACATTAGAGAATATCAAAATCTCTCTCAATCTGATTTCAGTAAAATAAGCTTAACATAACAGCAAGCTTTGAATCGTAAGGCTTCCGCACTATTAAGCAACCAGTAAGGTATTCCATATTAAGTACTTATGTTAAGCATTTTACAACAATGTTGACAACATTACATTGTTATATTGTGAATGTGTGCTATTGATTCATATAAATTACCTTTAATCATCTTTGAGGTGGTTTTTGGATTTTTTAATGTCCGGAATATTTCCGTTGTAATAAAAATATTTGTA
Source organism: Nymphalis io (assembly GCF_905147045.1). NCBI lineage: Eukaryota > Metazoa > Arthropoda > Insecta > Lepidoptera > Nymphalidae > Nymphalis > Nymphalis io. Next base: position 9,769,483 of record NC_065898.1, on the reverse strand, counting down.
GTATATTTTATTAGTACACATATACAGTGTTTCCTAAAATTTACTCACATGCTATTATTTTAAATTTAATCAATGTCTAGGAATGTTTTTACGTGATTTTGTTTTAAAGATTATTTTTAAATTAAGATATAACTTCGTATCTACTAATAATACTATTAATAATCATATTAATACAAATATATTACTGACCTCGTCCTAAATTGTAGATCGAAGCAGTGTAGAGACTAAGTAGTCGGTACAATTAATTGATTCGCCATTGGATTGCGTAAATTCATGAATAACAAAGAACTTTCGATAGATACTTTGATTCATATCAAAGCAACATTCCTAACTTTTGTTTATACGTTAATCTGACAGGTGTTTCGATCTACAATCAGAATTCATTTACTCGACCTTGGCGTTTCGCAATAGGTCAGTTTGTACTGCCCATTCAACAGGTTCTTGGTTATGAGAGCAAATATTTCATCACGTTAAGGCCCTTACGATTTCGTAACCGCTATTTCTTTATAAATGTTTGATGAAGACGTGTATTATGCCCGAAATGTTTAGGGTTTAAATAATATAAATACTTGAAGCTATGGTTAATAACGGCTTTGATTTATACTGTTGTTAAATTAGCTGTGTTTCGTGATTTTAGCGGAATTTCATTTGTATTAGACAAGAAATAAATATGTAAATTATTGTTATTGTTATTACTTTTGATAAACTCAACCGATAATAAAATATATCATACTATATTTTAAATTATATATTTTATATTTTATCACGTTAAGGCCCTTACGATTGTGTAACCGGTATTTCTTTATAAATATTGTATTTTTACGTTTTTATGATTACTTGAAAGTAGCCGTATTAACTTTAAAATGCATTTATTTATTTATGTACTATGCCTTCAATTTGGAAACAGTCTTATGTTGTGCCTATTTTTAAAAATGGAGATAGACATGATATCAAAAATTATCGTCCTATTTCGAAATTAAGTTCAATTCCAAAACTTTTTGAACGTATAATTTATGACAAAATCTTTCCAAGCATACGTCCCATAATTATTGACCAGCAGCATGGATTTATTAACAAGAAATCAACTGAAACTAATTTGTGTGAATTCACTGACTATGTTTTGACTGCAATGGACAAAGGATATCAGGTGGACGTTGTGTACACCGATTACTCCAAAGCGTTTGACAAAATCTCTCATTCTATCTTAATAGCAAAAATGGAGTTCATCGGTGTACATGGTGACCTCCTTAGATGGATCAAGTCATATTTATTGAATAGAAGTCAAGCCGTTACTGTGAAAGGATATTGCTCATCTTTTCTACCAGTTCCATCTGGAGTCCCTCAAGGCTCACATCTTGGACCACTGTTTTTTAATATATATATAAATGATGTTGTTTCGGTATTTGCATCTTCTAAATTTCTATTATATGCTGATGATACAAAAACTTATAAAATTATTAAGAGTGTTGATGATTGTATTAGTCTGCAAAAAGATTTGAACTTACTTAGCGATTATTGTACTACCAATTCGCTGTTTTTGAATATAAAGAAATGTAATTGTATAACATATACCAGAAAAAGAAAAGTGATCATTTACAACTACCGATTTAAGGAAGATGATATAAAACGTGTATCAGTGGTCAAAGATCTTGGAATAACACTCGATTCTAAACTTCTTTTCGATGAACACATAAATTCCATAACTTCTAAAGCGTTTCGTATGCTAGGATTTGTGCTGAGGATTTCCAGAGAGTTTAAGCGTGTTTCAACTTTTGCTCTTTTATATAAATCATTTGTGAGACCTATTCTAGAATACGCTTGCACTGTCTGGAATCCACGGTATAGTAAATATATAGAATTCATCGAAAATATTCAGGAAAAGTTTTTAAAATATTTAAAATTTTCGTCTATAAATAATTTGAATCAAATAGAAAAGATACCGACAACTGAACAGAGACGACTTGAACGTGAGATGGTGTTTTTATATAAATTGATCCACAACATATTTGATTCCCCTTATCTCCTTTCTAAAATAAATATCAAGTGTCCTCGCCCTGGTAGTCGCAATAAATCTATTTTTGATTTTCCATTGACAAAGACTAAATATGCAGCAAATGCATTTATTAATAGATCATCTAAACAGTACAATAAAACATTTATTGAATGTGATATATTTCATCTCTCCCTTAAAAAATTCAAACTGCAAGTAAAAGAAATATTATACTCTCAAGAGCCTTAATTTACTCATGCATTTTTAATTAATTAATTATAAATTGATTATTTATTATTAAATTATGTTTTCTTGATTTAAAAATTAAATTTATATTAAATTAAATTATATAAATGAATTATATAATTTCATGCACCTATTAAATATAAAAAATGTCTTGTTTTGTAATTACTTATGATTAATTTATAAATGGAAACTGTTTTGGTTTATGAATTGTTTTATATTTTTTATTTTATTGTAATTATTTCACTGTTTGTTTCCTGTACACTAAATAAATAAATAAATTTATTTTGTAATTGCAGATGGATATTTGAATTTTATTTACATGTACAGATACAAACAGTTGTAAAGCCTAATACTCCGTATCAGAATATCGTTACCAGCTTGTGTAATGCTTAACAATATATTGATTGATTGAATGATTGCTGTATTCCGTGTATAAATTATCTAGTAATACTGAGTTTCTTGTTGGTTCTTGTAGGTAGAATCCACATTTCCAACCAGTGGTAACGTTTGAGTATTAAAATAACAACTCCATGTTAAAAAAAATATTTTAAATTTAAATACGAAAAATACTTTTAACATTTAATTGGATTTGTTAAACTCACTAAGTTGGATAATACAGGCAATGCAGTCATAACAATTTTACAACTATACAAGATCCTGGTTAAAAGCTCAATGTTAATTTAATGAGAAATCATAACCATTTATCATCAGGCTGTTCTCAGTGGTTCGTTGCGACATTTAAATAACTTACCATGAATTCTGAAGATTAATTTATAATTATTGATAAACCGAACAGCGTGCAAATATACGAAACACGTTCTGATGTTATTTTGATTATTGTCATTATTTTCAACATTCCAGTGTCGGTGGCGCGCTTTCGTTTCCATTTTATGATGATGCGAATGATTGCTTTCCTGGTACGAATCGAAAAAACAAGGTAAATAAAACTGGGATAAAGAATAATAAAAACGTAATTACAATATTTGTGTATAGTCGACTATGACTGCCTCGTTGGTCTCGTGGCGAGACCGCAGGTCGGGCTTAAAGTTTTTGAGTTTTTCTGTCAAAGATGGAAATGTAAACACTCTCGTCCCTCTGAAAGTAGGTTAAGCCGTTGGTGCTGCGCCTGAACTCTTTTCGGTCGTATCGGATTACCGAAATCGATCAGGAGGCCATCAATCAGTCTTCAACTGTTTATATTTTATAGGCACAAGGGGCATAACATCTTAGTTCCCAAGGTTGGTGGCGCATTGGTGATGTAAGCGATGGTAAACATTTCTTACAATGTCTATGGGCGGTGGTGACCACTTAACATCAGGTTTTATATATATATATATATATATTTTGCTGACACTGCGGTAAGCACGAGCGAGCAACATTTTACCTTCTATATTTAAAATTCTTTTTCGACTTAATAACGAATTAGCGTTCGATTAACATGCTAAGATAAGAAATATCAATTATTAAGTTTATTTGCATAAATTAGTGAAATAAACATCGCGATATTTTCTCTCTACCCTCCAACAACATTATTATTTTCCAGAGTATGAATGGACACTAAAATTTGTAAATGAGAGAAAAGTTTTTTTTAATAGGCGGGTAGTTTGGAAAATAGGTACCTGATGAGAAGTAATAAATATTAAGCGTTCGTAACATAGTCAATACGCCATCAAGTTTGGGAACCAATATATTATCTCCTTTATTTCGGTAATAACTCTGGTTCATTCACCCATCAACATCGTAACACAATAATACCAAGTATTGCTGTTTGGCGGTCGAATATGTGAGAATGTGTGGTACCTAAAAAAAAGTAATATTAAAAAATGACATATTTTTCATCTGAAATAACTAAGATATGAAAAATATTTACCCATGTAAATATACCAGTAAAGATATTAAGAGAAGTATTGACTAAATCTTTGGGTATCAAATTCCTCATAAAATTAAATGCTAGAACCGTAGATTCATTTAAGATACCGTGTTACCGTTGACCTATAATAGGCTAGGCTTTCTAAATATCTTGCCGAAACTGGTCAGCACACAAAGAATTTCGTTCAAAGTTAACCGCAATATTTCAAGACCCAATTCTCGGTCGATCGTAACGGGCCTTAATGGTATAATAATGGTGGACACATTACCGTCGCGTGTGTAATTATCCTTATGCTGGTGTTTGTGCGGCGAGATTATGATATGTAGGACGAAATAGATTTGGATGCGGTATATTTATTATTTATATTATATATTTTTATGTATGAGTAAGTTATTTCGTATTCATGTTTAAAATGATATACTTAACTTTCATTATTGTTCGTAAGAGTCGATTCTTGTAAGGCAGCGACTGAAATCAGCGTTGGAATTCGAAAGCCCGTTATGTCGGCTTTAGGTTGCCAACATAAGCTGAGCGGTTGTAATTTAATCTTCCTTTAAACGTTATCCTCGATTGTCATTGTATTTATTTTTCTTTTCGTTAGCAGTATCTAAATAAAGATGTTCTGTTCTACTACCTATATTTAGTAATATACCTACTTTTTCGATATATAAAGCCGCTAAGTAAATAAGGTGCATACTAACGGGCTGGCACTTTAGCTACATAGTCGTGTATTGGGTAAGGAAATTAAAAAGAGATATCGAGGTATAGTTTTAATAAGAAAAATATAGGTGAGTTATGTTGGTAGAAATGCGATTTGTTAAATAAGTTCGATTTTCATAGGAAGTAATGAATACATGGCATTCTGTAAAGATTTATCTAAAGATGGCGCCACGGCTGATTAATATTAATTAGCAGCTCTAGAAGGCGTAGCTTAATTCAAAGAGATTTCTTGGAATAAATAATAGCTGTTTGTTCATCAATGTAGCTTTGATACCATTTTCAAATATATGTATATAGATTTCATATAAGATTAATGGTCCGTATTATACTTTTAATAAAGTTTTGGATTAAAAAACTATGTACAAAAAATATAGGTAGATAGAAAGATTTAACAAGAAAAAAATCTACCTCATATCTATTTGTTTCAAAAACAACTGTCTCCTTATATGAACCCTTTTTATTTAAAGCAAGAAAATTTTATTTAAAATGGAGCTCTTCTTGATAATATAAATAATAATAAACGTAATTTAATATGCAATTAATAATACTCTATGAAAAAGATTTGTAGCTCGTAGTAAATTTTTATAATTCCGTGCGTATCAAAAACTTTTTGCCTCATCTTTGGGGACGAAGACCGGTTTTTGTAATTTCGTGTAATTCAGATAGATTATGTCCGACATAATATATGTTGTGATGTCAATTTTGTGAACTTTGCGCGAAGCAGGAAATGGTAAATCATTGAAAATTAGGTATTGTACGAAATTGTTAGCGTTGTCTACAGACTGATTAAGTGAAATTATATTTTAATGACTTAAAATAATCTTATTTATATTTTAATGACTTAAAGTCATTAAAATATAAATAAGAACATTTTATATCTACAGTAAATAAAACTAGATTTTTTAATATGACTACCTTCTGAGATTATTATTATTGTTTTAAAACATTATGTTTTGCTCAAACTAATTTGTGTGAAGAAACTAAACAGTGACCAACGGAGAAATAACAACAAATTGATATTTCATACCTGTATGAAACAATAGGATATTTTCTTAGCGGTTGAATATACGCCTACTCCTACAATATGTCTAAAAATGGAGACAATAATTTTTTAAATAGATATGAGATAGAAATTTTTCTCTTTTTTATGCTTTCTGTATATATATCTCTACTGTTTTAGTTGATAATAATAAATCAAGTATGGAATATTATCAATCACAATTCGTAGCATTTATTTACGATCCTCGCAGTGTTTTATTAGCAATGGGTGTGGCAGACTTACTGCAGCCGCCTGGCCGACGCCAGCCCTTCTTGGGGATGTTTTTAAGCGAGTTGGAATGCCATCACCAAACAGTTTATTGAAACACTATGTGCTGATGACATTGAGGAATACTTAAAAAAAAATTAAAGCTTATGATTACCACGAGTTTAGATGGTGTGCAACTAAACTCGAACAGAAACGATACAGCTAGCCGTCCAAAATAGACTAATAATCAAAATCAAAATGTTGCACTGCTGAGTTAACACCTCCACACCATTAGTGTTGGCTTGGAGATTAATCCATAAAAATGCTCTAATGCGGGGATATAATAATACATAACAATAAAACGCATGTGGCAAAATTTCCTCCGATACTTTCAGGTTTCCGTAAGATGTATCTATCAGCATGGAGCTCAAGATAAATTATAAACAGAAATTAAGCACACAAAATCAGTGTAAATCAAAGGTGCTTGCCGTGCTTGGAACCCGCAACCTTTTAAGATTCATGTGATCACTAAGCCGTCTGGGAGTAAATTTACATTTCTTTATAATTGTATATATCCTATGTAACGTTCGTGTGAACGAGGCCGTAGATACAGCTTATAGTAAATGCTGATGAAATATTTTAACATCTATTAATAAAGTTACTCAATAATATTTATTGTAACCTTGAACTGGGATTAAATGCACTTGAAACACGAAAGTGTGAAAATTGTGGGAGAAAGTCGACGTTGCGTGTACGCGGACATAGTTTACTGATTCCAATATTTTTAGTGTTCCCCAAACATTGTTGAATAATCATAAAAACTGGATGTATCTCGGAGCTTAGACTCGGGCTTACACAGGTATATGTAAATTGATCTATTCCTTTTGTTCGTTTACTTTTACTATATAGTATAGATAAATAAAGTATTAATTGAAGTTAAGGTCAGAAATATGATATGAATTAATCGTAAATGTCGTCTATGTTATGTATCATGATCTGTCATTACATTAAAATGCTTCTCATACCAGGTTTTTTTTTGTAAGAATGTAATGATCAGGACCTAATAAAGACCTAATGTAATGCAATTTTAACTAACAATAACAACAACTAGCTTTTATGTATCGTATTTTTATTTATATTATATTTTAATGTATCTTCTAATGAAATTCATAAATTTAAACGTTAGATGGGCCGAGATGGCCTATTGGTAAGAACGCGTGAATCTTAACCGATGATCGTGAGTTCAAGCTCGGGAAAGCACCACTGAAATTTCATGTGCTCAATTTGTGATTATAATTCATCTCGTGCTATACGGTGAAGGATAACATCCTGAGGAAACCTGCATGTGAAATGTTTCGCTGAAATTCTGCCACATGTGTATTCTAACAACCGGCAATGGAGCAGCGTGGTGGAATAAGCTCCATACCTGCTCCTCAAAAAGGGAGAGGAGGCCTTCGTCCAGCAGTGGGATATTCACAGGCTGTTACTGTACAATATCATCACGTTACTATAGAAAAGTGTATCTCAACTAAAAACTTTAAAAATATATAGAGAACCCTCAAAAATATGATTCTGATCAGCCTAGCCAGCTTAAAACTTTATTACAGTCAAAGTCGACGCCATACCTTTACTAAATCTCCTTGTAATTTTAAGGGAAAGTCTTATTTATAAGCTCTCTGAGACGTATTCTTAGCTATTACCATTCAGTAGGTTCGATCGCTTTCACTTGGAATTAATGTTTCTTTTTATTTTATTAATCTAGCAATGAATTTTTATTATAGGATAATGAATGGCGCCACTTTTACATGCTATGTAAGAGTGTGGATATAGATATTATTAGGCGATTGATTTCAAAAAACATAATTTAAATATATTTTATACATTATTAGTTTTTGCTCCCGGCTTCGTCCGCGTTTGAATAGGCAGGTATTAGATGAACTGTACACTTTTCTGTATCCCTGACAAAGTGTTTGCAAAATTTCATGATGATCGATTGAGTATTTAAAACGTGAAAGCGTAAAATATGAAATGAAAAAATAATTTACGTATTTATAATAATTAAATAAGTCAATTCATTTGCATGTCTTTAATTATAAGCGAAAAAATACGCCGTATTTACTTTATCTAACTATAAACTTACTTTAAATTTTCCAGTTTATCGTAAATTAAGTTTAATATTTTAATATTATTGGCTGACATCAAAATTAAAGGGGTTATCAAATTGATACTGATATGATAATAGGTTTTTTTACCGAAATGATTTTAAAATATAAAACTTATTTGAGCTATGTTTTTATCGAATAGTAATTTAGGCTTATCACACCTACATACCATACACAGATAAATCCCGATTGTCCTTGAGTCTTCGCCCACGACATCTGATACGTGATCTCGATTACAATGAGACAGTCAACGTGGACCTTACACATTAACTGTCTCATGCATCGGAGGGTTCTTTTTTTTGTTTGACTTTTGACTTTTTTGTGATTAGTTATAATATTTGTGCTGATTTTCAGTTTTTCAGTCAAACCTCTTTTAATGAGATTCAATAGAAGATCAAGATAAGATTCAATTTAATCAATACTTATTACGTATTCAATGTAATATCGAAACGTTTTATAACGATTTTCTTATACCATTAAATTAATTGTTTTATTAATTATGTTATTGTAACTTAAATCATATTTACGTAATTTTGAATGACTTGTATTATTGTCTCGTTAACGCACAATACAATAAACAATTTTCCTGTTACTGTTCTCAGACGGTAATATTTTACATAATATACATTTAATCATGTATAATTGCTGTGTTATGGCTATTTTGTATTTTGAATTAGGTTATCCGGTTTATGTGAAAGGCGGCAAAAACGGTCGTTCTTTTTTTTGATGATTGGCAACGGAATGTGATGCAAAAACTTTAATAATAACCTGACACACGTGGCATCTGGTTGTTAAGTACATGCTACAGAATAAATATTATTAGTATTGCTCGAATTGGTATTGTAATGTTTTATTGAGTAAGCCGTTATACCATAATTGTTTATCCATAGATTCTATTGAAACGGAATAGTGTCTGTATAAATATGGTGTTATAAAAGCGGTATCGTTGTATACTATTATTGTCACCACAGAACTAACTTTTTTTTTTATTTATCTGTCCCCGCAACCGTTATCGCTCTGGTGGAAAACTAGTTGCTACCTCGATCACTATATCTGCCATTTAGATTATTGTTGGTTTCCATACTTGAAAAAGGGCTCGGTGGTAACAGATTCTTTAACGATAAAAGTGTAGAATTTGTAGTAACAGCCTGTACGCCTCCTCTCTTAATTTTTGATGTGAAGATGCCAAGTCTACCACGCTTCAATGCACTTTTTTTACATTTAATAGGCCAGCGTTTGACCGTTGACTTGCCTGATGTTAAGCATCGACACGGTCTAAGATGTAGCACGCTTGCCTGTAAGAAACCTGTTTACCTGATTTGAAGATATCAACATTGTACCTATCAGGAAATACGGCACTTTACACGTATGGCAGCTCAAGAGTTAAATTATAAACACTAATTAAACACACGATAACTCTTGGTGCTTGCCTGGGCTCGAACCCGCAATGCCGTGCTCTAACCACTCGGCGTCTGGATCATCACAAAAGAAGACTGGTGTAGAGAAATAAAGTACATTTATTGTATTTTCTTTATTCGATCCTGCTATGGAATTACCTTTGTACTCAGTATTTATTTACTGGTGGTAGAGCTTTGTGCAAGCTCGTCTGGGTAGGTACCACCCACTCATCAGATATTCTACCGCAAAACAGCAATACTTGGTATTGTTGTGTTCCGGTTTGAAGGGTGAGTGAGTCAGTGTAATTACAGGCACAAGGGACATAACTATAACAAATTCCCAAGGTTAGTGGCGCATTGGTGATGTAAGCGATGGTTAACATTTCTTACAAGGCCAATGTCTAAGGGCGTTTGGTGACCACTTACCATCAGGTGGCCCATATGCTCGTCCGCCTTCCTATTCTATAAAAAAAAATGTTGTTTACTTCTCGGTTTGTTTTTTATACCCTCAATTAATTTTATAAAATGAAAATTTAGTTTGGAAGCTTAGTATATTTTTAATTTATTTATTGACCAACTAATACGTTTTATATAAAATAATAAAAAAAAATTGAATACAAATCGTCCTTTATTAATTGTATTCAGTATTATGTCATTTGTTTAATCCAAACCAGTATTATTTTAACTGCAATGTCGTTAACTCTCGACTCACACACGTGTCTCCATCAACAATTGCAATTAAACGCACCAATTGCATTGTTTTATTTATTGACATTGCGAGGTTAAATGTATATTAACCGAGGCCTAAGCAATTGTCATGCCACACAGATACCCAGACAAAATAAGATGAGTATGTAGATACATTTGATTGATTGCAGATGGCTTAAGCTGAAAGCTGCTTTGATTAACGCGGTTACTCTTGTCAATACTAATTCCACGATAATCTTCTACTGTACATATTTTTTTATTTAACGTTTTGAATACATAGCTACATTTTTCGATCGCACGAGAACAATAATATTTAAATATTTTTAATTAAATATTTATTGAAATAATGCTTGTTGCTTTTGGGTACAGATAAACAAAACAGTTGAAATGATACTTTCATATAATTTTAAAGACACAAATTTGATGGCGATGAAATATTGTTAAGATTCGGGAATAGTGATTTATCTGTGATTTCATTTATTGTTTTAACGTTTGTAAATATAAAAAAAGTTGCATAATTTATTTTATAAGAAAACAAATATTTTATAAAGAATTTATTTAATTTCTTATCCATTTTCAAATGCATGTGTTAAATTACGATATTAAATAGGCAAACAGACAAAATGTACTTCTTAAAGATCCCAATAAGAGTTTAAAGTTATAAAGTTATATAGCTATGTATTCGTGAGTGACATCAATGTAAAAGTCGGTGATTGTATTTTTTCTGTTGCTTTATAGTTTGTAAATGGAGATATACATCAATTATTTTTGAATATTATTTCATACAATTTTCTTTTTTAAACAGTCAAAAACATTTTGTCTATTTTAATGTGTAAAATACGACATAAAACAGAGACATTATGGGACAAATAATTTAATCGGAGGCAGCTGGGATGCATCAAAATGACTAAGAAGAGATATGGAACCTAAAAATATATCAACGCGTGGTCTGTCTCCTACAGAGCGCTGAACTTAAAAACTTGGATTGTCAAAATGTAATCCATTGCTTTATTATTAAGAAATATTTGGCTGCTGTTAACCGGAAATTCGCAATGTAATGTAAATGTATGAAATTGCATGTTATGAAATTATACGTACGTTGTTCATATCATTGCCCTAAATGTGTCATATGGCTGAGTCAGCCGGGATGTTTTGAAGGGATTTTTGCGCTATTCTCTGACTTAGCGTTTGATATAAATTATATTATTACTACATTATTGTTGTTATCATTTACAAATGGCAATTGTGTGTGCTATTGGGGTTTATTTATATTATTTGTTCTTTCAGTTTCAAACAAGGTCGAAAGTCGAGTTCGCATTGAAATAATTAAAACCATATGTTTCAATTTTGTTTCGTTGAATATAAAATCATGAACTTTAAAAAAGTATTTACTGCATAATTATAGGAACATCATAGATCATTTACGAAATAATTATATGTTTATAATTAAAGCAATAAAGCATTTAAAATGTTATATACAAACGCATAGATGTGGAAAATTGTGGATATTAAATATGATTTTTTTTTTAAAGTTTATCTAAATAATATCTGCATTTCACGGTAATTATTGATTTCATTTTAAGTAATGTAATTTATAATCTTGCTTTAAAGTCGGGTAATATATGAAGTGATTATATTTTCAACTATAATATTTCAGGTAGCTCAATCGTATTTTAGATTGTACATATTTCCATCTCAATAATTACAATACGTAAACAATTATATTAGCATCAAAAACAGGAGTCGATGTCACTCAATGCAAATCTGTTTAAATATGTATGTATATGTATTTGACTGCGTCGTTGGTCTAGTGGCTTTATGTAAGGCCGCAGAACCCGAGGTCCTGGGTTCGATTCCCAGGTCGGGCCAATAAAAAGTTATTGGGTTTTTCTGTCAGAAAATTCTCAGTAACAGCCCGGAGCTTGGAAATTGGAAGTGTGTACACTCCCGTGCCTCGGAAAGCACGTAAAGCCGTTGGTCCTGCGCCTGAACTCTTTTCAGTCGTGTCGGATTGCCGTCCCATCGGATTATGAGAGTTAGGGAATAGAGAGTGCACCTGTGTTTGCGCACACACTTGTGCACTATAATATCTCCTGCGTAGTTAGCTAATCTCTCTTGAGATTGGCCACCGTGGCCGAAATCGGTCTGGAGGACATTATTGTTTTTATTATATGTATTTGTATATATTTCAATTATTAGTTATTATTTTTGTTTTTAGTTTTTTTCTTTATTATTGTGTATAGAATAATATAACTTCTGTCTGTTAATATAAAAATGTTATCTATTAAATATTATAACTCAAACGTCAGCAACGATTTAGCAGTTCCCTTGGTTATGCAAATTTTGCAAATGATCCACATGCTTGTTCATTCGCAAATGAAATAAAAATGTCCTTTTTTTTAAACAATTAATTTAAGAATAGTTTATCTAATTATAAAAAAAAGGGTTTCCTCTCACTCCTTAAGGGTTGAATTATTTAAAGTATTAGGTCCTTACATATGAAATTAGCGTTTTGTCGTACTGACCACTTTGATCTGAAATATCTCCTCTTTGGTTAAGAATTCCAAATTCAAATTTATAAATTCATTTAGCTGGCACATTTGAGTTTTGAAAACAGTCATTCATCTGTTTTTTCCTCATTATTTTTTTCTTTGGCGTCGCTTATTACCGCGCAATGGAAAACATGAAATATCGGTATATGTATGAGTACGAGTTCTACCGTGGCACCAGTGCTGCAGAAACAGCTCGAAGGATTTATGTGTACGGCGCTGATGTCGCAAAAGAAAGTACGGTACGTTTTTGGTTTCAACGTTTTTGTTCTGGAAATTTCAACTTTCAGAACCAATCCCGTGGACGGCCGGAGACCAAAGTGGAAAATGAAGAATTAGAGGCTATTGTGGAAGTGGATCAATCACAAAGCACTTCAGAGATAGCTACAGGCTTTGGGGTAAGTGATAAAACTTGAAGCAAATCGGGAAGTAAAAAAACTTGAACGATGGGTACCTCATGAATTGAATGAATCAAACTTGCAAAGACGCTTCGACTGCTGTGTTACTTTGCTCAACTGACACTATAATGAAGGGATTTTAAATCAAATTATTACTTGTGATGAAAAGTGGATATTGTACGATAATCGGAAGCACTCGTCGCAATGGCTGAACCCTGGAGATCCAGCCAAATCCAGCCCTAAACGAAAATTGACTCAGAGAAAGTTACTTGTGAGTGTTTGGTGGACTAGCGCCGGTGTCGTTCATTACAGCTTTCTAAAATCTGGCCAAACGATTACGGCAGATATCTATTGTCAGCAACTGCAAACCATGAAGGAAGAACTAGCTGCTAAACAAACGAGATTGGTCAATTTCTATACGCCACTGCTGCTTTACGACAACACAAGACCACATACTGCACAACAAACAAACACTAAGTTAGATGAGCTACAATTGGAATGCCTGTGACATTCATCGTACTCCTCGGACCTTGCTTCAACAGATTACTATTTTTTCCGGAATTTGGACAACTTCTTACAAGGAAAAAAAATCCAACTCCGATGCGGCAGTCCAAACTGCCTTCAAAGAGTTTATTGATTCTCGTCCCCATGGTTTTTTTAGTAAAGGGATCAATGAACTACCTATGAGATGGCAAAAGTGCATAGATAACAACGGTGCATACTTTGATTAATTAAATATATTTTACAAAAAAAAAATAACTTTATATTCCTCCCGTATAAAACGCCAATTTCATATGTAAGGACAGAATACTTTCTGGTTCAAGGTTCAAGCTATCTCCATACTAATTTATTTACATCAAAACAGTGAAACTGATTTAATTTCAAATTTATAATATTAGTATGGTTGTTGCAGCAAAATATAAGTTACTATCATACTGAATTGTATTAAATTTCATCATCTGGTTTCAATTATATTACGAAACAACCGTCTATTTCGTAATGTATATAATAGAAATTTAAAAAAAATTACATATCATATATAAGTGCAATATTATAAACTATAAATAATAATTTTAAAAAAGACTGATCTGAATGAATGAATGACCATGGCTTTAACCCATCCAAACCTGTTTAAACATTTTGAAGTAATGGTGGAAAAAATCTCATATATATATGCACATTAGATAGATTTAAAAAAGCAATAAAAAATACTCATAAATATGACTCAATAGTAAATTAAACCTATTTTATATTTAACCCAAAGCTCATAATTAATTCACTGAAGTTGGAATAATTAATCGCCTCCCATTTCCGTAAAAAATAGCACAGCATCGACTTCGCTAAAGCATTCCACTTTGCTAGTATTAAATTGTAGAATTACTTAGCACTAGGTACTCTTTTTAATAAAATAGGTAGGCGAACGCCTATTTAGGCGTTGCCTACCTATTTATAATGGGCCACTCGTGGTGGCTGGTGGTGCATTGGTGTAATCATTCCTGACACCAATGCACCACCAGCCTTGGAAATTAAGATATTATGTCCCTCCCTGCAGTTCACTGGCTCAAACATCCTACATAACAATATTAAGTATTGCTGTTTGGCGGTAAAGTATCTGATAGGCACATGGTACTAAGCTTGACATGCTTGCACAAAGTCCTAACAAGTAAATGTAGCACTAACTTTGCACAACATTCCAAAAACTCTGGTGTGCTATAAAAACAGAGCAACCAACAAAATATTACCGTATTGCGCACATAAAATTCTTTATAAAACCCTTCACGTAACGGTATTCTACAATATGAAGTGGGTTGTAAAAAGTAACAAATGAGTACTCTAAATACCAATGTATATAAAATACATTGTTACTCTCACGGTATTATAGATAATGAAACGGAGAAACCCGATTCAATTTATTTTTAAGCAAAACAGTATAAATAAATAGATGTTCTACCCACATGAAATATAACATGGACAGTAAATAGATTATTTCTCTGAACCGTAATAAACAAATGCCGCTATCGGGTCTGTCTTTATCAATCACAGTAAAATATATATTTGGTATCGATGTATTAATATTTATATATCAATAATAATTAGTTCAGTAAAGAAACCTTCTTCAATGTAATTAAATGTATAATTTTATTCATTGATAAATTTATGCAGACCGGATAGAGCGGCTCGTTAAATGTAATATTAATTGAAATTATTAAATAAAGAACGCGCTGACCCCTCAAATTATCTTTGTATTCGACTTTTTTAACGTGTGATTTTAAAATTGAACAACTTATATTCGTTATTCTTTTTAACATTTTTTATAAGCAAAAACATATTTTATTGTAAGTCTAATTTAAAGGAAACAAATTTAATAAATAGGACTATTAGTTTACTCATTTAGGTATAAAAATAACAAAAAAAAAAAAATATTAATTATTTATTCACTATAAACGACGTAGGAGGGACTTAAGTGTGTCTTTATTTGAAATCATTGCATAGTGAAGTTTTTAAAACATTTTATAGAGTAAGTCACATTTTTCTAATATTGCTTTGAAATCAATTAATTGACCGCGAAATCTAAATTTAAAATTGAAAGTTGAATAGTATTCCGTTATGTTATTAAAAGTTGCGTTATTGCTTTTCGAAGAATAATTATATTATATTCTTTTATTAAATTCCTTTTAGTTGAAAAATATGTCAAGTCATCAACGTATGGATTAATAAGTAAAGCAAATATTCGAATAAAAAGGATCAAATATATTTTTTTATGGGTATAGATTTACCTAATGGCGCTTCGTAAGTAATAGCCTTTTTTTATAGAATAGGAAGGCGGAAGCGCACATGGGCCACCTGATGGTAAGTGGTCACCAACGCCGATAGACATTGGCATTGTAAGAAATGTTAACCATCGCTTACATCACCAATGCGCCACCAACCTTGGGAACTAAGATGTTATGTCCCTTGTGCCTGTAATTACACTGGCTTACTCACCCTTCAAACCGGAACATAACAATACCAAGTACTGCTGATTTGCGGTAGAATATCTGATGAGTGAATATCATGAATATCTGATCACAAAGCTCCACCAGTAAAAGTAGTCGAACTAAAATATAATGTGTCAAGAAATGCTACTTAGAAAACACAAACACAAAAACATCTATTCGACAATCAGTTCTATTTCATTGGTAGAAGGATTAAGGATTTAAGACGCCATTTTTTGCTAATATATACTTAAAATCATAATTTATCTAAGATCTCAACCGAAGCGACCGCCTCGAATGATATTGCGCCGATTCTAGGTCAACGTTGTTTACTTGTCTTTACTCCTCTTGTGCTTGGTTTGGCTTTAGTTTAATTTTGTCATTAGGTGTCAATTGACGGTTTCCTTGGTCTATTGTATAACTTATCACGAGGATTAATAAAAATGTCTTCTATTTATCTTTGTTGTTAGTTTGTCTTCCTTGAAATTGACCGCTGTAGCTTATATTGGACAAACATTTATTTCATAAGCTACTCTTACTTACTACTTTAAGAACTCATATTTTTTTTTTAATTCACGAGCTAATCGTCCTTCGTTCAATATTTAACTAACAATGCTTACTATTATTAATTTAGGTATATTGTTATAAGAGGATCTTTATAAGTAGAAAAATACCTTCGTGAATCCCATACCCATTTACCAGCACTTTCTAATCATCTCCCAATGATCCTCTAAAAATTAATATAAAACTATCTTAGTAAACCATCTAAGGGTAAACTAAATAAAGACAAACACAGACAAAATATTTTTACAATAATAATAAATTTAGGCCTACGTAATTATGTAGTCATTAATAGCCTAAAAAACATTAGCTTGAGTAAAATAAGGTCACAATCAAATTTTATTACATAATTATACAAATAACTAACTGCTTCACGCGGCTTCATCTGTATTCAAAGTGGCTGCTTCACCTCGAGTCGTACCATGATGTAATATGGTCTCTAACAATTCCCAATAAATGTTCTATTGAATGCAAAAATATGTTTTCAAATCGGATAGTTAATATCTGAGATTAGCGTATTGACACAAACAAACCTTAACTTTATAATATTAATATAAATATTCCGTTTAAATATTATGCATATGAGTTAGCCTGATAATCATAGGCATAAAGGATATGAACTAAGCGATTGAAGGATGCATTGATCGTGTGAAGTACAAAGCTTATTAATTCTGTTTACAATACAATATTATGTTTATCAGAAATAATTACTATAGCCTTACCTTGTAATGGTCTTTTTAGTGACTTGCCTAGCTTTAAAGTTAAAAATGGCTGTTTGTTGGGAAATATATGCTATCCGAGCGTCTGCGTTCGCCCTAAAAGAGGCGTAATGAAATTAACCGTCAAAATACATCAAGTTGATTAATTTTTATAGGCCGAAAGGAGTATATTTAGTTGAGATTAAAATCTTTGTAATATATCTTCCTTAATAAAGCGTAGGCAAGAAAATTATAGCCAGAAGCTTAAAAAATCTCCACTTGGTTATAATCAGAAAGTTTTATACAGTAATTAAAGAATTATAGTGAAAACGAAGGGTTTATTCATGCCACTTCTTACTTCTGATCAAGTTTTTTAGCAAACTTATTATTTAAAGTTTAATACTTAACGAAATTAATATGTTTAATGTGTTCAGAAAATAAGGCATAGTCTTAGAAATAAAACTCGTAGAAATAAACTCGTTATTGTATATAAAATAAATAAGTAGGTCATAAGTAATATTTTAATCATACTATGTTAGACAATATTTGACGATTACATTCGTCAAAAAATTAAGAAATAAAATTATCCAACCAACCTCCAAACAAAATAAGTTGTCATTTTTTTTCTTAGAAGAAGAGCTTAGGTTGGTTTGAGTGAGTCTCTTCACTCATCATATGAGTCGAATGATTAAAGTAGAACTGTTTTGTTTGACGTTGCAAATAAGTATTAAGCGAGAAACAAATTAATTAAGATGTCACGGTTGGCAGCATTGATTGAGTAAGTTATAAATTCTTTAGTTATTATTTATATTATAATGTTTTCAAATATATATGGTTCAACGCACAAATCACAGACACAACCAATACAAATTAAAAAAAAAATCTTTTGAATAGTCCATTTAATGAATACGGATATGGGCTATATGACTTAAAGTGATGATTAGGACTATCTTCAACAAAATAGCAAACTGAATAAACCCAGTATTTTTAATCCTAATTTAACGCGAATGAAACCTCGGCCTTTAATTACGTTGATGCATAATTACTCTTACGATATACATCGGTACAAATAGTCACTTCAAATTAATAAAATAGCTAACCATGTATATATATATATGGTCAGATTATTATATGGTTAGGTTATTTGACCTTCTAATATTAATGTAAATTAGGTAGATTAATTATAGTCCGTAACTGGTGGTGTCCGGGAGGATATTAAATATTTATTGCGATTTAAACCACCAAATTTTTTTTTTTTTTTTTATAGAATAGGAAGGCGGACGAGCATATGGGCCACCTGATGGTAAGTGGTCACCAACGCTCTTAGACATTGGCATTGTAAGAAATGTCAACCATCGCTTACATATCCAATGCGCCACCAACCTTGGGAACTAAGATTTTATGTCCCTTGTGCCTGTAATTACACTGGCTCACTCACCCTTCAAACCGGAACACAACAATATCAAGTATTGCTGTTTTGCGGTAGAATATCTGATGAGTGGGTGGTACCTACCCAGACGAGCTTGCACAAAGCCCTACCACCAGTACACAACAATATCAAGTATTGCTGTTTTGTTATTGTTAATGTTTAAAAAACGTCTTAGTCGATTATACTTATTTAAAAATAATAATTACTTCTATCCCTCTCCTCTATACTGTTATGCAGTGCTATTCTGAAAGAACTTCGTATTATGAAATTTTGACAACGGACGACGAATACGATGACTCTCTATTTTAATGAACGTATCGTTTAAATGCTTTAAATTATAGTCAGTGTCGCAAATCGCTGTCTGACATTTCACAATAGTGTATGTAGTGTCCATCGGTATAGTTCTATTGTTGAATTCAAATCATTTTGTTTCACTATATGAAAGTTCTGCATTGCCGTTTCTTAGGTATATAATTTGAAATCCCTAAAAAATTAATATGGGTACCATATATTTAATAAATAATTAAAAAGTTCGTTAATGATTACAGTAAATACGTTTTGCCACATGAGCAAATCAAATAGAAATTTTGTTCACTAGCTCCCTAATCATTATAAAGAAGTTGTACAAGAGCAAGATCGATATCAGTTCTATTGATGAGATACAAGTCACTTACTCTACAACCTAACCAAGCATTTACCACATTTACCCTTTACCAACCTTTGTTATACATTAATACACTTATAATCTTTATTTATGGACAAGGGAAGACATCTGAATAAGCAACTGGATTAGTGTAATAAGGTGAAGTAGCTATACAAATTGAAACTCTACTGCTCTGTGATAAGGTTCAAGATAATCTGACATACTAATGCCTCTTTCTTACACCTCGGTTGAAATAAGACGCGTTGGTAAGAATTTTGTTTGATGTTTTCGTAAGTGATTTGCTTGAACATATTTGTGTCACACTTTTTTTCATGTACGCTTCTCGAATTAGTAATGTGATTTTATCTGGTCTCTCATATTTATTGATACAAAATAATTTTTGGTATTTTTTAAGTGTCGACCTAAATGAAATATTTAGTTTTTGCGATAAGAGATAATTATACAACATACATTACTTTATAGTAATATTATAATGAATGCTATATAGAATATATACACATGTGTAATATTACGAAGATTCATACCAACTGATGGTAGAGCTTTGTACAAGCTCATCTGGGTGGGCACCACCCACTCATCAGAAATTCTACCGCAAAACAGCATTACTTGTTATTGTTGTGTTCCGGTTTGAAGGGTTGAATGAGCCAGTGTAATTACAGGCACAAGGGACATCTTAGTTCCCAAGGTTGGTGGCATACATATATATAGTAATAAATGAATGGCAAAATAGTTCAATACCTCTTTCTCTTCTGTTTGTTAACCGATTTTCTTTTTCTTTTTTTTGTATATTATCTATTATCGAGCTTTATTGCTTTCAAGAAAAAAAAATGTAACTAAGTGTAGGATAAAATAAGTTAGAAACATAAAAATGAAAAAGCACAAAATCAACGTTTGTGATCGCAAATGAAATTGACACCAATATAAAATATTTCAATCTACGTCCGTAAAATATTTTTTAGCTTTTAAAGTAAAGTAACAATCACTTTGAGGCGAATATTTAAAGCTTCCACCACACTGTTTCATTGCGAGTTGGTGGCATATTTTCATGCGACTCAGGTTTCCTCACGATGTTTACCTTCATTACCGAGCTTGAAATGATAATTGTAAACACAAATTAAGAAAATGAAAATTCCTTGGTGACTGAGATTTTCTGCCATCTCGGAATGCAAATAAATAATATAATGTGTTAAGAGATGATCATTTGAAAAAAAAAACTTAAAAAAAGAGGTACATACTTAACATAAAGTAACGGTTTGTTCAAATTATTTCCCTTATTACAAGCATATAAGAAATTTCGTTTATAATGTAAAAGGTCGCATTTGATAACTAATAAAACGGTCACAAAACATTCACTTTGAACTTTACGATATGTAATAAAAAGCTTTATTGTAAGTCATTAAAGGCTACAATGGGATAAATATTTTATTACGTTCCCGGTAGTTTTTTCTATTTGATTTAAAGATCTGTATCGTATGAAGGAACGAAATTTTATTGCTTCGAAAAAACACTATCCAAAGATTTTTAGAACGTGTTTATTGTGTTTTTGTCTATAGAAAAGGGGAATCCGTTCCCAAGGACATAATTCTGTATTAATAACTTGGACCTCACCTTATGAAGGGTGGCAAATCACGTACGAAGACTACACGCTAATGTTAAAGATTGATCAAATGTAAACTTTATTACTAAAGAAATAAGAACCAAATTAGTTGCGATTATGTTGTTTGAATGTTTGTGCCGACGGTAATTCTTTCTCAGAAATAATCTGATTATAAAGACGTATCCAATGGTAAAATAAAGCTATGCTAAGCTTTTATCTTATTTTGAAAGTAAGTTGTTAAATTTGAATTCTAGTTTTAATTAGGTACATAATGTTAACTTACGAAGTAGATAAATATTGCGTTTTGATCGTTTTTGTCATATAAATAAAGATATCTACTGTATTTGTATACGAGATTTTGTTATATGAGAACAGTTATAACAAAACCATTAGTTAATTGTTTTACATGGAAGATTTACAAATTAGAATGAAAAAATAATAGTATTTTAAATCATTAATTAGTGCATACGTTCCCTATTCAAAATGAGAATACAAAAACCTGGAACAATGATACAAAAATTACAATCATTTAATAGTCTCGTTGCATCGTCGTCGGCGCGCGTATTTCAGTGGAATAAACCCTAAGGATTATTTGTTTTAAAAAATGTAAGATTGATCGTAGCTAGGTGTGAAGTTTTCACTGAGAAGCGAGATCTGTCAACGCGAGATAAGTGGATGTGTTTGGAGATAAAAGAAATAATAATTTGCCTTGATTTATTGTTGACACGTAGCCCAGAAACAGCTTAGAGTAATTTGTTAGAAGCTGAGAAATCATTAGTTATTTCTAATATGTATAGTATGTTTATATAAGAAGCTTCTCAAAGTTATAACCATCGATATATTAATATTATTAAACAAAAAGCAGCAGCTTTATATTTGGAAGTTTAACTGGGCTTACACACCTTTATCTCAGAAAGTATGTAAAATCGTTATTCTTGCGATTGAACACTCTTCAGTTATATCGGATTTCCATCGATGATGCACCAGTGTTTGGATTTCTATTTGTAGAATACAATGAGTCTTGTGTTATTTGTTAATCCCGTTTAAAGTTTCCCGATGTGACCAAAATAGGTCAGGACAACATCATGACATAGAAGCAAGCAATGGCGAGTAATGAGTACGACACCATAATCTAAGCTGCAGTGATGAATTATCAATGCAATAGCTGATCTGCACGGTTTCATCCTTCGTCCTCGTAAGTCGTAGCGTGGTTTCAAATAAAATTTCGCTCTTACGGTAGCTTAACTCAAGTTTGATTCATATTAACCTCCTAGTACGGATCTTAAACTTGCGTTGCTTGGCATTATTATATACTACAATTAACTAAGTTACGTTTCTACTGAATCATTTATTATACATTGTATGCCTTGTGTATTTATTAGAAATAAACTAAGTTGTTATTTAAATAAATAAATTAATCTTTCTGAATTGGGCTATGAAAAGCACAAATAGTTTTTGTAACCCAACTAGTTCCAGATATTAGCTTGTTAAAACTAAAAAACTAAATATAAAAAGCGCAGTTAGCTTTAAGTATAAATTGAAACAATCACAAATAACAAAAATTCAAATCGCGACGACGTAAGTCAAGTTGCTGCCACTGAGAATGAATATCATCCATAAAGTAAAGCTACTAAAAATAAAAAAGAATGTTTTAAAGTAAATGTATAAAAAATGTAGCCATTACCTAGAAATACGAGTGAAGATAGCGTCAGATTTGACATTTTATCTCGAAGCGTTATCAAAGCAATGCATTCTAGACGAACTTCTAAGAATTTTGCGATATAAATAAATATTGTCTCAATCATTTGTTAAATCTAATTCCTTAAAACAATACAAATAGTTACATATCATTAATATATATAAACAAAATTGACTGTCTCGTTGGTCTAGTGGCTGTATGTAAGGCCACAGACTCGGAGGTCCTGGGTTCAATTTCCAGGTCGGACCAATAAAAGTTATTGGGTTTTTCAATCAGAAAATTTTCAGTAGCAGCCCGAAGTTTGGTAGTTGGAAGTGCGTACACTCCCGTGCCTCGGAAAGCACGTAAAGCACGTTGGTCCTGCGCCTGAACTCTTTCCGTTTGCCGTCCCATCGGATTATGAGAGTTAGGGAACAGAGAGTGCACCTGTGTTTGCGTTGCAGTTGGCTAACCTCTCGAAATCGGTCTGGAGGACATTATTATTTATAAACAAAATTAAGCATTTAAACAAATTTAAAATTTTATACTACAATCTGCTGTTAAAATTATTTCAAAATGTGTTATAGAATGTTATTTTCAATTTTTTAAATTATTATATATATTTTAAAAGGTTCTGTTTCGGTTTTATCGTAAACAGGTAGCACTACAAATGTAGTGAAGCGATTAGAGCCGCTGGCCTGTTTTTTACGTCCCGAAGATGATTTATGGGATGTTTTCTTTTTTGTTGGCATCGGGGTTTTGTTGATTGTAAGAAGGGCAATTTTTTATTCGAAACTCGTTACGTAATGCGTAGATAGTATAGTTTTTAAATTTGAACAAGCGTGTTCTCAAATCAAAAAACGTTACCTCTGCATGTATAATTATTTAAATGTGTAAGAGTACTAACTAATCTAGGCACTAAATTAATAAAAAAATATATTATATACTAAGTATCTATATATATTGATACTTAGTAGTCGGTAGTTCAGCCTAAAGCTAGTGCTAAGCGTAGGTTTACCACAAGTAACGGTAGGATAGGATTATCCTGCGACTTTTTTTTCCGCGGTGATTCTTGTGTAACATTTAAGACTGTATTCTTACATAAACAAAATAATACAATTGAAATGCAATTATATCCTTTTCAAGGATTTCAGTCAAGGCGGCTAAAAAGTATGTATTATAAATCATTTTAATTTTGTACCTATAATTTCTTTCTCAGCTATTTCATAATCATTATCGAAAATTTGAGGGAAACAAATATTAATTTGCATGTTGCCGAATTCAAAAATGTCTTTTTGAAATGTATTTTTTCTAGTATTATTTTAATTTTTTAGCACTACACCTCCTCGATAGCTACCAAACCAAAAAAAATAAAATCGATTAACAAACACAGAAAATAAAGGTGAACTTTAACTAAATATTTATAATTTGGTCATAATATGAAGAAATATAATTTCTATATATAATAATATATATATATATACTCTCACAATATATAGACACTTGCAATTTCATTACGTACGAGATCAAAATATACGTACATATTCATCCTAAGTATATTTTCATCGTAAAATAAGCTTAAACATTTTAAATTTTATGATATCCTTTAAAGATATTTAAGAATAGGAGAAACATTAAAACTTCCATTCTACAAATTCATATGGTAACCGAAATCTAAAAACATCTGTCCAGCGGTTTCTCTATCGGGTGGCATTTGACGGTACTGGCGAGTCCTTAGTTAAAGTCGTTAAATTTTAACAACACATATTGACGTGTTTACAGCCTGACATATTTTATACTATTATCAATTTTAAGGTTTAATAGCTAAACTTTATTTTCCAAAAAGTTATGTTTATAATTCAAAATGTAATAAAGATTAAACACACAATGGTGTGTACGTTACGGATAAATTAACGTTAAATATTTCTGTTAAGTTCACAAATAGGGAAAATACTTAAGAAACTTCAATAGAATAGATATTATTATTATTATTTTAGATAATGTTTTCAATGTCGAAACAGGATGTACTACTGAAGCGTCTATTAAACATCAAAATTAATATGGTCATTGTTTTACTCCAAAGCTAGCTCCAAATAAATACGGCGTGGTTGGTGGCATTGCATCCAGCAGTAATCTCTACAAGTATAAATGGTTGCACATGACAGTTTCCAAGTAATAACCTTGCAAATAGATCAATGTCAGTCCTAAATAAATAGCAGTAAACGTGCAGCTAACAATAGAACACATGACGTGATCTCGAGTCTGTGAATCTGTCTGTCTGAGGTTTTTTAAAGTAAAAAATAAAAAAGGCAAAAAGTTGTTGTATAAGTAAACTTATTAATTAAGACAAAATATAAATATCATTTTGAGTTGAAAAATGTAATAACTACTCAATATTTTTTAGTCATGTTCGACGTTTTTGTTCATTCGTATTGTAATTTTGTTTGTATTACGTTCTAGATCCAGTTGTATAACAATTTGGTAAAATATTTTAATTTGTTTCAGATTAGGCAATCATTTTAAAGATAGATTAAAGATATTTCTATTAAGAAATAGGTTTGTGTAAAGTTGAGAAATAATCTCAATATGGAACAATTGAGCGCTGAGAGTTAAAAGTCGGAACATAACATATGCATTGCCTGACAATTTTTGCCTGAATAATTGCAATAGCATGTGGTTTGTACAAAATCAAGAATTGACCTCCAGAATAGTGATAAATTCTTTCGAGCGATAAATTCGTCGCATATATCCGGCCGGCGCCACTGGGAACAGATAAGACTTATTATCCACAGGATACATAGCGCCACTCAATGCCAACCCACGCAGATTCCATAATATGTGGTGTGTTTACGCATTTTGTAAATTTAAGTTGTTCGCAATTTTTAGGATTGCTAGGGCTTTCTGCATTTACACCCAGCAGGTATCACCCACTTACTGCCTCATTTGTTAAGTGGCTACGTGACAATTATGACTGCAGACCCCAAAGATTGGATTCAAATTCTAGGTCGGAATATTAAAATGATATATATTCATTATTATTGGCCCCGCACCCTTAAAACATATCAAGCCGTTGGTCCTTCACCTAAACCTCGTCAAGTCATGTGGGGTCGCTGTCGAATGGAAGGATAGAATATAATTATTATTTTTTTTTTTTTATAGAATAGGAAGGCGGACGAGCATATGGGCCACCTGATGGTAAGTGGTCACCAACGCTCTTAGACATTGGCATTGTAAGAAATGTCAACCATCGCTTACATATCCAATGCGCCACCAACCTTGGGAACTAAGATTTTATGTCCCTTGTGCCTGTAATTACACTGGCTCACTCACCCTTCAAACCGGAACACAACAATATCAAGTATTGCTGTTTTGCGGTAGAATATCTGATGAGTGGGTGGTACCTACCCAGACGAGCTTGCACAAAGCCCTACCACCAGGAAATTATATATTGAACTCATGTTTAAAAACAAAATCAAGATACACTTTATTCAAGTAAGCTGATATACTTACAGAGACTTTTCAGTCCTAATTTTAGAAGATTATCATGACAGTTCAATGAGACAACGTAAATGTTTAAGAGATACAATGAAAAATGTAATTTACAAAATGAAAAAAGTACTTTATTTATTTATAAGCTCGTTAATGTAATTAGGTATTTTTATTTGATATAATTAATTGATAATATTTCTTTCAAAAAAATATTATATTTCGACTCAAAAGACAAAATGTTGTTAATTTACAAACTGAACCCAAAATCCTTTGTTTTTAAAGCTGTTAAATGGTTTGGAACGCTAATGTGTTATTTTCTTACGGAATGTTAAAAGCAAAAAAAGATTATTAGCTTGCACAAACACTCGCCTTTCACATTTGGCGCCGATATCTTGTCGCCATATGGCTTCGGGACAAGTCATACGATGACACGGTATCCCTTTATACTTAAAGGGTTTTAGAGTAGACTTATAATCCGAGAATCTTTGATATCATTGTCTAAAAAACAATAAGAATTGACGATTTTTTATCTCATAATAAAAGTGTATGTTCAATATACAAACACTGCAAGCGTAACACTGGTTTATGTAAGGAAAAAGTGAACAGGCATATTCCAGGTATGCGCGTTCTATCTTAGACAGCCTTTAAACAAAGACCATATAACATAGTGTTGTAAATTATAGACATCACCTCCTATGGATTTCTTTATCACCAGCCAGGTATAAACTCAACTACAACATCTTCCCTTTTTTCAAGTAAATTAAAATTAAAGTTAAATAAAACAAAAACTTAAGTACTAAATAATAAGTAATAATAAATATAACTAATTAATATAATTATAACCAAAAAGACTCAACTACAACATCTTCTCCTTTTTTAAGTTAATTAAAATTAAATATAACAATAGATGAAGAGAAAAATATCAACACATTTCTTGACCTAAAGCAAATAATTTATTTAGATATATTCTGAGCCAGAAGTTGCTTAGCAATTTCTTTGGCTCTACGAAAAGGTCTAGGAGATATAGGTTTTTCAATGAAATTATCATTTGAAATATTCAAATCGTCAGGCACTGGCAAATTTTTTGATGAACTAACATACTCGTTGGCGTCACTAAACACTTCAAAACTGTTGTCGTTAACAGGGTTTATATTAGATTTACATTTTATTAAATAACGACGATTTCGTCTAAACTTACGGGCTATATCAGTTTGCACAATATATAATCTAGGAGCATTAGCATGTCCGACCACTTTAGCTCTATTCCTATATTTTTCATCAATACAAATAACAGAGTCACCTTCGTTTAAAATCGGTAGAGTTTTACAACGTTGATCATAATACATTTTAGCTTTATTTTGTTTATTTATCATCGTATTATACTCTAATGGATCAACAGGCTTAGGTTTTAATATATTAGGATGTACAGGTAGTTGACAACGTAATCTTCGACCCATTAGTAATTGAGCTGGAGAACTCAAACCATCTCTAGGAGTATTTCTGTAATTAAGAAGTGCTAAAAAAAATCTCCATTAGTTGAGAGCGATTTTCTTAAGATATTTTTAATAGTTTGCACCGTGCGTTCACTTTTCCCATTCGATTGTGCATAGTTCGGAGAAGAAGTAACGTGATCAAATCCCCATTCAAAAGCAAACTTTTTAAATTCTCTACTACAATACTGCGTGTCATTATCAGTTATCAAAACGCTAGGAATACCATGTCTCGCAAATATTTCTTTCATATTATCTATAACGGTAACAAATGTAACATTATTCAATTGATAAACTTCTACAAAGTTGGAATAATATCTATTACTATAAGGTAATATTTTTTTACAAAAAAAAGCCGAGATGGCATAGTGGTAAGAACGCGTGAATCTTAACCGATGATCGTGGGTTCAAACCCGGGCAAGCACCACTGAATTTTCATGTGCTTAATTTGTAATTATAATTCATCTCGTGCTTTACGGTAAAGGAAAACATCGTGAGGAAACCTGCATGTTTCTAATTTCACTGAAATTCTGCCAAATGTGTATTCCACCAACCCGCACTGGAGCATCATGGTGGAATATACTCCAAACCTTCTCCTCAAAAAGGGAGAGGAGGCCCTAGCCCAGCAGTGGGACATTCACAGGCTGTTACGAATATTTTTTACGAAATTCAAAAATGTCTGACCCTATTTTAGCTCAAGGGAGTTCAGGAATATCTATCGGTAGCATGGGTTCTTTTGAAGGTGCGTTTGTGTGTTCTTGACAGGTACGACAACGCCTTACATACTACTTAATATCACGGGACATACTAGGCCAAAAAATAACTTGCCTCGCTCGCCTTTTACAACGATCGATGCCTAAATGTCCTTCGTGGACAATCTTTAACATGTCATTCCTCAATGCACACGGTACTAATACCAAGTTACCTCTAAACAAGACTCCATCTACAGCATACAATTCATCTTTCAAAAACCAATACGATTTAACTTCATTAGAAACATTATATTTATGACTTGGCCATCCCGAAATAATGTAATTTAATAATATTTGCAATTCTGGATTGTTTTTAGTTTCCTTTTTTGCTAAATTTAACTTGTCATTAGACATCGGTATATTTCCAACTATCATTTGTAATTGATATACAATATTATTATGAACCTCATCACTATAACGTTCTGGAAGTGCTGCTCGGGACAACATGTCAGCAATATACATATACTTTCCAGGAACGTACGTAACAAATAAATCATAGCCTTGAATTCGTAACAGCATACGCTGCAATCTTGCTGAGACAGACATTAAAGGTTTTTTAAATATACTTTCTAATGGTTTATTATCAGATTCCACAACTACGTCTTTTTGACCATAAACATATTGATGAAAACGCTCACATGCGAAATCGATCGCCAACATTTCTTTTTCGATTTGTGCATACCTTTTTTGTGCGTACAGCAGTACAGCTCCTAAGGCATTACATGACGCGTCTACTGACATTACAACGGGCTGACATGGGTCATAAAGCGCCAAAACACCAGCACCCGCGACTACTTCTTTTAATCGTTCAAATGCAAAACATTCGCTTTCTTCCCAACGCCACTGGTTATCTTTTTTTCAAAAGATTTGTCAGAGGAATAGCTAACTCTGAGTAATTGGGAATAAATTTAGATAGATAATTAACTGCACCTAAAAATCTTTCTAAATCTTTTCTATCTTTTGGTATTTGCATCTCCTTAATCGCTTTGATTTTATCACTACCCGGACTTATGCCCTTGGCATTAAAAAACGTGTCCTAAAAATATTTAACTTCGTCCACACAAAATCTATATTTATCCTTATTAAACTTCAAATTAATTTCCCTAGCTCTCTCTAATAATGCCTTTAAACGCCTATCGTGAATCTCTCTTGTTTCACCCCAAACAATAACATCATCAATATAACTTTCTACTCCGTCAAGATCTTCTAAAAATTGTCTTAACTTACCATGAAACACTTCTTATGCACAATTGATACCAAAGGGAAGACGAAGAAATTGGTATCTACCGAAAGGAGTGCTAAACGTGCACAAATCTGCACTCTCATCGTCCAACGCCAAATTCCAAAAACTAGAGGTGGCGTCTAGCTCGGAGTAAAACCTAGCCCCGTGCAGCTTCGACGCCAGATCGGATACAGTCGGAAGTCTGAAATGAGAACGCTGCACTGATTTGTTCAGTTCCCGTGGATCTAAGCAAATACGAATACCATTATTTTTCTTTGCTACAAGTACCAATGGATGAACCCATTGAGTGGGATATGAAACTTTCCTAATAACATCTAACTAATTCATTTTTTCCATCTCCTCTCTTAATCGATCTTGTAAGCCATGAGGAATTTTTCTGGATGCCGATATAACAGGCGAAACGGATAGATCAACAACTATGTATATGATACTTCCCCGGTAAACATCCTAATCCTTCAAAGACATGATTATAATTCGATATTTGAATTGTTCTTATATGTTTCACTAAGCCTAAAATCTCACATGATTGCTGACCCAGCACGCTATTACATTCCATGTCAGCTATTGCAAATTTTAATGTATATGTCACATTTTTATATGACCAAGGCATAAAGCAAATTCCTTTTATTGGTATCGTGTCCTTGAATACCGCAAGAAAAACACCGAAGATATCGTGCAGGTCACTCACCGTTTATATTACATTGTGTATAACCACATCCTGAACAAGGCCTTTTACCCGCATTAATGTTACGTAAACTTTGGCGTCCCGAGCCTGAAGTGCTAGCAGTCTTACTAGTCTGCGCTCGAGCCCTCCAATCCGGAACTGCACCTTGGCTGCGACCTCTCAATTTGACCCTATCGACGTACGTGGTGCCCCCGACACCACTCTTACTGCTCATTTGACGGTCACTTTCCTTTGATATTTCTTCTGCCTGACAAATCTTTATCGCTTTTTCTAAATTTAAGTCATCGCATCTTAGTAAACGATCTCTAACCGTAATTTGATGAACACTGCATACAATTCGATCTTTGATCAAATCCTCTTCTAATGTTAAGAATTCACAACTTTTACTTAGAAGGCGCAATATAACATACTCTTGAATCGACTCGCCGATCTCTTGGTTTCGTGAGAAAAATTTATATCTCATCAATGTGACATTTGATTTAACATTAAAATGGCTATCAAACTTTTTTAATAACACATTTACATCATCACGATAATTTTCTTGATTAAATGTAAAAGTTTGATATATGTCAAATCCGTCTGGCCCTATGAGATTTATCAATAGACTGGCTTGAACAATCATTGATTCTGCATGTACTCCTGAAGCTTTCAAAAATAGTAAAAATTGTTGCTTCCATTTTTTCCATGCATCAGTCCGACTGATGGGACCTCCGCCGTCCATTTTTAGTTCAGATGGCGGTCGCGGGTGTTCCATTTTGAATCAAAAAATATATCTTGCCTTATAATAGTGAATCACATTTCCTCGAAAATAAGTAATTCTTTTTTCAAATATCTTTTATAAATTTAGCGCACTTCTTACATTTTAAATATTAATAATTAATATTTAACAAAACCGCTGCCACCATGTTGTATATTATAGACATCACCTCTTTGACAACTAACTTTATTTCTTTATCACCAGCCAGGTATAGACTCAACTACAACACATAGCTTTTTTAGATTTAGAATATCTGATTATAAATTAACTTATACTACACCTATATATATAATACATAAATTACTTAATACATAATTTACTTATTATATTAATTTTAAATTTATTATATGTTTTAGGTGAATAATTATATAGAATTATGCATAATATTTTCATTTAATATACTCATCGGATAATTTAAGTAACTGATATTAATTCGAATTGTATTCAATTATTTCCAACGTTTCAATATTCAGGATTTAAACAAATAATTAAAGTTTTCATAAGAATCCAAGAAATTTTTACAAAGGTAATATAGTAATAGTAGTAAATGTCGTGGTGCAATTTTTAGATAAAACACAAAATTCATAAGTATTCTTATTACTTTTTAATGTAAGAAAACGTTACAAACGGAACAAGACGTTATTGGTATAATTTAATATCATACCAATTTTATTTTGATAATTATTTTTCTTTAATTAAGCGTTAAAATATCATTTGTTATATAACTTTCACGATTCGAAGAAAGCGCATGCGTTGGTCTCAGTAATTGACTTTTGCGGTATGACAGCGGGAGTTCGATTCCAATTACAAATATTTTAATCGGTAATATCAACTTTCAACATAGCAATATTGTGCTTTTAAAAATGTGTTTTATACCCTTATGAAATTTAACTTAAATAATATTAATATTTGTTATGGCAATACGTGAAATACAAATGGCGAAAGCAATTAATTTATTGAAAAAGTAAAATATTCTTTTATACTTAAACATACATTGCGCGGTCTCACAAGTGTATTCAAAATTAGTATTCATAGTAAAATATAATTTCGTCTTACGTCTTCGTCGTTAGTTATTTTTTAAGTATATGCTAGTCTAGTAGTCTATTTATATATAATATACAAACACGTTCGCTTTTCCGTTAATTGTTAAATATACAAGTACTCAAAACATAAACAAAATATACATAAAATATTGCTTTATGTATTCGTACGTTATACCATTATTATATTCTTGAATTACGTTTTTCTTATCTCCAATTACGTGTAGTCAAATAACATCCATAATCACATATCCTGTTCCCAATATTACTTCAACGTAATTGCAGCCAATGAAAATTACTTTGTTTATTATAATTTCTTTGTAATTGGTCAATTGTCAATCCCATTAATATCAATGTAGAATTTATACTGGTAAGACTCAAAACATTTTTTTTTTTATAATATTTTTTAATGTTTTGTTATTTAGATTTTAGGAAATGATAAAAATATTTAGAGTATAGGTATTGTGTATCCTAGTGAATGAATGAATAGAGTGGACCTATTTGTCATGCGTAGTTGGCTAGTCTCCCTTGAGTTGGCCGCCGTGGCCGAAATCGCTCAGACACTAGTATACGTGTGATAACAAATCATTGCTTCAAATATATAATAACAAGTAATTTGTGTGTATTATTCAACTCTTATGAAAAAAAATAATGTCTCATTTATGTACAACCATATAATAAATTTATCAACCAGTGATAGTTATTTTTAACATTGCTTACGGTAATTTTTTTAAGACATATCAGCTATTTTAATAGTCAGTTAGACTGTAACTGGACACTATAGAGTATGGACAACACAGGTACGTTTCTAGAAATATACACTTTATTTTGATTGTACTAAAAGTGAAATAAGTACGATTAAGTGTTGATTATTTAATACTTGACTGTAATGTTGGAATGTGATTTCATAATTTCTAACTATTTATGAATTATCATATTAAAGGAATGTTGATTGTGTTAGCTTACCTACTTATTAAATATTAATTTTAAATTAAACCAATAAATGTATGTTATTTTTTTGTATATATTTTTTTGTATCCATAATTTTTCATTTTTCAAAATATACATATTATATGTTGTTGCTTATTATTTATACATTTATTTACAACAGTGCAAATACACTCGTAATTCCAGGCGTACGATGAAGCAAGAATTTAATCCTTACTTCTTATTTTTAATGAAATAAGGGCCAAGGGCAGGAGACTGGCTTAAAGGAAAGTAACTACCACCTCTTATGTACATCTGCAACACCAGAGGGTTTGCGGGTACGATTCTGAAAGGTTCCCAATTCATCGATTCGGAATATATTATACGGTATTAAAAATTTCTTTAATAAATACGTAGTCATTAACTTTGATTAAACACTTTGACAACTCTCACATGAAAAGCGAGAAACAGACGTTTTGGCTTAAATATTATACCTTAAAATCTATCATACATTTGCATCACATCATATTAAAATCGAATTTTAACGATGTATAAATAAATAATTAATTATATTAAAATCAACAAGGAATTAATTAAGCTTTAAAATTTATTTATTGCTATGACATCCTCTGTGTGTGAATCTTCCGCATGTCTTCGAATAACCTTCTCTGTGTATAAGGTTTATTAATTATGTGTTTTAAACAATCACGAGGACGACACTGAATAATGTGTTAGTAAAGTAACTAATGACTTTTGAGATGATAACACACCTTGAGAACTAAACGATCACCGCCGTTTCAAATACAAATTTAAATAAATACATTGTAGGCAAAAAATATAGTTGAAAAAAACCGCTACGAGTTGCTTTTGCCGGTTCCTCTAAGGACTGAAAATTTCTTTCCGAACGGGTAGTAGATTTTCGGCAATCAATAAGTGTTATATTACATTGAATAAAGATTTTTGATTGTAGCCATACATTTTGAAGAAGAAAAAGCTTGATGAGCTTATGTTTTAATATTGTTAAATTTAAATGTATTGTTTTAGGAACGTTATAAATATCTACGGATTTTTTTAGAGAAATAAATACCTTGCCCCCGGAAGGTATTATTGACTTTGACAACAATCATTTATTAATAAAATATTTCGAGTTAATCGAGATGGTCCAGTGGTTGTAACACACGAATCTTATTCGAAGATTGCGGGTTCAAACGCGGACAAGAGCCACTGATTTTCCATGTGTTTAATTTCAGTGGGGATACCTGTACTGGTCGGATTAATATTTGCCATATATGCCTCCAGCACCCCGTATTGGAGTAGCGCAGTGGAATAAGCTCAATGGGAGGAGATTCCAGCAGTAGAAAATTACTACTAAACATTGTATGTTATCAAGCTTTCTAGTAAATACCTTTTCAAAACAAATTTTAACTAGTAAATGTGCTAAAACTAAAGTAAAATTAATTATACTAGATTGTAGTACCAAAACTGTGTCCATCAGCTCGATCAGATATGTGGAATTGAATTAAAAATCAGACCACACACACACATTTTAAGTATATGACACTTATATTTATATATTTTAGTATTGTATTTATTTATGTATTATATTTGTGTATTTATAAATATGAGTAGACTGTCCTACTGTAAAAAAAATTCTTTTGCACGCCTTTAAGCCTCTTTCATGTAGGTAACTCCTTAAGTTACCAGATGGAGAATGCTTTTAGCATTAATCCCGCTATTTTAACATTTTTTTAAAAGTATTGCAGTTTTTACTTCGACTATAAATAAGCAAGTGTAATGCTTCTACTTTAAATAAATTAATTTTAAGATAATAAAAGCTTATAGAAATTAAGTTTAGTGATTTGAGTTGTAGGCAAGTTTTTCTATCTTGTGTTGATGTAGTTTTAATAAGAACGAAAAAAATCAAAATATCAACTATACAATAAATCTACTTCATTGAATATTTGAATTTTTTGTTCATCGTTGAATAAATTAAATTTTTAAGGAGTGTGTTCGAATGTCGTTGAATAATTATTTAGCATTAAGGACTTTTCGCCTACTTAGTCATTTTATGTGTCACAATAGTGGGATGTCTAAGGTCAAATTGCTCAATATATTTTATTGGCAAAACAGTTAAGTTGCAAGTAACTGTGTTTTTGTGTCACGAGTGTGCTTTAATGTTGATTGATAGCTGTAATCAATAAAAAGATTTTATATTTCAAGTCCGTTGTTGTAAAAGGTTTTATATATAATATATATTTATTATCAGTCATTATATATTCTTTAATGTATTCGTATAATTAGTATGTCAAATTGCTCAAAGTATATTTCCAAAGTTTTCAATAAATTGCAGATACATTGGATAAAAATGATAGACATTATGAACGATCCTAAATCAATTTTAATCACTGTATATAAAGTCGTAAGATCGTAAGATGTAAACGGACCTCGCGTGCCTATCATTGCCGCGATATTGAAGTTGTTCATCAATAATGATAACCAATTAAACTGATCTGGAAATCGATGAGGCCAATGAACTTTCTATTATTTAGTGCATTTACAATTGTATCTCGTAGTGTCACTATTTCATTGTTTATGTAATATTGACCAAATTATTAGTTTGGGTAATTGCAAATAATGAATTAAAATATAGAAACTAGGCATGATTTTAATATTTAATTGTATCTGGTAATTGGTTTCACTGATCAGCTAACATACCTTTTATGTGTTTTAGTATGAAGTAGGCTAGTAAAATTATAGGTTCACGAGACATACCATCTTATTCCTTATCATGTGCAGCGTATTTATGTTGAATTCACGTCTTAAGATTCCAATATCTGTAGTTGTCTGTGACCAATTATCATCTGCCAATTTTAGAGTAAACAATAAAAAAATCAAATAAATGCATAAACAAAGTAATGCGTTTTTTTCATTTCAAATTTAGTTGTTATGAACTATTTAACATAGGCATAATTATATTTAATAATAAATAATGGGGATGTATCTTTCATTCAATCTACTGCCAAGCTGACACCGCATTATGAATGTTATATATGATAACTTATTTATTTGTGTAATGAATGTATATAGTCGCCATTCAATGGCATCTTCGAAGCGTGGGTAAACAATATACGTTTGAGATGTAAGATAATATTTTCAAATGTTTATGACTCGGGCCAAGGCTAAACACCAATCTGACCATGACTTCATATCTACGTCCATGTCAAAAACTATAAAGAGGTTACATTGAGGAAATAAAAAATTAAATATTTTATTGTTTTCAATGACAAAAACGAGATTTAAAATAGTTTTTACAATATGTCCGTAATAACGTATTTCATGCGATTTGCTGGCAGCTATGCTACACTATAAGCTTATATTATGCACTAAAAACAGTTCTTGATTAATACTTACATTTTACTAATTTTTTTTTGGTTTACTAGGTGTTTTTCCATAGGTAATTATTAAAGAACATAATATATATAATTAAAACATGTAAAGAGTAATGCAAAATCAGCGTAAGCAATTACAATTCAGTTAAAAAAAGAAAACAGCTGTTAACATTCGAAAGTAAGACCTTATAAATTAAGTAATAAAATTGATTTGCATAACTTAATTTACATAAATTAATTAGTGTAAAAAAATAAAAGTTTTGAACATCTAAACAATATAAAATATACATAAATAAATAAAATGTTACAGTTTAAACAAGAACTTAAATTATTACCTGTTTAAGAGAGCTTGAGTGATTTGTTTGCGGAAAGCTCGAGCTAAACATTATGTATACATAAATATATCGACTGAGCGTGTTATATAATTTATTTATAATACAGTACTATTCCACTTAACTACATATATCTATTTAAATTTAACATCCAAAGTTTTGATGACAACTTCGCCGACATTCAAGGTGCTATTTGCATAACCATGGTGAAAGTCATAGATTGTTCAACATCTCGACTAAAGCTATCGCGTTAATTAATTGTCAAATTTGTTTATTTGTCTTTACTCCTCATTTGATATAGTTGAAATAGGCAATACGTAGATCTTAATATTACTCAACTTTGCGTTCTCAAACCAATCAAGTACTAATCTATTCTGAATTTTTTGTTATTTGTTTCGTAATTATTTAATGTGACTTGGTTGATCTTGCTCTTGTAACCTATGGAGAAATAATTAAATTCATTCGTTCATTCAACCATCACTTTGTAAGGCATGTACCATACAAGACTAGACAGTGACCCAAGAATTTCCTTTAACAAGTATGACCTCTGTTAACTACAATGTAAATTACTCTATCAAATTGGATTACTGTAGTAATAATATTTTACTTATAATTTTCACCGTCGGGATTTTATTATCCATAAACGCGTAACATTATAATTTATATCGACAGTGAAAGAAAATATCATAAGAAAACATATAAAAACGATGGGTTCGAGGATACTTTCTTAGTTCTTAATATTATAAATACAAATATCCGTTCGCTATTTTATTACTATGAGCACTATTTTCTTACAATTAAGAGATAGTTTGTAATTATAGGTAGCTCTATTTTGTTCTATCGGAATCAATAACATATCTAAATATAACATATCTAATAATATCAAAAACATATCAATTCCAAAATATCAAGCCCCTTACGTGCGGGTGAAATCTGAAATTTTGCTGGCTTTAGATGTGTTTTAAGCAGCTGAAGCATTGTAAGCAAACCCTAATGGTAAGTTTCATTTTTTTATAGTTTTTTTTTGTTACTTTACTAAATTTAAATAATTTATAATTATAATTTGCATACCTGTTTAAATAAACAAATACTTTATATTTAATTAACACTAATTATAATAGGATCGTTAGCACTCTTCACAGTCCAGTTATTGTATAACTTATTGGTTTTTCATATTAAAATATTCACACTTAATTAATTAATATATATAAGAGACGCTCAAATGTTTGTTTGATTGACTTACATAATGAATTTTAAAGATGTTATGCAAATGTTCATATCAACTTTGGTTACAGCTACGACCCAATATTTCTTACTCTGCCAATGTTTATGGTGGTGGTGACCAGTTATCAACAGATGTGCCGTTTGCCAGTCTACCAACTTCTTTTAAATAAAAAATAAAATAAATAAATATTTTTATTTAAAATAGGTAAGGAACTAGAACGATTAAATTGGAAGGCAAAACACGATTGTAAAATATTAATTTCTCAATATAGGTACATTGTTAGTAGATTTTCTTTAAAATAAAATGGCGTGATGTTTCCTTCAAGAGTTGAAATATATTCACGTAAATTTGCACGACTGTGCATCTCTCCTAAATAGTCAAACCAGTTTTTTTCTAAGTCTAAATTTGTCTTGAGAACAGTAAAATTATCAAAGAATATATAAAAACATATGTCATGTCGAACGGTTACAGTATAAAAAAAATATTCACTTTTGTAGAATATAAATAAAAAAAATAATCCTCACATAAAAAAATTATATCGCAATTATTATTTATTAAAGATATTTAATATAATATGTAATATGATGTCTGTGTTTAACAATCTTGGTTATATTCATTTAATTATTATATAAAAACAAAGCAAAAGGCAGCTTTGAAACATTTGGCCTTTAGTCTTATCTTAGGTCTCATATATCTACTACATCATCTTTTCTTTTTTTCGATTAAAAGGCTTCGAGTTCATTCTACAAGGCTGCTTGAATGTGGATTAGTGATTTTTATCCGACATCAAACAAAAATAATCCTCACATAAAAAAATTATATCGCAATTATTATTTATTAAAGATATCTAATATAATATGTAATATGATGTCTGTGTTTAACAATCTTGGTTATATTCATTTAATTATTATATAAAAACAAAGCAAAAGGCAGCTTTGAAACATTTGGCCTTTAGTCTTATCTTAGGTCTCATATATCTACTACATCATCTTTTCTTTTTTTCGATTAAAAGGCTTCGAGTTCATTCTACAAGGCTGCTTGAATGTGGATTAGTGATTTTTATCCGACATGGGTATACAGCTGTCCAAAAATTAATCACATGAAAATTCAGTTGCGTTTGCCTGAACCTAAAACGTTGATCATCGGTTAAAATTATAAATTAGTTTGTGGTTACAAAGCCTTAGCGGCTCTTGTAACTATGTTGTAAACATGAATACCATCACAGTAATTTAATCCAGATTTTTTTGGGACATTCACTTGATTGGAGCAATTGAACAATTTTGATCTTACAGCTTTATTATAAAACAAGAAATAGTAAAGAGTAAATGATGATCGTATCGCTTGCATAATCCTGTCCCGTCGCCGGCCAGACGGCGCGGCGCCGCACCTGTACAGAAGTGGGTCAACGGAACTGGTTCCGTACTTGCGTAATATTCCTCATGCGATGAGCAATTACCTTTGTCACCACATTCCAGCCCTTATTCACAATGGTACAAAGACTATATTTAAATCAATCATCGTATGCCATAAATGGATACGTTGCTTTATTAAAACATTATGATCGGTTATTTCAAAGCGGTCATAACTGGGAGCGCCTTTGTTTGTTTCGTAAATGGTTTTGTTATTTACCTTTTGCCCGAGAGGCAGTAAAACTCAAGAAAGCATTTTAAATCATCGATTCAGTATTTGTACATTGTTTTCACTTTCTACAATCGTGCTTTGAGATTGTAGTGATATTTGACTTATAAACAAAATAAAACAATCAGCATTGTAAGCCAGCAGTCGCTTAAATATATTAATTTATTTTTTATTAGATACCATATATTTATATTGAGATGAAATATATAAAAAGTTCCTGTTTTAAAAAAAATATAAATAACTATTACTTAAAAATATTGCTGGCAGAAAACATTATTTAAAAAATTTATTAATTTGCAACGTGATTCACTCATCATTTTCCATGTTTAGAACTCGTTGGTCCACTCTTACTTCTTAGAACGTTCATCTCAGATTGTATTTACATTAATAAATTAGTTTTAATTGACACGGCCTAATGAGCGGTAAATCCTGCCGTTTTAATTGATTTGTCGTAATGTATATTCGAGTGTCGATTTAGACACTAGTTCTGGTCAATTAGTTTTGCCGATTATCCATTCGTTACAAGCATTTTCTACAGTTGTAAAATTAAAAATGAAAAAGTTGGAAATTCAAAAGTGAGATTCGAAAATAAATAATAAAGTGTGTTAAATAATTTACATTAACGACTTAATTTGGCGGATCAACGGTTAAAAATAAAAAAGTTATACAGTACAGTTGTACAAATTATGACAATAATTCTGAAAAATGCTATAGGTCGATACATTCGATTCGTTTCACCATAGTAATAGAATCGAATTCTGATTCTATAATAAAAAAACAACTCTTTTTTCAACAAGCTGTTTTGCGTAAGGACTTACCAAAATTGAAAATTACCAAATTGAAAATTGATATATTCGGCAAATGTATATTACTCTTTAAAAAATATTGCTGGCCGACGATGTTGTATGTTAATTAGGTTGTATCAATGTGTTATATATATATTTTTTTAATCTTTGTGGTGTACAATAAAGTATAAAGTTGTAAAATAGGACGGCAGATTTGCTCACACCCAAACCCAGATCTTATTCAGGCGAGACAAACGCAAGAAGCACGCGTGAGTCCGTTCAGCTTTGGCCTAGATTATAATGTAGCTCATATTTTTGAAATTGATTCTTTTGTCTCTCTGTTTGTTATCAACTTTAATACCTTTTCTCTGTTTTGAGATATCTAAAGGACCTATAATTTATATTGTTTTTGACATTTGCTAATTTATGCATTTTTATAACTATTTCCTTTGCTGCTTAATTCTGGTAATCACGTAAAATTTCTCAAAATATAAGTCACGTATTGTAAATATACCGTTGTGCTTTCACTTTTAAGTTTTAATATTGCAATCTCTGCAATGATTAGCTATCTGATTGATGTTTCGAACAAAAGTATTTCTCGGAATCTATAAAGT
Organism: Nymphalis io; assembly: GCF_905147045.1. Taxonomy (NCBI): domain Eukaryota; kingdom Metazoa; phylum Arthropoda; class Insecta; order Lepidoptera; family Nymphalidae; genus Nymphalis; species Nymphalis io. The sequence goes on along the minus strand of NC_065898.1, from coordinate 9,728,229 downwards.
GATTGGCCAATTTTGCTCTGTTATACAGGAAGAAAAGTAACATAAGGCGCTAATTCTTTGATTTTATGATTGATTAATTCTTGCAATAAAATATAATACGGTATAATGCTTGTTTCGTAATAAGTTTCCATTACATGAATAATGTTTTTCAAAATGCATTCTCTTTGGTGGTCTCGTTGACCCATTGATAAGCTGAATTATAAAATTCATATTATTGCTGGTAAGACAAAATGTATATTTTGTTAAGAAAGTAGATGACCATATTAGTCTGGTGGTGTGTGAATCTACATATAAAGACACATGTGGTATGTGTTAGATGTTACACAAGGCCTTAAACGTCATTTGTAACAATTTAACAGTTCTCTTAATATTTTTTTTATTATATATATATATATATATCTTACTTTGTAATTTAAATATCATAAGTAGTTGAACATCTAGGAATTAACTGTCTAGTATGTTGAAACGGATTTTTATTATATATATATGAAGTCGAGATGGCCCAGTCGTAAGAACGCGTGAAATTTAACCGATGAGCATGGGGCAAGCACCACTGAATTTTCATGTGCTTAATTTGTGATTATAATTCATCTCGTGCTTAATGGTGAAGGAAAACCTGCATGTGTCTAATCACTGAAATTTTGCCACATATGTATTTCACCAACCTGCATTGAAGCAGCGTGGTGGAATAAGCTCCTAAAGCTTCTTCTCAAAAAGGGAAAGGAGGTCTTAGCCCAGCAGTGCGACATTCACAGGCTGTTACTGTATATATATATATATATTAAATCATACTATATGTAAAATATTGTAAGACTTCTTTATTTGTTTATTTCTTCCATATTCAAATTAAAATTACTTATACAATTAATGGAACTTTCATAAAACGTTATAGATTGTGGAAAGACATAACGCTTCATTTTTTTAATAACTAACTTATAAGCAGATCCATAGCCTCTCGAGATCTAAGTTTAAATCCCTGGTTGGGCCAATAGGAAATGGTGAAGTTTTCCCGTTCAGTAATCCTCAGTAGTCTGGAGTTTGAAAGTAGGCATTAATATCCTGGGACATTTTTCACATGGCCATCTGATCCCAAATTAAGCTTGTACAAAGCTTGTGCTATGGAAACCAGACTACTGATATATACTATTTTTCTTTTGTCAATACATACTTATATAGATAATTACATCCAGACTCATGACAAATATACATGTTCATGCACACAAATTTCTGTCTTGGGTGGGAATCGAACCCACAACCGTCGGCGTGAAAGGCAAGTATCTACCAATCACGCCAACCGGCTCGTCATTGTTTATCAAATGTTATTCAAATAAAGCTGTTGTCTTAATACAATATAAAATGCAGGATAAATTTTATTTCGTTAGGCATTCGACAAAAGCGAGGACACGTCAATGTATTTTTTTTAATATTAATGCCATAAAATGACGTCACACGTGTGTGACGTGTTATTGTATTTTCGTATGTTTAAAAAATTGGCACATTTTATTCTTTTTCATTTGGCAAAAACGACGAATTACCGTGGCAGTTTATTAAGTAAATTAACAGCCTGTAAATATCCCACTCCTGGGCAAAGGCATCATCTCTTATTAAAAAAAAGATTCGAAGTTTATTTCATCACATTGCTCCATTGCAAGTTTCATCCGACAGGTTGGTTTCCTCAAGACGTTTTCCTTTACCACCAAGCATGAGATTTATATACAAAATTAAGCACACGAAAAGTCAGTCCTACGCCGGTTTCGAACCTGCAATCCTTACATCTTTTTAGCCACTGCGCCATCTCGACTAATATAGGTCTACTTCAAATATTTAACATGCCATGTATCCAAACATTCAGTAAGCTCGATTCATCACAGGTCAAGTTCACTTTGACAATGTGACAGGCGCATCCATCTCCTTATCACCCAATAAATCCCGCCTGACATATGTGATGGAGATAACGTCCTCTTTGATGTTTACTGAACAAATGTTTTTGTTGATTTTGATGCAACTGTACTTGTGTATAGTTCCATCGTAACGTTTTGAATCAATAAATATAGTATACTACTTAGTTTGAATAATAGCCTTGAATTCATAGATGCTTATTGAAATTTATTAATTTTCGTTCAACAATAAGCACTATAATTTTTATAATAAGTGTGTTCTACACTCAACTACCCTTAACTATATGTCTGGTACAAAAACGCCGAGACGAGAACTATTCTTCGATCGAATATATAAGATAATGGCTGTATTTTATTAATATATACATATATATGCGCCATCCCACTCTTTAATTTCCATCATCAGATCTGTGCGTGTTCCTAGTAATTATTATAAAAATAAATACGCTTAAATGAAGTCATCAGCATCAATCATTTTGCAATTAACCCTTTTTTTACAAAGTACATAAAACATAAAAGGTATGAAAAATTAATAATAAATCTATCAACATTATCTTTTTATAGTCAAGATAAATAGTTCCTATATGTGTGTGTTGTGAATAAAACAATATCATCAATTCAACTTTAACAATTTCATAACATAACTTATATTTTTATTAAAAAAAGTAGTATAGCCCTTACTTATTCATAGTTTTAGTTAATACTACCAACTCGAAAAATAAAACCTGAGCTAGGAATTACACAAAGTATGCTATGAACCCAGATAGATGATGTCTTCCTGGCCGATTTCGTACACGGTGGCCATTCTTAGCAGTGGCTATGAAATCAGCAACTATATAGATATAACGGTTTTAATAAAAACTACCATTAAAGTAAATAACATATATTTATGTAAAATAAATCGTTTATCTTTTATTGTCAGGTGAAATTCAATCGAGTGTTATATAAGTAGTAAGCTCATGTTGATCGCTTGTAATCCTTAGTAGCAAAGACGGATTGTATAATTTATTTTACGCATTAGACAATTTAAAGGTATTATTAGGGAAAGCAGTACACTTTTAAATTGCGCTGATAATACTTAATACACAATATCATCATACATATTTATTATATAATTCTTGTTCCAATGTACACTTCGTGACTTATGATTTCCATGCATTATATTTAATAAAGATAATTTGCAAATCACGAGATCGTACACAAATACTTTTATCACGATATTGAGTCTGTGAACATTTCAAATTATCTATTTAAATTTTCGTTAGTAACTGATATCGTTTTTATAAGTGTTCGTATGTCTAGTGAATAGTTATAAGGTTACAGATCTCGAGAAACAAGTTCCCTTGATTGAGACATTAAAAAATTGAGTTTTTCAGTCGAGAAATTTTTACTAGGAGTCTGGAGTACAGAGGTTGTACCTCGGATCGCACGTAAAGCTCTCCGTCTGAACTCTCTTCGGTTGGAGATTATCCTGCCGCTGTATGAGTGTGTTGAAATAGAAAGTGCGTCTGTGACTGTGCTTTGATTTGTCAGCTATAATATCTCTTGCACAGAAAACACAGCACTCTTTGAAATAGACCAAAATAAATCTTTATATAAATTCATAAATCTTATACCTAATAATACATGGCCAATAAAAATTTATTAAATAGCAATTGTTTTTTATACTTATGAAATTGTATGAATTTTATCGGTCGATGTAAATTAAACGTTAATAATGAATAGCTGAATAATATAAAATGCCCATGTTAACGTTATTAAAATGTTACAATTTGTCAAGTCACATAATTTAAGTGTAATTTATTTGAATACGCTTAAACGCATATTTTTTATTTGCAATTATAATATATGTAATGACGCCATTTTCAGCGTTTGATTATATTTGCTTCATTGGCAAATAACGTGAATAGGAAACACTTATTAAAATATAAACAGGACCTCTCCTTATTCTGTTTTAGGTTTATGTGGTCCTCTAATATATTTTTTAATGTCAGATTTTAATCAAATCGATTGTCATGATGTATTTTTATTAATAATTATTTAAAAATAATGTATTATTTTTTATATTAGGGCGTAGTTTAACTTAATCCAACAAAACTCATTACGAAGTAAAATAATATAAATGTATTAATAAAATCGTAATTCTTATTACATTTCATTTTGTTTACAAATAATATCACCTACGTATTGTTTCATAATAACGAGTTCTAAAGGTCGCTTCACACTCGATAAATGAAGACATGACATATTGAGGCTCCAGTAACTGATAAGTACTGATAATGAGAACGTATGTCTTCATTGCCCCTTATTGATTGTATGGATGTTCAATCTGAGTGTAACCTATGCTTTCATTATAGAGACAATTGGTCTCCAGTTTATGTCACTAACTTTAAAATAATTTACATAATCTTAATAGTAATTAAGTAGATTTAAATGAAACAATTTTTTGCCAAATTATCTAAAGATAGGTAATCTATACTACTACTTAATGATAACTGCGTTTTTTTCATGTTGCCTAACTGAAAAATTAATAAGCCAATATACATCAAATTTATATCAAAAGATGCAGCGCGTTTCGAAAAACTTGCAATTTCACTCGAGATTTTTAAGCAAGCGTGAACTTCATGTTCTTTTATATATATATATATATATATATATATATATATATATATATATATATATATATTATGTTATAGGCAGGTAAACAAGCAATTATGTCATTTGTGCCTGTATCCTCTCGCCTTACTCACCCTTTAAACCGGAACGCAACAATACAAAGTATTTCTGCTTAGCGGAAGAATATCTGATGAGTGCGTGGTACCCACCCAGACGAGTCACTAAGCCCTACCGCCAGGTAAGTAACCTTGTAATAAAAAAAATTGCTAATGAATGTACAGTAGCAGAGCTGAAATACCGAATTCAAAAGACGTTTAAACTAGTTGTACCATATAAAATGCATTGTACATTTATATTACGAGTTATTAGGCAATGGAGTGCAATAATCGTTGGTGCAAATATAATTTAACGAAGGGTCTGCACATGCACAACGTAAAAAGATTATTTTATTCCGCACCAATTGCTTTTGTCTTTATACAACGAATCTGTAAGCTGAATTCACACGTAGCGCAATAAATAATATGAACATTCTATGAGCATATAATAACGAATTCTAGTTGCCATGCATAGAGCACTCCGATAGTGTAGTGCGTCAACGATCTTCGTGAAAGGGTATTTGGTTTTTGGGAATTAATGCGATAAATATTTGCAAGTATATAGAAGCGATCCTGCTGACTATAAATTTACAAAATAATACCAGTCCTAACTACGTGCAGTCCTAAATCCGTGCAGTGACGGAGAAAGAATACATTTCACTGCCCCTCTCTTTCCCATGGGTGTCGTAAGAGGCGACTAAGGGATATCTTAGCGACCATCTGCTCATCTGGTGGTAGGATGCTAACATCCGCCTGGCTTGTTACCACCGTACGCATGGTGAAAAACTCGTGAAGTGGCTTGCAGCCGCGTTTCGAGGTCAGCCAGCGTACAGCCAGTGCCCGAGCGAGTATTGCCGCGATGGGTGTTGGTCCAGTGGAGACGGCTGTTGAACCAATGCTGGGGGAAACTGTATTGACCTGCCGGACAGGGAGACCCGAAGAAACGGCTGTTCCGCTGGCCGCCCGTGGCATAGTACAGGGGCCCGAGCGTGCCTAACCAGCTCTCGAGGCTGCCCCACCAGGCCACGCATAATCTCGGGGTGGACCGTCGTGCCGGTTGGTGACCGGAAGGTGGGGTCCCGGCGGCCACTTCCGGGGGGGTTCGGGGGCCCTTCCGTCCGGCGGATCAGTATATTTTCCTTTTTGGCAAACATTTGGGAAAACACGCCTCCATACTTTGCCCATCCCTATCGTGGCAATACATCGCTCGCCTCACGTCTCTTTTCCTAATTTCCAAATGGTAGCGCAAATAAGAAATAACGGTCGTTCAGCGGTGCACACCCCCACCATACCCACGCTGTTTGAGGTCGAGTTCTCTAACATCCGAGGACTCCATGCTAACCTCAACGCTGTCCACCACCATCTCGAGACAGCACGGCCAGCAATGTTGTTTCTCACGGAGACGCAAATACTCCGCCCTGCCGACACCAGCTACCTTAACTATCCCGGCTACATGCTGGAAGAATCTTTTAAAGCGAAAGCCGGAGTATGCTTGTTCGTCAGGGCGGATGTTTGTTGTCACCGATTGCGCTGCTTGGAGGACCCCTCCTTCTCCATGTTGGTGGTACGTGTGGACCTGGTTCGTCAGAGTCGAGTCTACGTGTGCCTCTACAGATCCCACAATGGTGACTTGGAGACAAGCCGATTATTCGACCATCTTAGTCGGGTGGCAGATGCTGCGCAAGAGCAGTTTCCTAACGCGGAATTGGTGTTTTTGGGGGATTTTAATGCTCACCATGAATCATGGTTGAAATCCCTCAAAACTGACCATGCTGGAAGAACTGCTCATGCTTTTGCTCTCACACACGACTTGACCCAACTGGTTGATCAGCCCACCAGGATCCCGGACATTGATGGGCAAGCGCCTTCTCTACTGGATCTTCTGCTGACTTCTCACCCGGTGGAATATCAGGTTGTGGTTTAGGCTCCACTTGGTTCTTCGGATCACGGCCTTATATCTACCAAAGTGCCACAGGCCAAGCTGCCGCCATCAGCGGTATGCAAACGTCGCGTTTGGCACTATAAGTCGGCAGATTGGGACGGTATGCGCGATTACTATGCATCAGTCCCTTGGAAGGAACGTTGCTTCAGTGGGAATGACCCGACAGTTAGTGCCGCTGCTGTTGCTGATGAGATCATGTTAGGAATGGAATACTACATTCCTAGCTCAGATCTCATCAATAGGGGTACGCGTAACCGTTGGTTCACGCGTGAATGTGCCGACGCTGTATCATCTAAGCAGGCGGCATATCGCGCGTGGATCAACGGCTGCATTAGCGGGGCATCTAACATTGACTCACTGAAAGCAAACTACAATAAAAATTCCAAGTCCTGTAGGAAGGCATACACGAGAGCGGATGCACAGCGCATTGTACAGATTGGTCATGACCTTATTTCGCATCCTAAGGGCTCCCGTAGCTTCTGGCGTCTGACCAAGTCTGTGCAAAACAATTTCTGCCAACCTTCGCTGCCACCGCTCAGAAATCCGGACGGATCGCTAGCTCACAGTCCGCAGGAGAAAGCCGACCTCCTGGCTAAACTCTTTGCCGACAACTCTGTGATCGATGATTGTAGTGCGCAGCCACCAACAATACCTTCATGTGGCCACACGATGCCTGACATCAAAATCAGGCAACGTGATGTGCGTGCGGAGCTGCAATCACTCGATATACGGAAAACTAGCGGTCCCGATGGAATACCAGCCATTGTGCTGAAGAAGTGCGCAGCGGAGCTGTCTCCTGTGTTAACGCGCCTGTTCCAACTTTCTCTCTCTTCGGGATGTGTGCCGGAGGCTTGGAGAAGAGCTAATGTGCAAGCGGTTCCCAAAAAAGGGGATCGGTCTGACCCGGCAAGTTATCGGCCAATAGCTATCACCTCAGTACTTTGTAAGGTGATGGAACGGATTTTAAACAACCAACTGATCCATTACCTAGAAGATCACTGTCTAATTAATGATCGTCAGTACGGGTTTCGACCAAAACGGTCCACAGGTGATCTTCTAGCGTACGTAACGCACCTCTGGGGTGAAGCTATCGACAAGCATGGAGAATCGTTGGCTGTCAGCCTCGATATCTCCAAGGCTTTCGACAGGGTCTGGCACAGAAGTCTTCTCTCCAAGCTACCGGCATATGGTCTGCCTGCTCAGCTATGCACCTGGATTGCCAGCTTCCTACACAAGCGTAGCCTTCGTGTTTTAGTAGATGGTTGCGCTTCACAATTCTATGTAGTGAATGCTGGGGTCCCCCAGGGATCTGTGCTATCTCCCACACTCTTTCTTTTGCATATCAATGATATGCTCTCTCTTGGGAACATACATTGCTATGCAGATGATAGTACAGTGCATGGTGGATACCACGGACGCGCAGTGGCTGGGCGGGCGGAAACTGAGGAGAGGCGGGAGAATCTTGTCATTGAACTCGATAGGACATTAGAGCTCATCGCCAAATGGGGTTCTGATAATCTTGTTGAGTTTAATGCCAAGAAAACACAGGTGTGCGCTCTCACAGCGAAAAAGTCACCATTTTACCCTCATCCCTCCCTCTGTGGCACACCGCTGATGATACAAAGCAAAATCGCCATGCTGGGGATGGACGTTCGCTGCGACCTTAGTCCAAGGGATTACATCGAGGCTATTATAAAAACAGCTTCACGAAAACTCGGAGTTCTGAACAAGGTGCGGCGTTTTTTCACGCCACAACAACTGTGCCTGTTATACAAAACACAGGTACGGTCTTGCGTTGAATATTGCTCGCACCTTTGGGATGGCTCCGCTAAGTACCTAATGGAGGCCTTGGACCGTTTGCAGCGACGTGCAGTACGCATTATTGGCGACGTAAAGGTCACAAACACCCTTGAACCTTTACAATTGCGTCGCGAGATAGCAGCACTGAGCGCTTTCTATCGTCTGTATCACGGCGAGTGCTCTGAGGAATTATTCTCTCTAATTCCTGCTTCCCCCTTCCTTCTTAAGTCCACGCGAGCTGGTTCTCGATGTCACCGCCTAACTGTGACATCAATTCCATCGCGCACAAAGAAATTTGGCAACTCCTTTCTTTGCCGCACTACCAAAGAATGGAATTCCTTACCAGCTCACGTGTTCCCCTCCTCTTACAACCCGGGTTCCTTCAAACGAGGCGTGAAGAGGCATCTTGCGGGCCGGCATGGCGGGGACGGCTAGTACAGAACATTCTTCCCGACTGTACTGGCCGTCGTCGCGTTTGGACTCTACTACCACTTACCATCAGGTGGAGTGGAGTCATTTGCCATCCCGGGGCATATAAAAAAAAAAAAAAATACGAATGGCTATATAAGAATCAATCTCCTGTATTTTTAAGCAAGGAGTTATAAATACATTTACTAACCGATCTCTTTGCAGATACTGTGCTAATAATCATACCTTTTTACGTATATTTTAACGCGTTTATTTAAATATTTCGCTGTAATATTTAAGTTCAGTATCAATTGATTTTATAGTTAAGTGATTCAGAAAAAAATAAGCAAAAAAATTTAGCAAACTGAAGTAGCACTGGGGTGGTCACGTATGTCGAAGGATCGTTGGCCGTTAAAGCAGATGAGTTTTTGTATGTAGACCACGCAGCGTAGGGCGTCCTCCAGTAATTTAATGTAGATTGAGGACCCGACTGAATGCGGAAGGCGGAGAATCGAGAACATTCGCGTACCATTAGCTTACGTCCAGCAGTGGATTGCGATTGGCGGATATTGATGATGATAACACAATGATTGGTTGATTCCAGTCTAGTTTTAAAATAAATGTTTTGTAGACTATAAGTTTATTTAAGTTTATTAATATTTAAAAAAAATATTTGCGTATAGTTTTACTAAACAGACCTGAAACATAAGAATCAGATCCAGATAATCAGATAAGAATCAAACAATATTTATACGAAATAATCCTTGTTTATTGATTGTTCAAAATCACGCGTTTTTAAAAAGAAATAAAACTGACCAATGAGAAGAACGAACAGATCTGGTGAAAGAAACTCAGTGGGCTAAATGTTTATTTATTCATTCAATTTTATATAAACAAGCGATTCTTTGTATATTTATCAGAACGAAAACCAAACGCAGTTTGTCAAACGTTCTTGCTATTTTAGTTCATATTTATGGGTTGTAAATAACAATATTGGGTGCAGTATTTTACGCCTGCAATATCCTTAGACCTATAAAATCTATAAGAAATGGCACGCGAAAATAATTGTTTTTTTGTACTAAACAAAAAACAATTATTTTAATACATCTTTATTAGTTACAAACCAACTATATTTTTATATAAATATATAAATAATACAGCCGTCACATACAATATGTATAAATAAATATGGCAAATATGATAAAACGACTATACATAATATATATGTAAATATAAGTTATAACATTGTTCGCCTGTTTTAGCATACGGAAAGTAATTTAATGAAACACGATATGCTGTTTGTTTTGTGTCAACAAACCTACGATAACATTGCAGATGCCAACAAGCTAAATAAAACCGAACAATTAAACATGACCAAGAAATATTCTGAACATACAAACGATAACCTAAAGATATGATTATCATAAATGTAGTTTGAATAAATTTAAAGGAACCTCTTCTTAAAAAAAATTAAACATGCAGATGAGATTAACCAGTATAAATTGCTTGAAACAGATATAAAAATAATAACATATTTCTGCTTTAATTTCAATTATGGCGGTCATTTTCAGCTGAGATTAGACAAGTACGTGGGAGATATAGAGACAAGCACAAACACAGGCGCATTTCAGATCTCTTAGTCACATCAGTAATCTGACTCAGCCATAGAGGATATGTATATATAGGGGGGGAGAAAGAGATAGAGAGAAGGGGGAGGGATAGAGAGAGAGAGGGGTGCATGAGCACAGGTTTCAAGGTTTTATGTACGTACCTTCCTTTTTATTATTAAATCCATTTACTACGAATTTAGTCACACATGACATTAATATTACGTATGTTTTTCGTATCATTTCTATAATCATACTGTTCTGAGAGAATTCGTGTCTGTACGTCGGCATGTTACAAAGGATGACAGTTCGCGAGCAATATTAATAAATTGTCGACATTAAATTAGAAAGCTCCTATATCTTATGTGTCGTTTGAAACTATGTGCAAAGCAATAAATCAATTGAAGAAAACATTGTGAATTTCACATAAGCAACTTAGATGTATGTGTTAAAATTTTACACACATAAATATGTTTATATTATATGTGTGTTCAAGGTTAACTATACGGATACTATGATTGAAAAGATTTGATTATAATTATAAGTTAACTACTCGACTAAAATACGAAGATCTTGGTGGCATCTGTTGTCAGAAATACCAAATTAGTTGAGCAAATATATATACTTCAGATATATAACGACAATATTACTGGCCTTGTTTTTTGCAATTGACAAAATAGCTCTTTCAAATAACCTTAAAATAAATTTTAGTTTATTTATAAGTGATATTTGAATTATAAATGGATAGTTATAAATTTCACACCTGATCAAATAACATAATAAAATTTTCACTCTTATAACGCAAGGATTCTGATGAGTGGGTGATCAGATATTCTACCGCAAAACAGCAATACTTGATATTGTTGTGTTCCGGTTTGAAGGGTGAGTGAGCCAGTGTAATTACAGGCACAAGGGACATAAAATCTTAGTTCCCAAGGTTGGTGGCGCATTGGCTATAAGCGATGGTTGACATTTCTTACAATGCCAATGTCTAAGGGCGTTTGGTGACCACTTACCATCAGGTGGCCCATATGCTCGTCCACCTTCCTATTCTATAAAAAAGAAAAAAATTAATCTAAGTGATCATTATAATATATAAGTTGTATTAGTAACAATCCTATAAATGTCCCATCGCTCAGCAAAAATGTCCCGTCATACATACATTGCAGCTACAGCATCACACTACTTGACTACGTAACACAACTTCATCCGATACATGCAAGATACCTCAGATGTATCCCTTCACTAGCGAGTATGAGATGAATTATAAAAACAAACTTATTACATGAAAATATGATTGTGGCCAGGCATTGAACTCGTGGTCTTCAATTTTACCCACCTTACCCATGGACTAGGTTAAATATAATTTTAACTAGAGCATTTTGTACCTTTAATGGTCAATACCATTGACAGAGATATTGAGAAAGTAAATTCATTAAATAGTAAACATAAATACAGGATATTTGTTTTATTATTGTGAGAATTGGAGCGTTATTTATTGAGGACATATTTTCCGAACATTTGTGTTAAGGTCTGTTCAATGTTAAAATATCTTCAATTGCTTCAATCTTAACTTTACTTACAAGTAATGGCAAACATAATTGTCTTTATGTATTTGATCTGATTCAATATTCGATTATCATGAATATCATAATATTTTGTTCATTTATTAGATAAGGACAAAATAATGATGTATTCGTAGCAACATCTAATTAAATTTTATAATTGTAAGAACAGTTTTTGACAAAAATGTTTGGTATTCCGGCTTGGTGATTTTCCAAAAGATATATATTCGCCTAACGTCAAAACAAAGTATTAAGAAAATTATGCGTTAGCCAGTATCAGGCAGACGTTTGCTCATTTTCATTTCCAAATGAAATATAATACTTGTATTAGGTAAGATTTTTTTAATAAATAATCAGTTTATTCCTGTTCATATATTTTTTGTCAGTTAACAGTAAAATGTATAGACTAATTAAATTGTTTGGGAATATTTACATATATACATTATATTTGTTGGTTTATTATATTAAAGTATGTTACTTTGTTCAGTTTTTTAAGAAGTTTTTTTGTAGTTTCATATTTTTACTTGTTATAGTTAATATTTTAATTATATTTTTTAAGAAAATTAGGCTATGGTATTGTTTTACGGACTCTAAGGTATGTTATAATTTTTATCTGGCATCTAGGTGCATTGAAAAGTTATATCTCTTTATTATTATTACTCACAATAATTACAATCTAAATTATATATTACTATGTACTTAAATATTTATTACCAAAATGTTAGAGGATTGCGCACTAAAACTTTACAGTTCTATTCTAATTTGTTAAATTCCAATTTTGACGTAATTTGTCTAAGTGAGACTTGGTTACTTCCGAATATCCTTGATGAAAAACTCTTCAATTCACGCTATAACGTGTACCGAAATGATCGTGACTATGAACTTCTAGGGGTAAGTAAGGGTGGTGGTACACTTATAGCAGTACGTCGTGGCATCTATGTCGACATGCAACACTCGAGGACACCATTGTCTCTTCCAGGTACTGATATAACTTTTGTTAATGTAGTGGTCGGACATGGTTCAAGTAAACAAAAAGTACGGCTTTTCTGTTGTTATTTCCCTCAAAATCATCACCAGTGCGATTCTGAAGGCACATTTTTTGAGTTCTTATCAGATTTAAATTTAAATAACCCTTTCGACTTCAACATAGGAGATATTGTATGGTCACATAACTCTGATAATACACTAGCTATCCAAAACCCATCCGAAAATAATTTAGTTATGCAACTATTTGCTTTTATTTGCTTCTCTGGCTGGTGTCAGTATAATGGGATTTTTAATGGTAATAATAGACTATTGGATCTCGTTCTGTCTAACTGTAGTTGTTTGGTCGAAAGAGCTACACCATTATCTTTGCCCGAAGACGCTCATCATCCGACTTTTTCTGTGTTGATGGATATTATGTTGAATGATTCTAATTTACGTTATGCTCCTCGAATTGTTCGTCGCTTTCATGTTGCTAACTACAACGCAATTAACAATGAGTTAAATAATATTGATTGGGTGGAACAATTCGAAACATGTGATATAATTAACGCAGTAGATAAGTTTTATTTAATAGTTAATAATATTGTAGATCGCTTTGTACCAGCTAAAACAGTATAACGATATCAATAAATATCCTGTATGGTTTAATAAGTGTTTAATTAAATTGATTAAAAAGAAATTACAAGTACATAAACGATGGAAAATTTATGGTCATATTAGTGACAATGACAAATTTGCTGACCTTCGACACAGAACTAAATTAATGGAAAGAAAGTGTTATGATGTCTTTATTGCTAGGGCTGAAGATAATATTCATCACAGTTCCCGGAAATTTTGGTCTTTTATAAAATCAAAGAAAGATAGTAATAACATACCTGACACCATGTTTCATGAGAATACTGTGGGCTCCGACGGTCCTTCCATCTCTAATCTATTTAGCAGCTTCTTTAAATCAGTCTTTGAAGTAAATGTTGTGAATCAACCCGATATCGGTACTTTAAACAAGCATGGTATTCAGTCCCTAATTAGTGCTATTAATGTATCACGCCGTACCGTTGAAAGATATCTCTCAAAACTCGACTCATTTAAAGGCAGTCGCCTTGATGGATTACCTCCTATGTTTTTAAAACGATGCAGTAAACCTTTATCAATTCACATCTACTTTTTAACAAATCTATATATTCGGGCATAATACCACCTGTTTGGAAAAAATCCCTTATTGTTCCCATTTTTAAAAATGGAGATAAGCATAATGTCAAAAATTATCGTGGAATTTCAATGTTGTCAATCAAACCTAAATTATTTGAGAAGATTATTTACGATACTTTTTTTCCTTTAATAAAACCTCTGCTCATTACCCAACAACATGGATTCGTGAATAAAATATCAGTTGAGTCTAATCTTGTTGAGTTTCTCGATGTTGTTCTTTTAGCTATGGAGAGAGGACATCAAGTTGACGCTGTGTATACTGATTACTCAAAAGCATTTGATAAAATTCCACATTTGTTATTAATTAAAAAACTTGAATATATTGGTATACACGGCGATTTGCTAAGATGGATAACATCATATCTCCGTGACAGAACTCAAGCAGTTTCTGTCAAAGGACACATATCTAGTTTTGTCCCAATAACATCTGGGGTTCCTCAGGGCTCTCCCCTCGGTCCCCTATTGTTTAACATTTTCATTAATGATATACTGAAAAATTTTCATAATCCTAACATACTTCTATATGCCGATGATACAAAACTATTTAAAATCATAAAAAAAAGTGATGACTGCTCAAATTTGCAATATGATTTAGATATTTTAGTGCAATATTGTTCATCTAATGGCCTACATCTTAATTTTGATAAGTGTTATATAATAACATTTTTTAGAAAAAAAATCCAATTTTATTTGATTACACAATTTTCAACCATTTAGTTAAGAGGGTAACCGAGGTTAGGGACCTAGGAGTGCTTCTAGATTCTAATTTATTATTTGACAGACATGTGAATAAAATTATCGCAAAAGCTTACAGTATGTTGGGTTTCCTATTTCGCCAGGGAAGAGACTTTAAAAATATCAATACATTTAATGTGCTGTATAATTCGTATGTAAGATCTAATTTGAATTCGCTTCAACGGTTTGGAATCCACAAGACTCTAAGTATTTTATGGCTATCGAAAATGTACAGGATAAATTTATTAGAAGATTATCGCGTAAATTTGGGTCCAATTCTATTAATAAGCTTAATATTTTGTCGCTTGAGGATCGCAGAATGCAAAGATCAGGTTTTTCTTTATAAAATTGTAAAAAAATTTGTCGATTCAATGTACAATGTACCTAGTCAACAATATTTATTTCAAGTTTTCACATTCCATTGCCCGTTCAAAACTTACCTTTTATGTCCCAATGTGTAGAACGAACTATGCTAAAAATCGCTTTTTGGTAAGAGCATGTGACAATTATAATAAACGCTACTCTAATATAGATATCTTTAAGGAAAATTTATTTAAGTTCTTAGAAGCTTTAAAAAACTGTAATTGTGATTAATATTCCTATATTTTTATTTGTTCTGCTTTTTAAATTACATTTTAAATACTTTTTATATACTTTAATTAATTGTTAAATAACTTGTTATTGTTAGGTTCACTCCATGTTTGAATGTAAAAGTGGAAACTTTGTTGGTATATGTGAGACTTATTTTGTTACCAAATGTTTATGTATTATATTATGCTGTATGTTTCCCAAATAAATATATACATATAGCATCAGACGACAAATTATTATAGCATACGAAATATACTTGATATGACCTGATAAGTACGATATACAAAATGACGTTTTTTTACCCTTTTTAAAATAATACTATCTGCCCGTCCTGACTCCGTATGGGTAAAATAAAGATACCAGTGAGAGATTAATAAATTATGATGTTTAAAAAAATATGATAGGAACATTAAAAAAAAATGTAGATGTCCGCATAAGCACCGCCCACTGGATCCAACTATAGCTAAGAAATAAACAGGTGACTCCATTAGAACGAAAATATGTTTCATCAAAATTAATCAAACCAGAGGAGAAGAGATGTGAACATTATATATAAAGATGTACATGAATTTTAATTCGTACAATAAATGAAAGTCATTTCGCGGTCTTCGATTAGTCATCCACATCGAGGACACGTTTATGCACATCCGTGTTAAGGCCTCTCCAATGTCGAATTGATCCACAATTGTTTCAATAAATTTGATAATTCAGAATATCGAGGCCGACTACGCTTCAGTGATAGCAAGTTTACACGCGATTCTAAGTGCAGCGACTTTCAAATATAATTTGCGTGTATCGCTGGCGAAATTTGACCTCGCGTCATTCGAGTGAAAAACCGATTTAAGTGAAGATTTATACGGCCAGTAAAACATTTTTTTTCCGACGTTTATCAACGTTTGTTGTACTTATGTAAAATATAATACCAATGTCACGTGTCACGAAGTTGTTAGCTACTAATGATGAGAAAAACAATGTAACGCATGTATAGGTCTACTAATCTATTTTAAACAACAGAATAATTAATAACGATTACTTATAGAAATTAATAAATTATTTCACTCGCATGTATTTATTTAGCTTAAATTTTTACTTACATGTATTAAGCCTAAGTTAGAACATGCTCGTGTGTATATAAATGATATTCTATTGTACATAAATATCGGTTTGCGGTGCGGTTAAAAAACATTTAAGGAAAATATAACAATGAATACTTTATTCATCAATCATTTAAAATGGCAACTTGTTGTTGTCACATATGTAAGCAGTTAACCCAAGCATAATGAATACGTGAGAGGTGACATACATACATGTAAATATGATGAAAAATTATTATTAAAACATTTGACTAAATTATAATTTCTGTGGGACCGAATTTTTGGTCACAGTGGGCAATCTCAAAGGTGATCTATCCGTGCAGGAGATTTTTATTATAGTATATCTATTCTTTGACTCAAATGTTCCAATAGGATGACAATCTTACACGAGAGGACCTAAACGAACGGCTTCACGTTTTATAAAACTAAGGTAGATAATTGGATTTTTCTATATAGAATATCGTCGATATATCCTATAAAGCTAGATATTGGTTGTGGTATTTAGTAAAATAAGGTACAAGTAAAGTAACATTCTGTAAATGTTCCACTACTGGGCTAAGACCTACTCTCTTTTAGAGGAGATGATTTGGACCTTATTCCATTACGCTGCTACAATGTGAGCTGGTGGATTTTGATGACATTTTAAGGCTGCTAATAAGATATACCTTGTGCAATTCCGTTAAATTAAGGAAGTGACATTTATTGTAATCACTTCAAGTGCTTAAGCTGATAGTTAACACAAACATAAAAACTTATTTTTATCGCCTACATCGTACAATGTAGTACAACAAACACGTCATTTAAATTTAATATTATTTTAACAAGTTACATATATCCTTATTCACTATATTTTACTGTTACATGTATGACATGTTTATATGTATTCATAATTTATTTATTTATTATTTATGATGCAACATTCACGTATAGTACATAACAAACTATACGCCTACGTATACTATAAAAAAAGGTAGGCAGACTGGCAAATGGGCCACCGGATAGTAAGTGGTCACCACCGCCTATAGACGTGTGCACATTAAGCAATTTTAACAATCCCTACACGCGTGACACCAAACTAAAGAACTAAGATGTTCCTTGTACCTGTAGTTACATTGGCTCATTTACCCTTCAAACTAAAAGGCAATATTGCCAACATTGATTGTTTTGTAGGTAACTTCTATTAATTTAAGGAGCGTTTTGATATTTAATAGATTCTTCAGCAGCAAAGCCATTTATAAAAAGTCTTTTATTTTTAGGTTTTATTGCGTTATTATGAGATTATTTTAAAATGTTATTCAGAATTTAAGCAATTTGATCGAGATGAAATATTTTTAGATATCGCTTCCACTTTTAATGCCTTCGTTTTATTATTTTGTACATTTAAGTGCCATACATACAAATAAGTAGTAAATTAATGCTATGTTATAAGTCTATTTAAAAAAAAAACGAAATAATAGCCTTATTTCAATAATCAAAATCTTTGTTTTCCCAAAAAAAAACTCATAAAATGTCAATTGTCTTCGAAAGTATTACACATGCATACTATGACAATAAGGCATCTAATCTTCGTCTATTGTTATCATATCTAAAACTAAATGCCCCATTATTTCCTGCATCAACAAAAGGATTTATAAATGCGTTCCATGAATGATAATTGAACGGCGTTTATAGTTTATACGATATTTCTTTTATAATCTGGTCACATTAAACAATCGGCAAATCGCAGAGATATTTGTTATGGCAAATAAATCTCTAATAGTAGACTTTTGACGAGACAGTCTTGAAATTATCTTCATTGTTTATATTTTTATTATTATTCATAAATTATTTTCAGCGTACTACGTATTTATACTTGTTTTTTTATATAATAGGAAGGTGGACGAGCATATGGGCCACCTGATGGTAAGTGGTCACCAAACGCCCTTAGACATTGGCATTGTAAGAAATGTCAACCATTGCTTATAGCCAATGCGCCACCAACCTTGGGAACTAAGATTTTATGTCCCTTGTGCCTGTAATTACACTGGCTCACTCACCCTTCAAACCGGAACACAACAATATCAAGTATTGCTGTTTTGCGGTAGAATATCTGATGAGTGGGTGGTACCTACCCAGACGAGCTGGCACAAAGCCCTACCACCAGTAGAATACCAGTACCACCACTAGTTATTGTAGAATTACGGATAAAATGTTAAGGTAACAATCCTTAGGAACTTTTTGTTTCATTTACTTATTCTGTATCAAATTTAGGCTCTCAAATATAAACGCATATCCGTGTTTTGATGATATTATAAAATTTTGATTATTTGGGGAAGACATTTTTGTCTTAAGACCGTTTGACTTAGGTATGTCTGCGCTGTTTTATATCACCAATGAAATGTTTACAACAGCAAATAATGTGCGTCCGGCGTGGTTGTCAACTAGATAATAGTATTCTGAGGACGACGTTACCACAAGCCTAACATAGTCTAGGAGTACGATCCGAAAACATTGACAAAACCTTTCAATAAAATAACCAGTGACCAAATGTTCACTGCTGTTAAAATATCCGCATATGATATTATTTTGAGTTTATTTTAGCAATAAAGGCTAGTCATTGGGTAACCTGATTGTCTCCGGTGATATCACCTCCACTCTGATACTACAAGAATTGTAAACCCTTCATTTACAATGTCATTACGCTGCTAATCATCTTAGAATAATCTATAAGTCATATACCTTGTGCCTGTGTACATCGACTTGTTCACTGCAATGCTGTTGACGTTAACACATTCTTAATAATTTAATTTAGTTTAATTAATCCGTCCTACCACGACAAAATTAATAATTATAATGTAATTAACGACTTTTAAATAGTTTCATAAAATTTAACTAAAATTAAACCTTACCATAAAATTAATGTAAATTAAAAAACAAAATATGAATATGCGAAATTATTACATAAATTCTCTTACACTAAGCAATAAACGGTAGGTAAACTACATTCCTAAACGTAGTTCAGCACATGAATTAACCATAGTGTTACGTAACTAGGCCTTGGCTGACCGCAGCTGGCCACCCTGCCAGTCTAGTTACCCTGAAATTATCTAGATCGGACATAGTTCAAGCTCAAAATATTTTACCCAGAATTGTTTATAATTCATCTCTTGCATACAGTGACGGATAACATCGCGTGGAAACCTGCATGTGTCGGATAATTCTAACGCACGTGTAACCACCAACCCGATACGTGGTGGAATTAGCTCCAAACCTTTTCCTCTAAGCGACAGGAGGCTTTAGCTCATAATTTATTTTACTGCAATTATAATTATATAGTTAACTTGATTTCTTATACTTCGTTAAATTATCAGGGTTTAAAGTAATCTATAAATGTTCGCGCTTAACAAACATTCTTGGAAGGAACCGTAAATGTTACGTGTTAAAAAAAGTATAGTCAATTTCTTAAACTTGCGGGTTGACTTCGGCAATTATAATAATATATATAAGGAGTCGGCCCGGACTGTAAATGTCCAATATATATCTCCAGCCTCTCCAACCTTAACTTAAACAATTTTATAATAACGTGTATAAAGTTACCATCACTTAATTTCAAATACTTTGAAAAATTTTAACAAGAATTTTTTTCAAAAGATTTCATTGGAATGAGCAGTAATAAAATTAATTTTAATTCTGTTTTACAACCAAATTTGTCCGATAAATATAAAAGCAACCGCAGAAATTTATCAAAGTAAATAATAATTAAACCAACATAATATGCTTATGTTATTTACTGGTGGTAGAGCTTTATGCAAGCTCGTCTGGGTAGGTACCACCCACTCATCAGATATTCTACCGCAAAACAGCAGTACTTGGTATTGTTGTGTTCCGGTTTGAAGGGTGAGTGAGCCAGTGTAATTACAGACACAAGGGACATAACATCTTGGTTCCCAAGGTTGGTGGCGCATTGGTGATGTAAGCGATGGTTAACATTTCTTACAATGCCAATGTCTAAGGGCGTTTGGTGACCACTTACCATCAGGTGGCCCATATGCTCGTCCGCCTTCCTATTCTATAAAAAAAATGTACGTAAAAGCCACGTATTAAAAAAAATTAGAATATACTGTTCCATATTCGAATTTGTTTTAAATTCGTTGCAATTTGTGATAACAATTTATTACTTTTTACATCCGTCTTTTATGTTTTATGTACAAACTTTCTGTTTTAAGAAGTGTCAGTTAAAAAGTAACACTTTTGGGTAATTTAACTGAAAGCGTCCTTTTTGTATCCACCTTTCACTGTTTCACTCCATATTGCCAAACATTTAACATGCTGAATCATTGTCACAGATTAAACTTACCAGTTCACGACATGGTAAAAATAAATTAATATTATAGCAAATAATTTAATCCTTTACTTTAAATTTACAGTAACAGTAACAGCCTGTGAATGTCCCACTACTGGACAAGGTTAACTTGATTCAGATGTTGATGTTTTATGTAAAATAATCCTTCCTCGGAGGAAAGACCGACCGTATGTCGTGACGGCAAACGACATGATGCTCTCGTATTCCGTCATAACACCTTTCTTTTCCGTGCATGGCCCGCATACTTAGTTGCTATATATTATTATCAGAGAGTTAAATTTATTTTAGCAACGCAATTCTGTTTTTATTAATTCTACTCAATATTTATTTACAGTTTGTCTTCAATTATAAATCCTTTCGATGACTACTAATTGAAATGAAATGAATGAAATGACTACTAATCCCAACGGCCAAATATTTTAAACAGCATAACCGAGTATCAATAAATACATATG
Organism: Nymphalis io; assembly: GCF_905147045.1. Classification (NCBI taxonomy): domain Eukaryota; kingdom Metazoa; phylum Arthropoda; class Insecta; order Lepidoptera; family Nymphalidae; genus Nymphalis; species Nymphalis io. Next base: position 9,706,885 of record NC_065898.1, on the reverse strand, counting down.
CAATGATTATACTGTATAATTTAATCTGTGTCAATATCTGATGAATGGCACAGGAGTTCGAGTGTGCGCTAATTATAGCAATGCAACGATCTAATGATAACCCCTGTTGTTTGCAACTGTTCACAAATGTTAATGTATTAAGCGTTTAATTGCGATTGCTAAACCTTGAATAAAAATTGATAGTATAATTAGTTATAGAGATTATTTTGTTGCGTTAAAGTTTAACTAACAATTTTATTTATAGATTTCCAGTAATAAATAAACTATATAATATTTGAGCCATCGTTATATGATACCAAAATTAAACATCACATATAAATTTATTCTTAATATAGTAACTATTTGTTATACATGTTTTTTTTTCCAATGTGCTTTTTAGGAGTGTTCTTAATTTAAAAATAGGTACGATATTCAAATGTTAATAAACTCTAGGTATCTAAAATAAACTAGGTACATTAATATGGGCGTAATGTTTGTTTATGCCCACATCAGATAGTTTAAAAAGTGCAATTTTTATTCAGACTTATCCGTTTGGGTATCTTCTAATGACGATTAATTAAAAATCCATCTGCGTAATCGCTATTTAATATATTAAATATTTTCCACGAGTGCGTCTGCATAGTCCAGTATATACTTAATGTCCACAATATAAAACAAATATGTTTTTCTATACGAAAACGTACATCGCTTTTGTTTTTTAGTTTCATGCTTAAAATAAAATAATATTTATTTTATTTAGTTATAATTTAAGTTATAAATAACATTATAAAAATACAAACACACCAACACGGAAATCCTTAAAGAGCGAGTTTGTTTTGTTTGATATGCATACAAGTCTTAGCTACTTTACCGACCATCATGAAATTTTGCATACACGTCAGGGATACTTATAAACCCCCCAAACCCACCTCCTCAAACGAAAGCAAAACCGCGGGACGAAACTAGTTTTAAATATATTCATAAATGTAACTGCCAATCTAGGTAACGTAATAAAATTAACCAACTCTTATATGTAAATTTGTAACCAATTAAAATAACTTTGAAGGTTTTTGTTACTATTGACACACATTTATCGCTTTGGTAACATTTTAAAATCATATAATGCAAAAGATTTACTAGAATGTGAGTTTAAAATTGTAATCAACAATATCTTCGAGACGTAGTTTCGTTTATTTATTATCAAGGAAATTTAATATAGAAGCTCATTTCTATATTAATAAATCTGTAATGTGTATTTAAAAAGGTTCGGGATATACGTGGTATATGTGTGGCTTCAATACATTACGCTCAGATTCGACTCCCGGAACAAAAGCCATTAGAGGGCACCACTTTCTCACTCATTTTGAACGATACTAGATAAAGCGTAGTTAGCTAGTTTATTTTGAAAATGATCGCTGTGGCCGATATTGATCATATTATGTGATAAATAGAAAGTGAGTTATTGTGTTATATTGTAGCTCAAAGTAGGTACTCGACCCCTCCGTTTGGTGACGCTCTCGAGACTAATTAGGCCAACAGCAATACACAAACAAAAAAGAGGGTGCGTAGACACTTACTGACAAAACGATTTTTTGTAATTATTACATTAATTTACTTGTTACAAAAATAGTATTGAAATTTCAAGTTTTTTCGTGGAAATTAAGCCTCGCTGGGGTAATAAAATTTCGTTCTTCATGATATAAAATATAATAATATAAATACTTCTACGAGTGACTTATAAATATCAAATTGTAAATATCTTCGAAATAAGCAAAGATTCAATAAAAATACAATTAATTAATTATATTTTAAAGTAATAAAAGTAAAATAAAGTAAAAAAACAACGGAATTTGAGTTAATATCATTACTTCGTGGACTCGTGACTGCAGCAGGTTAAGGCATTCGTTATGTATATATGTGATTGATTCAACCTCAAATCCAGAATCGAGCAGTTATTAAATCGTGATTCACTGGACAAAGACCTTTACCCTTTCGAACTGTTAGGGTTACAATAAGAAATGTAATTAGTGTATTTATTAATTATTCATATATTTTTTTTTTTTAAATTACTGTCAACGTGATTTGCCGCGTCTTCCTTCATGATGATATCTGTGCGCGTGGGTACCGTAGTCTTCCCGAACAATGAAATGAAGAACAATTCCCTGATAAATGAGGGAAAATAGAGTATAGCCTATTTCAATCGAAGAAGGAGTAAAGCCAAATCAGCAACTTTGAGTTGTCTTAATATATTTGGTCGAGATCTTAAATAATCGCGAGAAGGATTGCGTTATGAATTTTTGCGAAGTTATTTTGGGAAATTTGGAAGTAAAATTTAAGTTGATATAAGTACATAGTAAGTGGAATAGTGTTGTATTTTAATTAAAGATATGGCTTTAACTTAGCTTAACATTGATTTACATTTATAAGTAAAACCTAAATAAGAACTGTTTTGGAACTGTTTTGCATAAATCTAAAATTTGTTTATCATTACTCCTACAGTAACAGTAACAGTAACAGCCTGTAAATGTCCCACTGCTGGGCTAAGGCCTCCTCTCCCTTTTTGAGGAGAAGGTTTAGAGCTTATTCCACCACGCTGCTCCAATGCGGGTTGGTGGAATACACATGTGGCTGAATTTCGATTAAATTAGACACATGCAGGTTTCCTCACGATGTTTTCCTTCACCGAAAAGCACGAGATGAATTATAAACAGAAATTAAGCATATGAAAATTCAAAGGTGCTTGCCCGGGTTTGAACCCACGTTTATCGGTTAAGATTCACGCGTTCTTACCACTGGACCATCTCGACTTTCATTACTCCTTATTCGATTGCAATTAGCTACATATACTATATAGTAATAATAATTTGTAAACTTACGCATCATTCAGTAAAAGCATTATTATCATATACAAAAAGTTTAATTATAATAAAATATGACGTCACTTTTTGAGACTACAGTACAATCAAGAAGGCGCCACCTCGATTAGTTTAGGCCGACGGATGCAACGGACCAAAAATTTCGCCCAAACAGTCACAGTGACTCGTTACTTATTTGGCAAAGCACCTTAAGCGTGACGCCCGTGGGATTCACATTTGAGTACACCTACTTTTAGTTTTATAATTATATAAAAATAATAAATTGTAAGCGATAATTGTCTCTGGATAAAGTGCGTAGTAACTTACACGTCATCGCTATAAGCCCTTTTTCTGGAAGCGGCAAATCGAGAAGAACCATTATGAACTCTTCTTCTTTTTTTGTAATTGTTAAAAAATATTTTCATACATCTTGTTTTATTTTATTCATAAAATAAATATCTGTTAAATGTGAATCTTTGACGTCAATTCCTTAAGCGATTTTGAGAACAAATATGCACTTTAATTAAATGAATAAACCTGATACAAAATACAATACAATAGTTGATAACTAATCTTTAACTTTTCGGAAAAATCTATGTATAAAATCGAATATAATATTACATTTAATTTTGATAAATAATTCAAAATAAATTGATTTGTGTATAATTTTTAAAGTATTTAGTGTATATTTTCGATATAAACGTTTACTTTTTAAGATTATCCTCAGGGAATACATATTCTACCAGTGAGTCCTACCCTAGTAAAAAAAGGTTCTTATATAACCCAGGGTATTAATAATGATTAATTTTATATATGCATACCACCTGCACTACATGTTGGTGAATGGTCAAAGTGAAAGTTTGTTTATTTATTTCACATTTACTTTTTAACTAAATTATTACATAAGTTAATATTTATTGATTTTTTATACGGAACCAATGAATTGATATTCCATTGTTATGTTTATTTAGTGACTTCAGTTCAACGTCTGACCTCGTAATACATCTGGCTTTGTTTACGATCGATCGTGTGCTTCGATATTAGGTATATTAAGAATTATCTTAATTGTTCTGATGTTGTTATCTATGTTTTTGTATGCATATTCAATAATATTATTTTGATGATTTATTGCATTGATTTATTTATAAAATACTACGCCCTCGTGATTAATAAAGCTGTTTGTTTTTGTATAATAAATTGACTTGAAATAATATGATTTTATTTTACTAGTAACTAGGTTGGGGACCTACCTTGCACGGTAATTTTCGTCTTATTGACAGTGACAGGAATCGTTTGCTATCTACTCTTACAGTAAAAAGGAATACAGGCAAAAGCCGCTTACCATCAAGCGCTATATTTCCGTGTAGCCGTCGAACACAAAAAAATATGTTTATAAAATAAAAGGAAAAAGTAAAGAAAAGTAATTAATCCAAAACTGGGCCAAGACTTCGTCTCCTATTTGAAGCGAAGGTATGAACTCGGAATCATCGGTTAGATTTTCTGCTTTTAACCACTGAGCTATCACGGCTGAAATAAAATGGTCTATTATAAAATGATCGAATAAAAATATTATAAGTAGGTTCTTACAATGGAATTCTCCGCGATTACCATTTATGAATGAACGCTTTACTACTGTCAATTGAAGCTGCAGAAAATAGCTAGTGTAGTAAAAATGTGCATCTGTATGTTAGTCATCTTAACGCTTAATGGACTTATGACAGCTTATATCGTTTAATGCGTCTCTGTGCATCGCGTATTCTTGTCTTTACTGACACTTAGTATCATAATGTCAACATATAAAGATTGTCATTAATCACGGTGAAGGTATTTTTTGTATTAATTAAGACTTTATATAAGACTATACCTATAGTGCAGCCAAGGGGCAGTAAAACTTGCCTAAAACGCTATTATGCTTTACACTAGACTTTTATGTATTTGTTTTATATATAATTAACATAAGAATTATTTACATAAAAATATATACAAATAACAAATTAAAAATAGCTACTGTACAAATCGCGATAGAATCGTTGAAAGAATTTCGCCTTCTTCTTCTTCGCCTTTGAATCGCAATTCCAATACTCTGGGTGAAAAATCCGTTTATTTTATTGAATAAGGCAATTTTGACCAATTAATAAATAGAATACTAGCGAATCTAAACAGAAGTCTGTTAATTGAAATCTACTCAAGCAGTGCTCACGAGCATAATTTGCTTAATTTTTTTAGAGACTCACCTGACTATAGGACTTAAGTGAATAAAAGTTGCAGCGACGTGCCGTACGCATTATTGGCGACGTAAAGGTCACAAACACCCTTGAACCTTTACAATTGCGTCGTGAGATAGCAGCACTGAGCGCTTTCTATCGACTGTATCACGGCGAGTGCTCTGAGGAATTATTCTCTCTAATTCCTGCTTCCCCCTTCCTTCTTAAGTCCACACGAGCTGGTTCTCGATGTCACCGCCTAACTGTGACATCAATTCCATCGCGAACAAAGAAATTTGGCAACTCCTTTCTTTGTCGCACTTTCAAAAAATGGAATTCCTTACCAGCTCACGTGTTCCCCTCTTCTTACAACCCGGGTTCCTTCAAACAAGGCGTGAAGAGGCATCTTGCGGGCCGGCAAGGCGAAGGCGGCTAGTGCAGAACGTTTTTTCCGTCTGTACTGGCCGTCGTCGCGTTTGGACTCTACTACCACTTACCATCAGGTGGAGTAGAGTCATTTGCACTCCCGGCGAATATAAAAAAAAGACTACCACTGCCCATGAGAATCTGCAACACCGTTTCCTTAAAATAGTTATGATTATGACATAGTCAGCGGGTAAATGAAAACATCTAGAAATCTTTATGTGTTTGATGATCCTCATATCCCGCATAGCAACATATTGGATTTAGCTCCAAAACTTCTCCCCAAAAAGTCATTCACAGTTAGACTATTCAAAATATAGTATATATACCTACAATTCGATAGATCTGATTGTTAGGATGAATCATGGAAATGACATTGAAATACATTCGTGCATTACCACAAGTCATGTTAATGACATAACATAAGCCAAGTCTATTACGAATACAGACGTCGGGCACAACGTGAAACTCGAATAAAAACTAATGCATACACGTGATTATATGACATATTTATCACTTAGGGCGACATCACATCGACATGTCACACGCATCGAGAAAGTGTTATATGACGTGACCTTTATGTCTCTCGCCCACTCGTCTCAAGTTGCAAAAACGTTCAATTTAGAAATGATATCATTTTAGACCAACGAATGAATAGAATACAATATAAATATCTGATAAAATGTGTCTTGTAAAGTTTTAAGCATTGATTCATTCTTGATTTTGTAATGTTTTTGAATATGTTATAATCCAAACAATGAAAATATTTGATAACTTCACAATCAAAATAAGCTATCTGAAATACATAGATGCCATTTCCGTCTAACTCTATGTTCAGTTAATTTTTTATATCTCCAAATCAACCAACGCAGATTTACTACAAGGGAATTTCGACTTTAAAATGATAGGCAATGATGTTATAATTCACTAACCGCATTCGGTTAGATAACTCTTACATAAGTTTATTTGATCAATAACTCGGTAAGCTTTAAGTCATTAGCTGTCACATAATTTAGCAAACAATGGTATTAGATCAGGGATCATCAAATTTTTCTTTTGTTTCATTTCGGTTTAAATAATTTTACAGACTACTTCATGGATTAATAAATCTCATTTCTGACAGCGTGCTTTGACGCTTTTATGTCCTTACTAATATTATCAATGCGAAAGTGAGTTTGTCTGCTTGTTTATTTGTTACGCTTTAAATAAAATAAATAAAGTCATTTTTTGCATACACATTGTCTGGGGTACAGAAAAGGATATAGGGTACCTGACGCGGGCGATATTTGTTATCAAAAGATTTACTTACTACAATCGTAAAAAACGATTGCAACTGTGTTATATCTTACGAAATTATTTTTTACTTGGTAAGGTGATAGTGAATTTAACAATACCTACGTATCAATTTATAAAAATGATATACGATAATAAATTTAATTACATTAATAAATATTTTTATATAATGTAACGCAGCTACAAAAAATAGATATGACTGCGTTACATAGACGTGAGTTAAATAATCATATCGTTAATTTATTGTATATAAGTCGAGATGGTCTAGTGGTTAGAACGCGTCAATCTTAACCAATGATTGTGGGTTCAAACCCGGGCAAGCACCACTGAATTTTCATGTGCTTAATTTGTGTTAATAATTCATATCGTGCTTGATGGTGAAGGAAAACATCGTGAGGAAACCTGCATGTGTCTAATTTAATCGAAATTCTGCCACATGTGTATTCCACCAACCCGCATTGGAGCAGCGTGGTGGAATAAGCTCCAAACCTTCTCCTCAAAAGGGAGAGGAGGCCTTAGCCCAACAGTGGAACATTAACAGGCTGTTACTGTAATATATTGTAACGTATTGGACCCTTCTTATAGCTTGGGAACCGTTGCTCACCGTTCCCTAAAACTGTATTATTATGAAATTTAGTGAATATCCCTAATTTATAATTTATTCACTCAAGTAACAATAAGGAGAGATGCAACTGACGTCATCATTGTATTGAATTTTATAAGAATTTTGCATTTAAATAAAAAAGCACGGTCATTTAGTGCTCCTGAATTTATAATGATATTCTTATGTTAGCCCATTACATTTTAAAATGTTAGTAATTTCTTTAAATTATTACATTATTTCCCATTAAATGGCTTAATGTATTATGTAAATTTCTGTTTGTATAATATTGTGTTGCAATGCTTACAATCTAAGAAGCAACTAAAGAGTATGTCGTTAGTTTAAATGTAGAATGGGAATATGAAATATTTAAATATTTATTTAATAACGTGTGTAATTGTAATGAAATAAAAAAAAAATTGCAATAGATTATAGTTATTCATATCCAGAAAAAAAATCGAAAATAACTAAGACTAGTTAAAATTAGGTAGCCTTTTTCTAACAGTTGGATTAACCCTTTGATCAATTATTATTAAAAATATCCAATTGTGTCGAAGTGGGTTAAAGAGACCACACGCTGAGTAATTATTACTTGACACGTCACTAGTCCATATGAAGTGACGTGGGAAAGCCCATTAACCCTCCAATCTACTGTACAAAAGACCTGGTGATTTACCAGTAAGTATTGTGCACACGGGTACTCGACTATTAGTCCCATTGTACTTACTCGTGAAGTAAGATTTAATCACCCATAAGAATTCTATTGATTTAACTTTCACTGAACTCCTTATGTAACCGCTATCGCTTTAGCGTAATGAAAAATGAAATTCATTTCTTATAGTTTTTATTGCCCTTTTTTGATAATAATTACTTAAGGATCTTACACTGGTTTCGATATTAACTAATAGTTTTTTCGTTTTTTATGTTTACTGGCATGAATACTCTTTTGTTAATATAAAATATATATTATATTAATTGGTTTATATGTACTTCTAGTAATATGAATTATTTATCTATTAATATTTTATATTTCATGATATTTCAGGTAATCAATGTTGTTGCACAATTACCAATGACGTAATTAAAAAAAACTACAATATTTCAAACCAATCAACCTCCTTTGTGTCTTCCTCATTATACACTCGACACTGGCAGTATTTTTACACAAATAACAAAAAAAAAACTAATACATATAAATAACAGGAAATAAATAAAATAGCAGTCGTAACTGCAACGTTCTAACATCAATTGTGTAGTAATAACCACAAATCTACGACAATGTGCGATGCTTACGAAATACAGCTAAAATGTAACTAAGTTATTCATAACTGTTTCAAAATTATTATGAAACAATTCAGACACTTTAATGTGACAGAATTCGTTTTAGTGAAAATTTTCCTTGAAAACCTCGCGTTGACGGTTAAATGTTAAATTGTATTGAATTGAAATATGTCTAGCCGATTGCATGTTTAAAGCAACGATAATTTAGTTTAGTTTTTACTTAATGTCTATTTAGATTGTGTATTTTGTATGAAATAGGTAACAAATATCCATCATCGAGGTCGATAACCTTATCAGTAAGTAACAATGATTTTGACAAATGATTGTTTTTATAATAAACATAGGAAGATATTTAAGGTCTATATTAATATGAACACAATATGTTTATAACATAATATATATTTTTTATATCCAGGGACATTATTCAGACACGGCCATCTGATCCCAAATTAAGGAGAGCTACTACGGAAATCGGACAACTGATATACTACATATACTACATATACTACTTTTATATATACTTTTATATGTATATTTTATATTTATTGTAAATACATACTTATATAGATAATTACACCCAGACTCAGGACAAACAGACATGTTCATGCACACAAATGTCTGCCCTGGGTGGGAATCGAGCCCACAACTTTCGGCGTGAAAGGCATGTATCTACCAACCACGCAAAACGGCCCGCCAAATTATATTTATTGTTTTTTTTAATTTCATAATAAATTTCTAATTTGTAATTTGTTCTTAGACCGCCATCTTAGCTATAAGGGCGCCCTTTTTTAAATACATTAACAACTCGTTAATGCGGCACCAATCTTGGGAACTAAGATGTTATGTTCACCGTTCAAAACGACACAACGATACTAAGCATAACTGCGTGGCGATAGAATACGTTATGAGCGTACAATAAATAGTAATTTTGTCAAACGAAACGAATGAACGAATGTAGTATACTAAATAGTTTTATCACCATCGCCAAAACTAGTTTAGAATATCACAGAAAATATGTTTTATCAGAAACCATGTTCATAATCCAACAACTTTGAAATCAAGATTTACTATTCATATCTGTCTTAACATCTTATGTTTATCTATATGTACTTGCATTTTACATAAATAACGCAATATTATAATTTATGTCTAGATAAATTATATTCTAAGCAATAGATCACACCTTTTATTATAAGTCTTTTTCATCACGATCGTTACATAATAAAGAGAACACAATACGTATAACATATTGCAAATAGAAACATTAGAAATTACGTTTGATATCAAACCATAAATAAACAGCTATTACAAATTAATTATAAAAATGTAACGAAACCATAAAATATCAATAATTTCTTTAAAAAGTAATCCATGTCCACGCTATAATCGACCGCTATATAAGTCGGTTAGAAGATTTTTTATTAAATTACCATCCGTCATTTTATTGTGATTGAAATGAACAAAACTCACAAACTTTCGCATTTACGCACACAGAGTCATATTTGTTTTCAAGACGTTGAACGGAACCGAGGAATAGGTTAGATAATAGAAAAATAATTATAATACTTTGCAGGTTTGAACCCGCGATCGTCGGTTAAGTTTTACAAGTTTTAGCCACTGGGCTATCTGGATAGGTACCGTCTAGGTTTACTGCTTTAATTAATTTTTAATTTAATTAATTTATTTAATTGCTCCAAATACTTCGCCTCAAAAGGAGAGAAGGCAATGTAGTTTATTATAATACTTAACTATTTAGGAATAATAATAACTTTTGATGTAATTATTACCTCAAGCCATTTATAATATACGAGAAATAACTTCAATCATACCGTCGGTTGACAATGACAACATACAAACATGAAATATTTAACGCCAGGTTATCTTGATCATAGACAGTGAACGTAGATAGAATGGCTTGCACAATGCCAATATCCTGTATTGTGTTGCCAGTGCCCTTTTATATTGTTGCCAAAACATCTGATTGTCATGAGATAAATGAATGATTGAATGGGGACAGTGTCTGGAAATAAGATTTGAAATTTTTAAGTCGTTATCACGTGATCGTGTATGTACAAATTATCGTTACCCGTAATTACGTTTTTTTATATAGCTTTATATATTATTGGTAAAGTTAACGTAGTAAACGTTACATAGCAGTTTTTTTAATATTCGTGTCCACATACTATTGTGCTACGGCTGTGCATTGGTGTATTTTTTATAGTATGTGGATTTACATAATTATTTATGTTGCATTTTTATATCTACGTTAAATTAAATAGCAGTTTAAATTAGCAAGTATTTAACCAAAACTAAATACATTCGATTTAAGCTTATCGCTATCAGTATTAAAACGCTGAATTAAAATATTAGTATTTAATGAAATTAAAATGGTAGCATTTTAATATTATTCTATAAATGATAACTATTACCCACGTTAATTATATTAGGAAAATAATACAATATATTTCGAAAAAATCTTTCCCAAAATGGCATGATCATTACTCATAGTATGATTAGGAGACAGACGTGACTGCAAACATTCGATGTAGATAACTTATTCATTATTATGTGAAATCATTGTCAATTTCGTGTTGTAAAATAATTTGTACGTGTCCCAAAAACAATGACCATAGTATGCATGTATTCTTGACCAATCATTTTGTGGAGTAATAAACAAACAAAAATATTTGGGCAGTGCAAGAATAAAAATCCGAGGTCGAAGTTGCTTGCAAAGCGTTTTTATGATCCTCCTTATTCGCATGTAACGATTGAGTGAATCATTTATATTTCTTATATGAAGTTTCACATTTATTACTATATTGAAATGTTGTTACAAGAACTTTTGAATTCTCATTGATAAGTTCAAATCTACCACTTTTTCCGAATAAAGATTCTACCGATAACATCTTAATCGATGATCGTGGGTTCAAACCCGGGCAAGCACCACTGAATTTTCATATGTTTAATTTATCTCGGGCTTTACGGTGAAGGAAAACATCGTGAGGAAACCTGCATATGTCTAATTTTACTAAAGTTCTGCAACGTGTATTTCACCAACCCGCATTGTAGCAGCTTGGTGAAATAAGCTCCGCACCTTCTCCTCGAAGAGGCTGTTACTTACTACAAAAAAAAAAACAAACAGTAAATAGTAATCTAACCTCTCATTAATAATTTTTTTCTAGTGATTATATAGAGTTATTTTTTATATAACATATGATAGATTCGTTGATTATGACTATATTTATATTTTATCACTTTTTTTTAGAATTTATGGTTCTTATCCTATGTGGACGTATTTTGATAAAAAACTCTATCTCGATTGTCCACGCGAACGAAGTTACAGACGCATATCATTAATAATATTTTATTTAAAATTGTATTCCCCCATGATAACAAGAGTAAAAGAAATCGCTCGGGTACCCCGCTGCAATGACAAATGGAAACACATTCGTCACCCAGCGGTGTTTAACTGATTTTGAAATTGTACACCGCGTCGAAAAACCTATGGCTCAAATGTAGCTTATTATTTAAGGAATTGCTATACTGGCCAGTGCTAATATGATACTGCAGCTGTTCTTAAGAAATATAAACAATTGGTTATTTTCTCGCTGCTTTACAATGTTTCACTAAGTAATATCAAATTAAACATTTTAATTATAATAAGTAAAAATTAATGTACGTTTGAGATTTCTATGACATATATTTTTTATTACGATAGAAGTGAACGCGCCACTTTATAAGTGATTTTCTTCATAAAGTTTGGTGAGAATGTGACTAATTTTGAACTGTAAATAAATAAAATGCTCGACTTGGTGAATTTTAATCTTCCGTATTGTAGTGCAAAAAGATAATAAGGCACGTGAATTAATAACATCCTAATCTACCGCAAGCTTACTGGACAAATCCAGTGACAGCATTAGACGTTAGGTTTTATTAATATACATTCTTATTCACATAATTATGACTTATTTCCTATACTGTCTATTACCTTTAATATTTATTATTAAAATGTTATTAAAATCACAAAAGAAACTTCAAAGATTTGTGACATTATGAAGTACATATCTCCCACCGCAAATCTCGTGATCACAAGATTATATTGTTACGCAGTTAAACACAATCACGGCTTTCGCAAACAAACTAAATTATTTCATTGTTCCGAACAATTGTATCAAGAATTTTTATAAAGAGTGCAGACACGCTCACATTTAATATTTCGTCACCAGAACATCATTTGTTTCGACATGAATTGTTGAGGCTACGCGTAGAGTCCTATTATATATAACATGTTATTTTATCTATGCACATATGTATCAATGTCTATATACATTTTAATAGCCATAATGGCTCAATAGACGAATATTTTCACTGACAATCGTGGGCAGAAATATGGGCGAGTACATATATAACAGTTAGTGTAAAAAATTTAAAAATATCTCCTTAAAGTATACATCTAATAGGTAATAAGTAAACATTCAATTATGCAGTCAAATAATTGGAACATCGTAATAATACTTGATGTGTACATTCCTAAACAATACTTCAATGTTACGTCTTGACTAATTTCGAAAATGTACTGAATCATCAAGGGCTTTTCTAAACTTCTATTTATATTTATATATGGCTTGTGTACATTACACTACATCCGTATATTCTGATATTCTGTAAATTTACTATTTTGTTGTCTATTCGTGTAATGTTATAATTATTACGGTCAATGTCACATATCACTTTCGGACATTTCACGACCGATTTCTGCGGTGACTTTCGAGTTTTCTCTTACAGAATAGCCCTACAAATATATACTAGATAAGGGTTTTTTAAAATATGATTTTTTTATTGTTTAACCATGGGAGATATTCTTGATTCAATCATAATCCTGTTCAATTTTTTTATACATAAACAAATAATATATACAAACTGCAGTACTTCGTATTGTTGTGTTCCGGTTTAAAGGGTGAGTGAGCCAGTGTAATTACAGGCACAAGGGACATAAAATCTTAGTTCCCAAGGTTGGTGGCGCATTGGTGATGTAAACAATGGTTAACATATTTACAATGCGAATGTCTAATGCTCCCATATGCTTGTCTGCCTTCCTTTTCTATAAAAAAAACCATCTCTGTTTTATATAGTTATAATATTATGTATACTGAAGCTGTATATATTTATTAAATAAGTATATGCATTTACAAAGGATAAATAAAGTGTCGTTTTATATTAAACCGGATGTAACTCTTTAAGCGATATCGTTTCCTCAACCTACTGTTGGATTTTCATATCCTGATGATAACGCTTTTATTGATGATAAAAATAACTGTTATTTATTATGGCGCCATTTATGCCTCTGTGTGACGTTTGAAGTCTTTTATTTTTCTTAATTTTATTATGCTTATTGATATATTTATTTATATTAGGACGTTTTAACTAAATAATACTTTTTATTAAAATTATAGTTAAGTTCAAGACTTTTGAACGACTCCATGAAATGATCTTCTCGTTGTCAGGATTTTTTAAAATTAATATATTGGGCTTGCGTTACGGAATAGCTTGCATTAAACCAGCGGTGTTTTTATTTTTAGGATATCTTATATGTAATTCATATATTTTTTTATTAATAAATAATTACTTTCAATAGCTTATAATGGAAAGTTAATGTTGAATAACGATTTGGTTCTCTTTATTAAATTATTATTATTTCACAATAGAGGCAATTTCAAATTCAGTAAGAGCAACCGCAAATATAGTTGGCGGAAATAAGTATAGTTATTAGGTGAAATGAATATATAATGATAATTGACGGGTTATTTGTTTAGGGAAAGTGAAAGAGAGACTTATGTCAATAAGCAATCGACACAGATTATATAAAGGTGTTTGTTCCTAATTTATATAATAAGACAAGCAAATAAACCACTTTTAAAGGTAAAGGGTAACTATCGAAGTTTCGCAAATAGAAACTGGCATTGTTTGAAGATTAGGCCCCTCCTTGAACCGCCAATGCGAACCCGAGTGGACATTATAGTTCACATGTGAAGATGCCCACTGTAGATATTGGCAATGTAATATTCCTTACACCATGCCGATGCCAAACCATGAGAAATAAGACGTTATGTCTTTTGTATCTGTAATGACATTAGCTCACTCAAACCAAACCCTTCAAATAGAAACGCGGCCATATAAAGTAAGACTATTTGTAGTAGAATAACTATTATGCGGTAGGTAGCTTCTCAGACTACCGCATAACCATACCGGAGTTATATTATAAAAAACGGAGTTAGTATTCGTTGATTTTTATATAGGATACAGAAATTTATTGTATATGATAATTACATGAAAAAGCGTAACTACTGAAATTTCTTGCGGTTCTTCCCGGTAGAAGTATATTCCGAACCAGTGGTAGTTTTACAATAAATTAAATATTGTAAAATGACGATTCAATATACTGGTAAAAGTCTACCTGACTAAAGTATATTTTGATATTTCCTTAAGAATTCATTAAAAAATATTAATTTGCTAATTAAAAATGGTCATCTGTAATGAGATAACAGTCAAATATTACATCTTTCTAAGTGATTTTAATGTTTAAAAATAATTTGTTAAATAATAGCTACATAATTTACTAATTCATAATAAGCAATTAACATAACTCCATTTTGTTAGTATCGTAAAAACATACATAATTTCATGCGATATGCATTGATAATTCGATATAGTACTACTGTATATGTATAAACAATTTTAGATCTTATTGCAAAAGTAATTAGGGTCTAAATTGTATACATGATAAGTTTTAATAAGTGGATTTAGACAATATAATTGCGTAGATTTCAGCTCCGATACATATTAATTGGAGCAAAGCAAAGAATCTAATTATGAAAATAGTAATGCTCTAGATACTTAAAGATATTTCAGTTATCATTGGTAACCAGTTATTATAGCTAACATTGTTATTCGAAGTAACATAGTTGATTGAATTAAATTATTTAATTATTATAACAAGCCGTTATGCCCAATCTACAGCGCTGCGATTTTAATTCCGGGCAGGCACTACTTACCTTTCATTAAATTGAATATGCATTATTTGAAAGAAATTTATTTATTTTATATATTTATACTCTTTTTTACACCGCATTATTTAAATTAAGAACTTAATCACAAAATAATATATATATATATATATATATATATATATATATATATATATATATATATATATATATATATATTTTGTACACGTTGAATGTTTATAATCAGTAAGTATTATTAACATATAATGATTTATTCAAGATTCAATAGCAATTATTACAAGTACGTTCATTGAAATAGATATAACCAAAAATCTGGTTTAAGCTCGATTTCATTAGAACGATATTTTCTGTTATATTTAAAACATATTATTTTGTTTCATTTTATTATAATTATTATAAGACGTTCAATTGATTTTAAAAGTTTTAGTGAATTAAATACGAATGAATTAAATGTCTAGCTTACAAACAATTTCCTGGCTCAAATTCAAACTTTTAGGGGCTGTAGCACATCTTTGATACAATATTTACACATTAGATAAATTTTCTCGAAACAATTTTGAAACTAGATTGTAAAATGTCAAGCAGCGATATGTTGCATTAACTAAAATTATAATAATAAGTATTTTTAAGGACTCATAAATTCGCATCAAATTAGCGTATCATTAGTCGTTTTGATAGTATGTTATCTATATAACTTAATTACAATAATATTCATATTTTAGTTTATGTTATTTGGTAAACTAAAAATGCAGATTTAAAAAAAAAAACAAAGGAAATGTTTGTTTAAATAATATTTACATTGTTCATTCAATGTCAGTCTCGAAATGAAATTCTTAAGTGCGTATTTATGCTAACTAATTAATTCATTTCATGCGCTTGCGCATGTATGTATATCAAGTTGCTTCGATCTCCTTTTT
Organism: Nymphalis io; assembly: GCF_905147045.1. Lineage (NCBI taxonomy): Eukaryota > Metazoa > Arthropoda > Insecta > Lepidoptera > Nymphalidae > Nymphalis > Nymphalis io. The sequence continues at coordinate 9,690,307 of NC_065898.1, read as the reverse complement.
GTATCCATTGAAACTATCCCTTTCATTATGAATATAAAAGATAATTACAGCCAAAATATATGACTCATCTATTACATGGAGATAAAAGAATAAATAAACTAGTTAAACTCGATCTATTAAGAAGTTCCAAACAAAAGGGACAAAGTGTTTCCAACTCATTACCGCAACCGTCATCTATTCATTTTATACAAAGACATATCCAGAATGTTAAAGCGAAACGATAACGAACTACAAATGATTAAATGTATATATTTTTTAACGTAAATAAGTTTATAGCAACTTTTTGTTCTATTAAATAGCTTTAAACGAAATATTGTATTTTATATATTGTGCATTTTTGTTGAACATTTGTAATGAAAAACAGTCGTTATATTTTTTAAATGTGTCTATCTATATGCCCCATAATAATTTATTTTGTTTGATTTTATTTTGAATTCGGTCACGTAATTTGTTGTTAAAAAATTACCTAATACAAATATATTAACGCTTCCTACGTTACTTTAATACTGGTAGTAATACGGGTAGTATTAAAGTAACGATTAGATATGCATCCGTGACGTCCTCGTTGCAAATTCAGTAGCGATCGGACACGAGTTAGTTCCCACGTACGAATAAGGGTCGCATTGTTAAAATAGTCCCTTCACAGGATTCGCTTTTTTACCCACAATGTCTCGATTTAATGATATCGCCTTTAAACTCCTTGTTTATTTTGTACTGTTATCTATATCATTGTTAAGTTTTCAGGGGTGGTATCTTTGACAAGGAATGAATAATGTTTTTTTCTATAATTGATCATATTGCTTCTGCCGTTTAAAGTTTTTGTCTGGGGTCTCGGTGTATAGGAGCTAATTTGCTTTACATATTTTTTATGTATTTAAAATTTTTAGGTTTGATGGGATCAAATAGTTGGACTCTTTATTGCCTTAAAAAAATATCACGTACATAGACTATAAAAAGTATAGAGCAAGGTAATAACTTTAAAAATAACAAAATAACTATTTAGTATCATTCATATCATACACTGAGTTTGTAGTTTAATTTATTTACATTTTTAAAATAAAACTAAAAATACAAACAAAATATAATATTAATTAATAGTAGCAACAATTCCAACAGAGAAATTTACAAGAAAGCAGACAAACTCCCAAACTGTCAGTTGGCTTACCAACATGGACGTATGTCTATTATCCTTTCTATCATATTACAAGTGATCACTGGCTTCAACGTTCAATCAAGCCTGCATTCCTAATCCTAACCAATTCATCTTAAAGACGACCCATTATGGAGTAACCCGACGTAACCCGACCCGCATTAAAGGATAATGGGGCATTCGTATAACAGTGCCGAATATTGTACTTCCCTACTCATCTACGCTATATAGACACGAAATGAAAAAAAATACTTATGGTTCAGCATCATATTTGACTTATTAAGATAGACATAAGATGAATTTGTTATTATTTCAATTTCAATTTACAAAAAAGGAAGAAGAGATTGTTATAGTTGATATAAAAAATAGTTGATTAATAAACTATATTAAATTAATAAGTTTTAAGTATGAACAGGTTTTCTGTGAAGGTAAATAACGACGATCATGCAACGAAAGACCAATTGAGCAACAGACGAGGCGTCGTAAATGGAACGGGATTGATTACATCTCCCGAAGACAGTATCTAAAGTGAATTGTAATAAAGTTTTAGATCGAAACGTTTTCTAGTAAATCGATTAATTTATTTATATAAAAGTATAGAATAAACATTATTTATATAAATTTATATCATTTAATGTATATAAAAGAGTAATTACTGAACTTCCATTTGTATTTTAAACCATCGATATTACCGGACTGGTTTTAGTTTCACGTTTAAGTACAAAATGAATATTCAAAGAGCCTTCGATTTTGAATTACATAATGCGCTTAAACCTACAATATAATTACTGAGTTATAAGGTTAAGGTAAATCGTTTGATAATGTCCATAATAAGACAATCCAAATCACTTACCAATATCATAATAATAATGTCTTTATTTTGCAGGCATCAAGGCCCATACTTTTGGTACATGATTATTACACATTTACTACATTCAAATCACACATCAATAATATTACAAAGCACACACTAATAATAAGATTTAGAATCACAATCACAAAAATAATAATTAAAATATATAAGACTTAATAATGAACTAATTAACGACATAAAAAAAAAAAACAAATAATACAAATATATGATGAATTATACGCTACAATGACTGTCCACATCCAGAACTGTAAGACGAAGGCGATCCAACTGCGCAGAGGGGTGAGACAGGGGGATGTAATATCCCCGAAACTGTTCACCAACGCGTTGGAAGACGTTTTCAAAACGCTGGATTGGACTAGGTATGGAGTCAATGTAAACGGCGAGTACATCTCACACCTTCGATTTGCCGACGATATCGTCATCATAGCAGAGTCGCTGGAACAACTCACCGGAATGCTGCGTAGCCTAGGCGAGTCTTCCCGGTGTGTCGGTCTCGGTATAAACATGGACAAGACCAAGGTCATGTTCAATAGGCATGTCGTGCCGGGACCGATATACGTCGAGGGGAAACCTCTCGAAGTTGTTAGTGAATATACCTACCTAGGACAGATAATACAAGTCGGTAGAAACAACTTCGAGAAAGAAGCCGATCGAAGAATTCGCTTGGGATGGGCAGCATTTGGCAACCTTCGTCAAGTCCTCAAGTCGTCTATACCGCAATGTTTGAAGACGAAAGTCTTCAACCAATGCGTCTTACCTGCCATGACATACGGTGCCGAAACGTGGACACTAACTGCGGGACTAGTCCACAAATTCAAAGTCGCTCAGCGTGCTATGGAGCGAGCTATGCTCGGAGTATCTTTGAAGGATAAGATCAGAAATGAGATTATCCGGAAAAGAACCGGAGTCACCGACATAGCTTGCAAAATTAGCAGGCTGAAGTGGCAGTGGGCTGGTCACGTATGTCGTAGGACCGATGGCCGTTGGAGCAGACGAGTCCTAGAGTGGAGACCGCGAATCGGTAAGCGCAGCGTAGGGCGCCCTCCAGCCAGGTGGACCGACGACCTTAAGAAGGTGGCGGGCACCAACTGGATGCGGAAGGCGGAGGACAGGGAGCTTTGGCGCACCTTGGGAGAGGCCTATGTTCAGCAGTGGACAACGATTGGCTGTTGATTGATTGATTGATTGATGATGAATTATATTAAATAATTTTTTTATTAAATTTCAGTTGAATACGTCAAACACCTAAATCGTACAATAAGTTCTATTCCGTTTCTAAGGTCAAAGGCATAAGGCATGAAATATGTCAAACTTTTGTCCCTAACTCCACTTCCTAGCATCAATGTCCTTATGGACCACGCCTTACCATCGTCTCACCTGTCACATTAAACTGATCACCGTAAAATCCTTGGACCTACCACGTCGATTCCTAAGTCTAATGGGCATTTTACGTTTTTCGAAATGGTATTAAAATAATATCGCTTTTCACGCATATATCCGTGTAACTCCGCTAAATATCTAATAATAGTGAATATCTTGTTCATATTTTTTTTTAGTATAGAGAATATTCATATTTAATTGAACAGTATATTAAGTACATAGTATAGTACATGAATTGATGATGTTAGAATCTACGATTACGTAAATATGATATGACATAATTTACATTATAAAAGATTAAATTATGATTTATTTTTATTATAAGAGATGAATCGAGTCATTGCACCTTGGTTCCCAAAGTTGGTGGCGCATGGGCGATGTACGGGATCGTTAATATTTCATACAATGCCAATATATATGGGAAGTGATCACATACCGCCAGCTTACTATAAAAAAAGAAAGTATGTATCTAATGATTTAAAAGATTAACAAAAAATAATGTTTCGTATGAGGTCGCGATGTATGGTCGTTGACTAGTATAACAATATGCTTTTATTAACAATATTAATAATTGACATTTTAAAGCATTATTAAAATCGGGAGCTATGAAAAATTTAACAAACTAAAATATTTAAAATTATAAAGTTTATACATATATTGCGTTGGTCATGTTGTTTATTATAAGATGTACACTTATATAAAGTGTTTGCCATCTGGCTTTTACGAAAGCATTACTGCACTGTATTTAATTGCAATGAGGATATTCTCGAGACTCAGCACAATAAAGCTATAAGTAGCAAAGTTCTCATACTTTAAAACTGTATCGTTTGATTTAAACAATTTAAATTTAAATTTGTATTATAGCTCAAGTTATTCGACTTCAAATACACACACATACATTTTATTTCACTTCTTATTCAATAATAGTCTTCATAATATCATAGATAGCATCAGTTACATTGTGTCGTAATTTATTCACTTTAAAGTAACGAAAGTAAGAGTTAGCTCACAAGTGACCCAGCACGGTTTACCGTTCGTTAATTATAAACGTCATTCACGATGCACAGAACGATGCGCGCGCGCATTATACTCTCACTTTCAGCGTTTGAAGATTTAGACAAAGATAGAATTGATCTGCGATTAAAATTGAAAATTGTATCTACTGTTTTATGACCTTAGTAAAATAAGTTTTGATAATTATTTAATTCATTTGTTTTTTGCATACAATGCTTTGGTTTAAATTAAGTAATGAGATAATATATAGATGTAATTATAAAACCGATATAATAATAATAAACATAAACAAAACTATGGTATACCACCCCTACCACCACTACCACCTACCAGCCCTACCACCTATACTGGTGGTAGGGCTTTGTGCAAGCTCGTCTGGGTAGGTACCACCCACTCATCAGATATTCTACCGCAAAACAGCAATACTTGATATTGTTGTGTTCCGGTTTGAAGGGTGAGTGAGCCAGTGTAATTACAGGCACAAGGGACATAAAATCTTAGTTCCCAAGGTTGGTGGCGCATTGGCTGTAAGCGATGGTTGACATTTCTTACAATGCCAATGTCTAAGGGCGTTTGGTGACCACTTACCATCAGGTGGCCCATATGCTCGTCCACCTTCCTATTCTATAAAAAAAAAAAAAAAAATGTGAAAGATTTAGTGATTGTTATTATTAATTGAAAATCATTACAGTGGTTTGACAAAATAGCTTTTCTTATATCATAAATTGAATAAATTGTTCTAAATAAATAAATGTTTGGTCGTCTATTAGATTACTAGGTCTATACTCTATATACCAAGGCACGATCCGTCGACAAAGTGGTTCGTCGTTCTTTGTTCATCGTGTTTCTTGAAAAAACTATACTTTCACGAGTTCATAGCTAATTATAATCATCGTTGGTATTGTTCTCACTATTGCAGTTTTTACGCAATACACAATTGCAATCATCACAAAGATAAATGGATTTTTTTAAGCTTAAATACATCTAAATCGCTTATTGTGTAAGTTTTAGAGTTAATGTTGTTTTTGCCGTTATAACCTGAGAATTCTTACATTATTCATACATTCTAAGCGTCCATTAGAACATTCGGAGGACAATTCAAATTTAGTCGTATTGCATTTTAAATGAAGATTGCCTTTCGAATATTGGATACTTAATAGCTTATGTCCTATTACGATTTATAATATATTTACTATAATAATTTCTAGCTTAAATTTGCACCGCATAATTGTTTTTATATACGTGCACCGTAATGAAAAACATATAAACAATTGTTAGATGAAAATCAGTTACTTTTGTATCCACCAACCCGCACTGGAGCAGTGTGGTGGAAAAAGCTCCTAAACTTATCAAACGGAGAAGACGCCTAAGCCCTGTACACATTTACGTGCTGTTACTACAATAAAGTGCTATTACAGTATTGTACTCGAACTTAATAAGTTAGTTGAAGGTAATAATCGCGGTGCATAATAATTATTAATCATGACACAGAAAAAAAACTGTAAGTTATGTTTGATCATATTACATTTAAACCTTAAACTTTTATCCTACAAAATGAAGATATGCTTAGAAGACAGTTAACAATTGTTTGTCAAACAACTGACTGTCTATTTGTTTATGCTAAAATGATTATCCTTAGGAATTAAAAAGGTCCTTGGATATATTCAACCTCAATCAACTCAATTAAACTTTTTTGCTAATGTTTTGTAAATGGAAACGAAACGACGGACGTATGATCGTAATAGAATATATTCAAACAACTTATGATACAACCAATAATTGCTTTATATTTTTCTCATAATTAAATGTTAATTGCAGCAATTTAAACTTGTTAGTAGGAAATGAGTCACTTGCGCCTTCATAAGTTTATAATATATGAGTATTTAATAACGTACGAAGACCGTTTTAAAAGGGCACATTGAATGGTTTCACCTTGGTGGTAGGAGTTTGTGCGTCTTAGTGGGTAGGTATCACCTACTTAAAACATATTCTACCGCCAAACAGCAATACGTAGTTCGTTTTTTCCGGTTGAAAGGGTGAGGTGCATGGAGTTGCACTATCTCAAATTGTAACTACAGGCACAAGGGATATAGATATAACATATTAGTTCCCAAGATTGGTGACGCTTTGGTGATATAAGGATTGGTTAATATCTAATCGATTCATTATTCACCTCCTTCGAAACAAGATGTAAATTATTATTTGTCAAGGCGTACTGTATTTTCTTTCCAGCGCACTGAGTATTTTATGCTTTTAGTTAAAGAAATTACCAAACAAATATTTTTACCCGATGATTGAACAAGTCCATTTGTGTGGGTCATTTAATCATAATTTAATTTAAACCAAACATGTATATTTATTATTGTGTTCCGTTTTGAAATTTTACTGAGCGAAGATAATTTATATGAACGAAAATCATTGATGGCAGAAGTAGCGGTTTATACTTCTTGTAGAGCCAATGGCCAAACCTCTTCATTCTCAAATGGCCCAGTTGCTCGTCTGCCATCTCAAGAGAAATTAAAAAATATATACACGAGAAATTACATATTTCTCGACGTCAATGCACCACCAACCTTGAGGCATATATTATGTCATTTGAGTCTTAAACTATGTGCTCGTAAATGTTAGAGGTAAATCCTTTAACATAAGATTTTATTTCATTTGTATTTTGTTATTTTAAAAATCTAAATATTTTATTGAAAATATTTATAACGAAAAGATAGCCTCGATTAATTACTTATCAATAGTTGAGTAAAGTTAATTACAAAAATAATAGATTAACAAATGAATGACAGACTTGCATTTAATTAAGTCTAAATAAAGTGTCTGTAATAAAATTACGCTATTTCAATGTGAACGTGTTACACGGTATATTTACGAAAGGCTTTATTAGAAAAAATCTATTGCGGTCAACGGTATTTTATCAACTAATCGTAGTTGGCAAATCCTTCGACTTTTAAACTAAGTTGTTCAATAATAATCGAATATTATTTATTTTCCATAATAGCTTTGAAGCGGTTCATAATGACTGTAGCCTCAATCTATTGTCAGCACCGTTACAAGCTACAGGTCATCTATATATATAAAATAATTACTGACTGACTGACCTATAAACGCACAGCCCAAACTCCCAGTAGTTTGGGCTGTGCGTTGTCATCATGAAAATTTACATACGGATTCCTTTTTGACTGTAGATTAGTACTATTAAAGGATTGTTGAAAATTTAACTTCTTAGGTAGTGTGACAAGGGATAAAAGTTTTTATAAAAATCCATATTTTATTAAGAAAGCGCTATGGATCTTGGTATTTAGCACATCTTTATTATGACGCAAACAAAGACGCGGGTAAACAACTAGTACTTTATAAGTGTTTCAGTTGGTCAAATGATAACGTAATGACATAAATTCCCTTGATTTTATTTCTATATGTGCAAATGTATATACGATACCGTAAACCGACAAGCATTAGATTAATTCCCTCCCCAGTTCTGAGTTTCCTTCTCGCCCTTGAAAACGAATATTTTGTTCATTTTTGTATTATATTGTCTTCTGCGATGAAGTTAATCTTGAGTGGAGAATCCATGTAACTCAGTATGGTGAATATTATTATTAATAAAATTTTGCGAGATTTATTGAAAGTAATTTTATCCATTTAACACTTCGAAACACACACATATATACATACACACAGTTATAGATAATGAAGAAAGCAATAAAATTATTACATACAAGCAGAAGTTTAATATTATTTTACTGTTCATGCTTTATTGAAAATCGATTTTTTAAAACGAGCTAACCGGGATAAAGAATGAGGTTTCATTTAAATCAATTCGGCTCGTACACGATATTCCAAACAATAAGACAAGCGTATAAAAAATGGTTATGCCCTTTGTATCGTTGTAATTACTGCAACAATTTATCTTTAAATATAAAAATGTTAAAATCAGTTACGGTTTCATGACAGTATAAATCTATGCTAATAAATGAGGAGACGTTTTTTGTAATGCCTAACTGAAAAACTATTAAATGGAAGTTTTTAATATACAATATTTTTATATTGTATATTATAAGCAGCTGCAACTGGCATTATTACATTTAAATTTAGAAAATTGAAACAAGTGTGAATTTCATCTTCGTGTAGTATAACATGCTGGATAGATACTATGTGCTACCGCTGGACACGGTGCACCACCCTAACGGAGTGTGCTGCGTGGCATTGCCAAGTGGCGGATATATCTTGCAGCTGAGCTTGACGTACCTGTATTCACAAACACAGATAGGTCACACTCAGCAGAAACTCACCAGATATGCATTTATGTTGTTATATATGTATGTATTTATTATTTTTTCATTTTTTGTCACGGTAGCATGCACAAACGATCCTGTGGTTCCCCTCGAAAAGACGAAGAAGTACCTTGGTTATTAAGGTGGTTAGGATATTGGGTATGGTTTTCCACCATACCACTGTACCATACCATACCATTGTATGCATGTATTTATTTATTTTTTATTAATTCGTCCTTGTGTATCGATGTTATATTATACTCAATTAAATGCTAACTCCAAGTTAATAATAATAAGTAGACCCACTCGTAATTGCTTGATAAACAATCCAATTATTATTCCTACTCGAATCCCCCTATTCTTTAATTTTTACCCCATTGGTAATTTACGGTTTAATCTATATTCATCGAACGTGTTTATGACGTCAAAACATGGCACCCAATTGCGAATTTGTTGAAAAATTATGAGAATATTAGTATATTATAAATTTGATTGTCGTGTACTGTACACGACAATCAATATATTTGTGAACATTCAAATGGCATTGATTATAATAATAATGTTTTATTTATTAAATCACGTTTAGTTCATATATAGAATCTAAATATTAATTGTTGTTCAGCAATTATTTGGCAAATATTATACAATTATTAACTACAAGTGGCAATTGTCCTAAAAACTGAACATATTGATGAAAGTTTAATTGAAGGACTTCTAGAAAATCGTCATTAAAGTTCAATTTTATCTGCGCTAAGTAAGATTGATCGATTTGTGTCGCAACGGACATAGATCGCTTTAGTCAATGAAGATTAAAAACAAGTCTAAATTTCTTATACGAGGTGAAACAAATTGCAATAATGTATTAAAATTGTTTACTTAAGTATTATACAACTCGCTGTGCCTTGCGGTTTTATTCGCATTAAATTTGTATTATAACTAAAAAACCTCTTAATAGATTTTTTTTTAATTGTTAAAAATATAAAATTTTTACTTGGGCAGTTTTTTTTATGCCACATTTTGTTTCCTGGGGTAACTTACTTCATGCGTGTGTTAAACTATACTAATATTATAACGGCGAAAGTATATGTCAGTCTGTCGGTTACGCTTTCACGACTCAACCACAGAACCGATTTTGATAAAATTTGGTATTAAGCAAGCTTGTACCCCACATAATGATGATACTCCCGGTGTCAACAGATGAAGCTAAAGGCGAAACTAGTTCTTCATATATAATAAATAAACAATTCAAGTTCTGACGTCACTAATTTAAAACCCTCCAATATTAACGTCTAATGTATTTATACATCTAAAATATAAATCATAATTTTTCAAAAATAAAATTTGAGACGAGACATTTTTCATCCAAGAGATATTTTCATCACAGGCCATATATAGACTTGAAATAAAGAACAGTAATGAGTAATCAACGGACTCCCGTCGTGACCCATCTATCGTCCGTCGCGCGGGATTAATTTACGTCCAACCCCTTGACTCACGGCTTAAAGTTATTCTTTACAAATTAACACGAATTGGGCGTGTCTGACTCAAGCCCGTCAACTTTGACTCAGTTAAACCTACGCGTGTATACGTTAACGGTTAAAGTATATTTTTTATCGATAATTGCAATTACTTATAATATGAATCAGATGCAATAAATTTAAAAAAGGACAAAGCCTTTCTTAGTTACGTAAAACGCCTCGTTACCAGACAAAAATGAAATTATTTTAATGATAATTATTTTAATATACATAGGATATACTTTTTTTATCAGATACAGATTGTTACATCACATTTTTTTCATAATCAATAGTAATATTTTTAAAAATTTTGATTATAGCATGTTTCGAACACCAAAATTTTTGAGGTGTGTCTATTGACATTGAACATTGATTGACGTTTATGGTCACTTAAGGTCGTAGTATATAATTATATATATATATACATATAAGTATATAACGTTCCTCAATAAGCGGCGTTACATTTTTTATTTCATCATTACAGATTTCGTTAAACCTTGTTAGTTACGAATA